>NC_063340.1:50175959-50200959 GCF_021869965.1 Rhincodon typus | reverse complement strand
GATGTTTATTTAAGTAATAGTTCAAAAATATAATTGTTTTGAAGTTTTCAAATTCTGCTTTGGCTTTTGTGATGTTGGGCTTTTACCCAACTCTCTAAAGTGGCTGTTATTTCTGACACAGACTTCCTGCTGTGTATTCCACAGTTGGAAGTTATTTAATAATTGGCAGACTAGTAGACATGCATTGAGACTAACAAACAATCCTTGAGAGAAAGAGAACGGAAGATGTTTCATAACACAAATCGTTCAAAAGTGAACTTTGCAGCTTGGATTTTCTAGATGGATTTGCTGGATTTCAGGAAATAGATTAGTCATATCTAAAACTTGGCCAAAGCTTAACACAAGCTTGTGCCCATCTCGTTTAACTAAAGGAAATAACCATTTTTTAAACTTATTCAACAGTTGCCTTCAAGAGATATAATATGGTGTCATGCACTTCATTTGCCACAATTTGCTGGCTATTTTTTGCTTGCATAAAATTTTCAGTGTTGTTAGATATCTGAAGTAAAAAGAAGAGAATGTAAAGAGCCCAGCCCCAACATTTGTAGCAGAATTTTAAAGCTTGTTTAGGTCACATTTTTGAAGATTTTTTTGTGGTTGCCAGCTGTCTCAGTAACTGGCTATGTGCCACCTTTCTGCTACCATTTCAAAGAGGACAAAATGGGGTTTCCATTAGGAATTCCTTTATTTGGAAAAAGAATGGGAAATGGTGACTGAGCAGAGTGACCATAAATACAGCATTTACAAGACAGCGCCCTCATACCCAAACAGACAGTCAGCATTACTTGTACTTGTTTTTTTAGAGAAGCAGTGCCTAAAGAGGCTTCAATTTACAAGAAGTTTATCATTTGCTTATACATCACAAATTGCATCTGGAGCTACAACTGTGCAGGCCATGGGCGCTATACTGTCAGCAACTGATAAGGTCACTGATGTTTTTCTATGCTTTTCCAGGCCAGCAACATGGGTGAGATTAGAAAATCAATTCGGCACAGATGTATTAAGCATGTTGTGAACTACTGACAACAACATCACAGGGCACTGCAGTTTAATAGTGTGCCAATGTTCCCATATGTTCTAACAAATTACAGATTGCATCCACATGGCCACACATAATCTTTTGCTCAATATTGCTCTTTCAATCTGAACCATGGCTCAGTTGGTAGCAATCTAGTGTTTGAGTGAGAAAGCTAAGGGTCCATGTTGCAGTCCATCACTTGGGCACAAAAATCAAGGCTGGCTGTTAGAGCCAACAAGGTGCAGGGCTGGATGAACACAGCAGGCCAAGCAGCATCATAGGAGCAGAAAAGCTGGCGTTTCGGGCCTAGACCGTTCATCAGAAATGGGGGAGGTGAGCTGCCATTTTTCAGATGAAACATTAAATTGAGGTCCTGTCCGGTGCATGTCAAAGATCCTTTGGAACTATCTTGAAGAAGAATAGGGTAGTTACCCTTGATGCCTTGGCCAATGTGTATCCTTCAATCAATATCAAAAAAATGATTATCTGGTCATTTTCACATTGTTGTTTGTGGGAGCTTACTTTGTACAGCTGCTGCTGGTTGTATTTGTTACAGTATAATGGTGACTATATATCAATAAAGTTGTTAATTAACTGGAAGGCACTTTGGGACACCCTGTGGCCATGAAAGGCACTACATAGTTAAAGTCTTTGGACTGTTCACCATATAGTAGAAATGAATGCCCATTTCCCTGGTAACTGTTTCAATAGCTTAAAGACTTTACCTGATACCAAAATTATTTGGTTCGGAAAGCTGTTTAGATTAGATCTGACCTCCACAATCACGGCTAATAACATCCAAGTGTTTCCTCAGGATTAGGTACTGTCAATCACCAGAAAAATAACCAATCCTACCATTTCAAGTTGAAGGAATGGTTTAAGTGCCTGAATTCACTTGTGGTCCAATTAGGGTCTCATGGCCATTTTTAAGTGCTGCATACTATAAAATTTTACCTTATAAGAAAAGCCTGACCATGAAATCCTGCAGGAGCAAAATTCCCACAAGCACTGTTCCCCTTTGACTTCAAAGTGCAAAAGCTTTGTAAAAGATACTTTGTCAACAAGTCATTATGTTTGTTCTTGGAAACTCAACGGCAGGAATCATGAGTTGAATTGCCCACATGCACTACCTTTCTAAGACCGTATTCCAGTCTCGTGCCTTCTTCGAACAAATTACTACATCTAAACTACAATCTCCAACAGATTGTCAAGGTCTTCTTCGCTTATACAATCCCTGATATTCAACGAACATTGTTCTTTTTGAAAAGGACCTGTACAATCCAGATCATTGTAATTCAGTTTGACCTTATAGCTAGTTACATTTTCTTCTTGATGTCTCATTCAACATTACTATTTTTCATTTAAGGTCTATTAATATCTCCTTTGCCTCATTCTCTAATTTTGCTGATTGGGCATCTCTGAGCTAGCACTTGATAGCGACATAGTGACTGAGACATGTAAAGCATAAATAGAATCAAATATACTGTGCATAACTAGACTGGGGACAGTGGAGGTTGAAATAATTCCTGGCAACTATCTGAGGTTGAGCCAGGCTGTTTGTCACCAAGACAAACCTGTAATTATTTTGCCTGCCATCAATAAAACCAGCTGCTTCCACATCTGTTAACATTATTTGATTCTTCCCCACTTCAACTCAACTACTGCTAAACTCTTGTTCATGTTATTATTACCTCTTGACTTTGTTATTCCAATGTTCTCTGACAAGCCTCACATGTTCCACCCTTCATAATCTTGAGGTTATGCAAAATCCTGCAGCCCACATTCTAACTCATACTAAGTTCTGTTCACCCTCATCCCTGTGCTCACAGACTTATTTTTGGCTTCACCTGAGCAATGCCTCCATTTTAAAATTCTATCCTTGTTTCTAATCCTTCCATGACCTCACTCCTGTTGATCTGTGTAATTTCCCCAATCCTATAACTATTGCGATATCAGTGCTCATTTAATCTAGCTTCTCAAATGTCGCTGATTTTAATCACTTCACACTGGTGGGTTTACCTTCAGTTCCTGCATTATATGGCATGCAGTACATCATACACCAATCAGTTACATTTGTTGGGCCAAATGCACATAAGGGTAAGGTGAAGGAACAAGTTCGTCGACGAGCTGTACTGTCTCTTGGACCTTTCTGTAAAAATTCTTCAATTTCGTATCGAAGTGTGAGGAAGAGATCATTGTAAGTGGCAGACTCATCACTGTCCACTATGAAAAGTCTCCTTGATCACTTCCCTTGTCTGATCTCTTTAGGTAATTGAGCAACATTCTGCACTGTCCAGCCATGCAAAGACTGATCGTACCTTAAAAATATGTTGTGCTAGTGAGCTTCTTCTGTTACCCCAGACAACTCTGTTTATAATCCTATGATGCAAAGAAGATATTCCTCTTCTTCCTCAGTTAGCACAACACTGCTGCATCTGTGAATCAAGGTGCATTATTCTCTCCAAAAACTGGTCAGAAATTTCTGCTGCCTTGAATATTTTATGCTGGAGTAAAAACATCTCTAACAAAACTATATCTTCTTCTTCTTTGGCAGTCCTTCAGGGTTGAGCATGACTTGCTTCCACTCCAGAAGTGGAAGTTTGTTGTGCAGTAGTTGAATAGTCTAGTCCTAGAGTCACAGGCTCTGCCAGAGGTGGATCAAGTGATGTTGGAGGAGATGGGTGGGTGGAATGCTCTGGATTCTGTAAGGTCTTTCCACCCAGTGACACTAAAAGTGTTGGTGTTTTTGCAGATGCTTCTTTTCCAGTTTGTGTATTCTAGGACAATCGATTCCCACATATCAGTGGGGATTTTGCATTTGCTTAAGGAGGCTTTCCAGCTGTCCTAGTAATGTTTCCTCTGCCCTCCCAGTGATTGCTTACCCTGTGGAGTTCAGCCCTTGTTTTAATGCACTATTTTACCACCACCCTCAAAAATATATTCTCTCAATCAAGGTATTTCAGAGATTAAAATAGAACGTGCTGAAGAACATCAGCAGATCTGGCAACATCTGTGGAGACAAACAGAGTTAATGTTTGAGTCCAAAACCGCTCTTCTTTGCATCTGGAAGTGCTGTGAATTTCTGAGGCCAGAAACTTGACCAAAATATTATAATGACGCTGATGCTGGAAACTTTGGCAAGGTCTGAACTTAGGCTAATGCAAATTGAGCTGCACCCAACTCCGAACGGATACATATATGCCAGTTCTTTGGTACCTGAAAGATTTGAATTATGCCCCTATTCTAACGTTGGCATGACAACCTCACTTTAAATGCATCAGCTAGCGCAAAGGCCACATTTTATTGTTTATTAACAATACCTTCAGATAACAAATACGTTAGTGAAATGTTTTTCCCAGTTACAAAAGAAATCAATGTTGAAGCAAAACGCTGGAGTCATTAATGCATTTAATTAATGGAAGGGCATACAAAAGCATGGGTCCAACTAACTATTATGAAAATGGGTGAGAAACATTACAAAATCAATTAATGTTATAGTTTGTATTTCTTGCCTGCTGTTACTACTATTTTGCTGATGTGTGAAGATTCAAAGTTCCAACTAGTCAGTTAATTTTAAATTAGAGTCAATCAACATTAAGTAATATAGAGTTTGAAGGTCAGTTGTATAGTTAACTACTACAATGTCAGTGTGTGTGCTTCACAAAGATTCACCAGCATTGAAGTATACAAGTCACACCTGCTTTCACATTGACACTTTCTATGATATTGAAATTTGGATGTAATTACGTTATGTTTAACAGGCACAGATTCATCTGTTGTTTTCTGGTTCCTAAAATTCCTAATCTTCAGAAGTTGAAGGTTTTGGTGATCTTCAGAACTATGGAAACAAAGTTGTCCTTCCACTTTTCTCAGCTGACTAATTGTCTGGAAGTAGCTCGTATTCTGCATGGTTATTCTTGATTAAATTCTGCACTGTTTAACTCCTAACGTCTGATGCCAATAGCACACTTTGCAGAAGGGCTGTAACTGTCTTTTTCTCAGAATTTGTAAAACACAAGAAAGCCAGTTAGTAAGTTGTGCACATACTGGTGCTTGAAGGATCACACCAAGTGAGCCCTCAGGATATTCCATGAATCTTTAATTTATAAGATTTTTGTAGTCAACTTTTAATTTTCAAATGTTTAAATTTAAATAAATAACCAGCAACACGGTTTTATGCATTCAGCAGGATAAATAGTGAGTTTACTACTTAAATTATTTTTAGGAACAGTTGTCTGAAAAGTGATAAATTTACTAGTGAAAATACAAGGATTTATAGTAAGAAACGATAAAAGTTGTGCAAAGATAAAAATGATGTCAGTCTCTGCTATCATTGCTTGAACATTCTCTTTCCAGTGTGAAGGGGTGGAAAACATGAAGTCAGATTCAGCATGGAACATAGACTACAGAATAGTACAACACAGGAACGGGCCCTTTCGCCCATGATGTTGTGCTGAACATGACGCCAAATTAAACTAATCCCTTCTGCCTACCCTTGGTCCATATCCCTTCATCCCTTGCATATTCATGTGCTTATCTAAAAGCTGCTTAAACACCCTTATCTATCTTCCTCCAGCACTACCCCAGCACTCTCTGTGTAAAAAAACTTGCCCCTCACGTCTTCTTTGAACATTCCCTCTCATCTTAAATGCATGCCTACTGGTGTTACACATGTTGATGCTGGGAAAAAGATTCTGACTGTCAACCTATCTATGTATCTCATAATTTTATAAATTTCTACCAGGTCTCCTCACAGCCTCTGCTGCTTCAGAGAAAACAACTCGACTTTTTCTAGCTTCTCCTTGCGGCTCATACCCTCTAATCCAGGCAGCATCCTGGTAAACCTCCAAATCCTCCACATCCTTCCTCCAATGTGGTGACCAGAATTGAACACAATACTGTAAATGCAGCCTAACCAATGTCTTATAAAGCTGCAATATGACATCCAGACTCTTGTACTCAATGCCCCGACCAATAAAGGCAAGCACGCCATATGCCTTCTTTACTTGTCTACTTGTGTGGTCACTTTGAGGGAGCTATGGACTTGAACCCCAAGATCCCTCTGTACATCAATACTGTTCAGGGTTCAGCCATTAATTGTATAACTGCTGGAGCAGACGGTATCCCTGCTGAGGCATTCAAGTGCGAAGCAAAGGATTCCTGCTTGTCTTCGTTATCTGAACAAGGAGAGCATCCCAGGAGAGTTCGGAGATGCCACAGTTATGAACATTTTCAAAAAAGGGAACAAGTCCGACTGTGGTAATTACAGGGGAATCTCCTTGCTGTCGACCATTGGAAAAGTCATTACCAATGTCCTCCTCAACTGTCTCCTCCCTGTGGCTGAGAAGCTCCTCCTGGAATTGCAATGTGGCTTTTGGCCACAGAGGGACAGAACACATACGATTTTCACCACCCGACAGCTGCAGGAGAAATGCAGAGAAAAGAATCTACCCCTGCACATGGCCACCTTCGACCTTACAAAGGCCCTTGACCACCATCAATCAGGAAACGTTATGCAGCATCCTTCTCCACTTTTGTTGCACCATGAGGTTTGTCACTATTCCTCGCCTGTTCCACGATGACATGGAAGTCATAGTAATGACAAATGGTTCCACCACTGACCCATTCCCCGCCAGACTGGTGTCAAGCAGGGCTGCAAGGTCACCCCAACTCTTTTCTTGATCTACCTCGCTGCAATGCTTCACTTCCCTGCTGGGGTCCAGCTAACCTACAGAACCAGCAGGAAATTATTCAATCTCCGCCACCTTTAAGCCAAAACCAATGTCACCTCAACCAGTCTCATCGAGCAGCAGTATGCACATGATGCTTGCATATGTGGAATCTCAGAGGATGTAACCAGACCATCATCAGCACCTTTATGGAGGCATATGAGAGCATCAGCAAGACAAAGGTCCTCTACCAACTTGGCCTAGGCCTGTGGAGCAAATGCCCGATCGTCAAGGTCAACGGGGAGACCTTAGAGAACGCTGACCACTTTCAATGCCTCAGGATTGTCTTGTCAATCAAAGCAGCTCTTGATGAAGAAATCTAGCACTGCCCCCAGTGTGCTGGTACAGTCCTCAGCCACCTGACAAAAAATGTGTTTGAGGACAACAACGTCAGATCCAACACCAAGATCATGGTTTTCAAAGCTGTGGTGGTTCCTGCCCTCTTCTATGGCCAGAGACGTGGACACCTCAAAGCACAGGAGCAGTACCACCAACACTGCCTGCAAAAAATCCCATGAATCCGCTGGGGAAGAAAAGGTGCACTAACACCATCGTCCTCGACCAGGTCAATATCCCCAGCATCGAGACACTGACCACTCTTGATTATTATGATGATTGCCCAGATTAAACTCCATCTGCCATTTCTCCACCCATTTCTGCAACTGATTTATATCCCTTTGTATCCTTTGACAATCTTTTACACTATCCACAACTCCACTGATCTTTTGTGTTGCCTGCAAACTTACTAACCCACCCAACGTTACTTTCATCCTAGTCATTTATGTATATCACAAACAGCAAGATCCCAGTATGGATCCCTGAGGAACACCACTTGTTTTGTACTTCCAGCCTGAAAACACCCTTCCACCACTACCTTTTGCCTTCTATGGGCAATCCAAACCTGAATCCAAGCAGCCAAGTCACCATGGATCCCATGCATCTTAATCTTCTGGGTGAGGCTTATCAAAAGCCTTACTAAAATCCATGTGGACAACTTCCACTGCTCTACCCTCACTGAACACCTTCACCATCTCCTTGAAAAATTCAATCAAGTTACTTAGACATGACCTACCCTGCACAAAGCCATGCTGACTAACCTTAATTTGACCATGCTTTTCCAAATGCGCACAAATCCTATTGCTAAGAGTTCTCTCCAATAGCTTCCCAACCACAGATGTGAGATTTACCGGTCTAAAGTTTCCTGGGTTATCCCTGTTTCCCTTCGTGAAGAGAGGAACAACAGTAGCTACTTGCCAGTCCTCAGGGACCTCTCCAGTGGCCAGCGAGGAAATAAAGATCTTGGTTAAGGGCCCAGTAATCTCCTTTCATGCCTCTGTCAATAACCTGGGGTAGATACCATTGGACCCTGGGGACCTATCCACTTTAATGCTATCAAGCGACTCAACACCGTTTCTGTCTTGATCTCAAGATGTCCTAACATGTTAGCATACTCCACACTAATCTCACTATCCTCCATGTCCTTATCCTGGGAGAATACTGATGCAAGTACTCATTTAGGATCTCTTACCCATCCTCTACCTTCAAGCATAAGTTCCCTCCTTTATCCTTGAGTGGTCCTACCCTCTTCCTCTTGTTTTTAATGTATATATATAATGCCTTGGAATTCTCATTAACCCTACTTGCGAAGGTCATTTCATGGCCTCTCCTTGCTCTCCTAATTCCCCGCTTGAGTTCTTTCCTGCTTTCTTTATATTTTCATGGCTCTGTCCGATTTTAGCTTCCTAAACATTACATGTGTTTTATTTTCCCTTTTGACTAAATTCACATCCTCCCTGACGTTGTTGACTTGCTCGACGAGCTGGCTTGTTTTTGTTCAAACGTTTCATCACCATGCTAGGTAACATCATCATTAAGGTCTCCGATGAAACAATGTCATTCTGCTCTGCTTGGAATTTATACTGTCCGGTCCGTTATGGCGAGTAGTGTCGTTTCTGGTTTTGATCTGTATGGGTTTGTACATGGGGTCCATTCTATGTGTTTGTTAATTACATTATGGGTGGAGAACCATGCCTCTAGGAATTCCTGCGTGTGTCTATATTTGGCCTGGGCTACAATGATTACCTTGTCCCAGTTAAACTGATGGCCCTCATTGTCTGTGTGTACCGAAATTAAGGAGAGTTTGTCGTGCCGTTTTGTTGCTAACTGATGTTTGTGTATTCTGATTGCTAGTTTCCTTCCTGTCTGTCCAATGTAATGTTTATGGCAATCATGGCATGGTATTTTGTAAACCGATGTTGTGGGAATGGGGTTTCTAATCCTTGTGAGTGTTTGCTGGAGGGGGGCTGTGGGCCACCATGATTCCTAGTAGTCATAGCAGTCTTGTTGTCAGTTCCAATATGTTCATGATGCAGGGCTATGTGGCTAGTGTGTTAGGGTGTACTGTGTCCTCCTATCCCTGTAACCCCGCACCTACCATGGCAAATCCACCTAAACTTCACATCCTTTGACACAATGGACAAATCCATGGCCAATCCATCTAACTTGCACATCTTTGGACTGTGGGAGGAAACCGGAGCACCCGGAAGAGACCTGTGCAGACATGGGGAGAATATGCAAACTCCACACAGACAGTTGCCCGAGGCTGGAATCAAACCCAGGTCTCTGGCACTGTGAGGCAGCAGTGCTAACCACTGAGCCACCATGTCGCCCCTTAGAATAGAATCACTACAGAGTGGAAATAGGCCATTCAGCCCAACAAGTCAACACCGTCTCTCCGCACACCATCCCACCCAGGCTCACCCAACTATCCTATCCCTGTAACCCTGTGTTTCCCATGGCTAATCCACCTAACATACACATCACTTGACACTCTGGGCAATTTAGCATGGCCAATCCACCTAACCTGCACATCCTTAGACTGTGGGAGCAAACTGGAGGACCCGGAAGAAACCCAAGCAGACACAGGGAGAGTGCACAAACTTCACACGGACAGTCATCTGAGGGTGGAACTGAACCTGGGTCCCTGGCGCTGTTCATTAGATCAGAGTTCTAAACCTTCATAATTACAAAGAAGAGGTGACATATGGCTCAGTCATGATGGGGCAAGACTTCGACTATAAGACACAGGAACAGAAGTAGGCCTTTCAGCCTATCAAGTCTGCACCACCATTTAGTGAGACCATAGCTGATCTGATAATCAGCAACTCCACTTTCCTGTCTTTTCTGCATAACCCTTGATTCCGTAACTTATAAAAAATCAGCCCATCTCAGCCTTGAATATATGTAATGGTCTAACCTCAAAAACCCTCTGTGGTAAAGAATTCCATACATTCACAATTCTCTGAGAGAAGAAATTCCTCCATATCACTGTCTTAAATGGGCAACCCCTTACTCTGAGATTATGTTCTCTGGTCTAGATCTTCCCACTTGGGAAAACAACATTTCTGCATCTACCCTGTCAAGTCCTCTAAGAATCTTGTTTTAATAAGGTTGCCTCTCATTTTTCTATATTCCAATGAGTACTGGCCCAATCTACTCAACCTCTTCTCATAAGCAAGCCCCTTCAGACCTGGTATCAGCCTAGTGAAGCCTCTCTAGACTGCCTCCAATGCAAGTGTATTTTTCCTAAATAAAGGTCCAAAACTATTCACAGTGTTCTAGTTGTTGTTTGACTAGGGCAGTGTACAATTTTACAATTTTAGCAAAACCTATCTACTTGTATACTCCATTTCCATTGAAAGAAGGCCAACATTCCAGTTGCCTTCCCTTTACCCGCTGAACATGATGTGAATCTCTTATTCACAAGCTTCAAAATCTCCCCTCCCCCTACCGCATCCCAAAACCAATCCAGCTCATCCCCTCCTCCCACCTCAAGCCACACCCCCATCTCCTACCTACTAACCTCATCCCGCCCCCTTGACCTGTCCGTCCTCCCTGGACTTCCTATCCCCTCCCTAACTCCCCACCTACACTCACATTTACTGGCTCCATCCCTGCCTCTTCGACCTGTCTGTTTCCTCTCCACCTATCCTCTCCTCTATCCATCTTCTATCCGCCTCCCCCTCTCTCCCTATTTATTTCAGAAACCCCTTCCCCTCCCCCATTTCTGATGAAGGGTCTAGGCCCGAAATGTCAGCCTTTCTGCTCCTATGATGCTGCTTGGCCTGCTGTGTTCATCCAGCTCTGCACCTTGTTGTCAAAGATTCACAGGAAGTTGTTTTAACTGTTTGTGTGCTGATCCCATGAACAGTTCAAACTATTGCAATATGTAGGTAGCGTGAACTTTAATTCCGTATTCCTTTATTGTTATAATGTTTTTGTCCATTTCTTGACTATATCTGTTTTAATTCCACTGATTGTGCCTCTGTGTGTTTGCCTGTTTTTTTTTGATGGAATGTATATTATCCTCTGTTTGCTAATTCATATTGGTATTCTTGTTTGGCTCTTTACGGTTTCAAAGAAAGGAACATTCATGATGTCAACAGTTCTTCTCATATATGAGTGATGAAATGTGTGTTTCAAGACTTTTCTGTTTATTTAAATAAGGTATTTCCTGTCTCGTCGTTACCTTCAGCAGAATAACATTATGTTCTGATGACATCATTAATGTTTTGTTAAGAAGTCTTTACAAACAAATGTTTCCTTTGCTACCGTTATAGAAATACAGAAAATCGGAACAGGAGCAGGTCATTCAGCCCTTTGGGTACGCTCAATACAATAATCATTCAATATGATCATCCTCCTCAGTACCTGCTCCCACTTTTGCCCCTTACCCTTTGATTCATTTAGCCCTCAGAACAAAATGGATCTATTTCCTTCCTAAAAACAATAATGTTTTGGCTTCAACTTCTTTCTGCAGGAGATTTCACAGGCTCACCACTCTCTGGGTGAGAAATTTCTCCTTATGTCAATCCTAAATGGCCTTCTCCATAACGTTAGACTGTGATCTCTAGTTCTGGGTATTTCACATCCCCTCCACCATCCATGCCCCCCACCCATTCAGAAACATCCTTCCTGCATCTACCTTGTCTAGTTCTGTTGGAATTTTAAAAGTTTCTAAGAGATCCCCAATCATTATTCTATAAAACCAGTCAATATAGCTCCAATCAATCCTGTCTCTCTTCATCAAATTAGTTCAATTGTTTCGGTCTTTTTTATGTAATGGAATAATGCCAGCAAAAAAAGCTATCAGTGCATACAAGCGACTTTTCTGCACTCCTAAACTTATTTATTTGGCTTAGTAATAGTTCAGAGATGGAAAATCATTCATGAATGTACAGCTGTGGCTGTATTGCAATGACTGACCAATAAAGACACAAGTCTTTGCATTAATCAACTACTGTGCATAGTTTCTAATGACAATGGAAATAAACCAAACATTCTAAATAAGTTGGAACTGACAAAGGAAACTATTATGTATAAAATCTGTAATTTAATAGCGATTAGAATGAGAACAAGGTTACATCTAAAAACGAATATTTATGAATACAGGTCTGTGATAGTACAATATACTTGCAGCAGCAATCATGAACAAAAGCCATATATTTGCCTTTGGGTAATTGATTAGCCTATTAAAAAGGTAATGCATGTATGAAAGATTCATAATGCCAGCATCTACTGTAGCCTTTGGCTTTAGCTTGCAAGAAAACCATCATTTATCTTTATAATAACTATACAGATTCAGGTTGAGCATAAATTAATATTTTAAAGTTACAAACAGATTGAAAAATTTTGCATTATTAACATAGAAATTCAACAATGTGTGAAATCTCTCAATGTTCTCTCAGTCCTTCAGCGCATCTCAGAAATCACAGTAAATGAGGTTGCGTATGGCATTGTATAATTGTTTGCAAATTCTTGAACGCCAAGTACAAAGTAATTCCATCCAGCATGAAGGACTTTTAAAATGTTCTAAAGAGTAAAAATTAGCATTATTAGACAGTTGAATATTTGAATTACCAAAAAGTGATCATCCAGAGTACAAATTATGTCAATGTTCTATTCTTCAATAAAGTATTACAATACTTGAATGACTGTCATGCTCCAGTACACTGCACCCCTAACTGATGGATATGATTTGGAACCATAGAATCACTACAGTGCAGAAAGAGGCCATTCAACCCATCAAGTCTTCCCCCACCCTATGTGTGATTTTACAATACCAATTGTAATAAACAATAGGTAATTGACAGCTGGTTAGGCACTTCCCTACTGGCAGTAAAAAACAAATAACATCAGAACTTTAGCATTATATTTGATAAATCTTTACACTTGCTCCTTGCAAGCAGCAGCTTGGATGTTCTAATAGCATTTTCTATCTCTCTTTACTAGAAAGCAAGGAAATGAATTGAATCTTAGCTTTACTGACATTGAATAGCCTGCTTGTCATTGTTGAAAAATCTGCTGAGGGACATAAATGGCAAGCAGGTAGTCCACAAATAAACTTCAAACTTCAATGTAATTTTCACTGTTGCCTTAAAAGAAAATTATCAAATGTATGGGACAAATCCCAACATTGCCTGCAATATTTGTTGTTTTTGCCGACTGCTGGTGATGGATTAGTACAAGTCTGTAAATATGAATACATCAACCAGGAGTTAAATATCAGGTGCTAAAGATACTGATCACAATACTGTGCTCAGACAAAACAAAACTATTTCTGTGTAGGTGGCCAAAGGTATGTAGTAGAGTGTACTACTGGAGAGCTGTCTGTGTTAAATGTTTCTGTGTTGTATATGTGTCGAAATGTTCCCCTTTTGTACATTCTTTCACCTGTAAAGCCAAGAATTCTAACTGAATGTAAGCATATTCTAACTTAAGGGAAAGCATTCCACCTAAAAACATCAATTTCAATGCAAGCATGAAAATGATGACAGTCAAAGTGCAGAAATATTATACTTTTCCACTCAGTGTCAGCCTCAAGCACGGTCACTTTGCTAGGTTGTAGCTCCATTTAAAATCTTATGCCCATTTATTTTGCCCAACAAGTATGTTTTTACTTCGACCTAAACAAGCACATGTTCCTGTACTACAGGGTAATGGTATCTTTACACTTCAGCAACTTTTATGATTTTTCCAAACAAAATTTGGACTCAAATTATGGTGAACTCTGAAATGTTTATTTAGAAACTATGTAGAAATGACCTGAAATTATTTCACAGATGAACCTTATTGCCAAAGAAAATTATTGGGTCCAGTGTCCAATTCACAAAGTTGGAATTTATTCACACCTGCTGGCTGATAAGAAGCTGGTGGAACGTGCAAAATCAGTGGGGACCTGTATTCATTCAATCTTGCCATCAAATAAATAAATGGAGAATCACACCATAGAGTCATTGAGCATGGAAAATGACCCTTCAGTCCAACCAGTCCACGTCAACCATGTTCCCAAACTAAACTTGTCCCACCTGCCTGTGCTTGGCTCATATCCTTCCATATCTTTCCTATTTATGAACTTATCCAAATGCCTTTCAAATATTGTACCTGCATCCATCACTTCCTCTGGCAGTTCATTCCACACTAACCACTCTCTGTGTAAAAAGGTTGCCTCTCATGTCCTGTTTAAATCTTTCTCCTCTCACCTTAAATATATGACCCCTGGTTTTGAACTTCCCCACCCTAGGGAAAAGACCCTTGTCATTCATGTTATCTTTGCCCCACATGCTTTTACAAACCTGCATAAGGTCACCCCTCAAACTCCAGTGGAAAAAGTTCCAGCCTTTCCAGTCTATTTTTATATGTCAACCCTTTATTCTCAGCAACTTCTGCCCTCGTGCTAATTCACGCACTTGAGTCCAACCAATAGCAATATAAAGGGACTCATATCCCCACTGATATTACATTCATAGGAATGGGATGAGGAGGCACCCACACCAATCAGGAAGCCCAACAATTTTAACTGTATAGGCTGGTGTCAGGCACAGTGGCTGGAGAGCTGGGAGCAGTAGGGCAATCCCTTCCAAGGTAGGGTGAAAGAGGGGGATTCCTTGGATGGTATGGTCACCAGAGGACCCCTCCACAGTCATTGCCCTCTTTTATTCTCCCCTCCTGGCTCACTACAAACTCCTCTGCTGGACCTGCACTGTGCTGTCAGTTCAGGCTCTGTGGTGTGATGGGATTGCAAGAGTAACACTGCTGTTGAGAAGGATTCCAGAATTTGGACTCAATGACAGTTTAGGAATGATAACATACTTCCAAGTCAGGATAGTGTGGCTTGGAGGAAAACTTGCAAGGGGATAGTGTACTTGTCTATCTGCTGTCCTCGGGTCCTTCCAGGTTTTAGAGGTGAGAGCTTTAGAAGGTATGGTCAATGGATCTTTGATAAGTTACAACAATGCAATTTGTAAATGGTAAACATTGCTACTATTCTATCAGTGGTGAAGAGGACAAATACACAATGTGGTGGATGGGGCACCAGTGAAGTCAGCTGCTTTGCCTTGGATAATCTTAAGCTTGTCTTTAGAGCTGTACCCATCTAGGCAAAGGCAGATTACTACCTGAATGGCTGTGAACTGGAAGAGGGGACTGTGCAGCAGGACCTCAGTGTCCTTCTGCACCAGTTGCTGAAGGTAAGCATGCATGTGCAGCAGGCAGTAAAGAAGGCAAATGGTACGTTGGAGATAGCAAGGACTGCATATGCTGGAAGGCAGATTCGATAAAATGTGTAGCTGGAGGAGCACAGCAGCTCAGACAGCATCGAAGGAGCAGGAAAGTCCACGTTTCAGGTCTGAACTCTTCATCAGGTATGTTAGCCTTCATTGCAAGAGGTTTCAAGTACAGGAGCAGGAATGTGTTGTTGCAGTCATACAGGGCCTTGGTGAGGCCACACCTAGAATATTGTTTGCAGTTTTGTTCTCCTTTTCTGAGGAAGGATGCTCTTGCTGTCGAGGGAGTGCAGCGAAGGTTTAGCAGGCTGATTCCAGGAATGGCGGGACTGACATAGGAGGAGAGATTGACTAGGTTAGGATTGGATTGTTTTTGCTGGAGTTCAGACAAATGATGGGGGAATCTCAGAGTGACTTGTAAAATTCTAATGAGATGTTCCCAATGGTGGATGTGTCCAGAACCAGGGGTCACAGTCTGAGGATTCAGGGTAGACCATTTAGGATGGAAATGAGGAGACATTTCTTCACCCGAAGAGTGGTGAGCCTGTGGAATTCATTACCACAGGAGATCGTTGATGCCAAAACATTGACTGTATTCAAGAGGCGGCTAGATCTAGTACTTGGGGCAAATGGGATCAAAGGTTATGGGGAGAAAGCAGGATTAGGCTATTGATTTGGATGATCAGCCATGATCGTGACGAATGGTGGAGCAGGTTCAAAGGGCCGAATGGCCTCCTCCTGCTCCTATCTTCTATGTTTCCATGACAGCATTCCATCACACACATGTGCCTTGCAGATAGTGTACAGCTTCTGAGCAGGCAGGTGTTGAGTTAATTGCATTTGAGCTTCCAGTGAGTGACCTACTCTTGTAGATACAGTTATTTATATGGGTGTTTGGTTCAGTTTCTAATTAATGCTAACTCCAGAATGTTGATAACTGGGGACTCAGTGATACTAATGCCATTAATTGTGAAGAGCAGATCGTTAGACTCTCTCTTGTTAGAGATGGTCATTCCCTGACACTTGAGTATTGAGAATATCCTGATGAAGAGTCTAGTCCCGAAACGTTGACTCTCCTGCTCCTCTGATGCCGCCTGACCTGCTGTGTTCCTCCAGCTCCACACTGTATCGACTATTGAGAATATCAACTTTGGTAGAAGATCAATAATCGCAGAAGAAATGGTAAAAACAGCTGAAATGGGCCATTTGTACATTCTTCCAGGAGGTGAATTGGTTAACTGACAAAGTAAGGCAAGCAGTTGAGAGGTTTTGCAGAATTTTAGGACCACAATCCTCAACATAGCAAATGATCTAAGTATATTCATAGTCCTCATGTATTCCATTGATCTACAAAAGTCAGGATGACACATCAAGATAGGAGGGAATGATGATGCAAGCCATAATTCAAAGTACAAAACCATTGAGTTTGATGATACTTTTGATCATATTAATTGACCTGATTTAAAAGAGACATTTACTGAAGGATTTAGGGACCTAAATATATTACCCATTATGAGGGAAAGAATATGTTCCAGTACAATAAAGATATGATTTGCTTTTGTGTCATCTGTCTTTAGAGACATCTGTACAATTCTAATGAGAAACATAATTTTTGACACAATTTGGACAAGAATTTAGATTATCCAGAGAATTTAGCGCCTGTAGAAGCTCATAAATCTGGCCATCCTTGAGTCATGACCTGTACCTTCACAAGGAGGGCAATATGTATTTGTTGGTGACATCATGCTCAGGAGACAAAAATAGCAAACGATTGTGAAGTACACAAGCGGAGCTTGTGGAGTGGAAATTGATGACAAGGGGTTCGGTATCCAGGTTCTAGGAGTGTGGCAAAGGGGAAAGAAGTAGAATTGCATAAAATGCAACAATCACATTAGCGTAGATAGTAGCCTCAGTTGAGAAGAAGGGAAGACAAAGTTGGAAACGCTGGTATAAACGGCTGCATCTTCCGAACAGATGCACCGGAGACATCATTACAGAAGACAGCCATTCGTCCCATTGCCCATGCTAGCTCTCTAAGGAGCTATTCAGAAATGCCACTCCTCCACGTCTTCCCTCCAACCCGGTCTATATCACTAGGAGAATGGACAGGAAGCGGGCTGTGAAGCGGCTGAGTCACGGTAGCTGTGGAAATTAGGGGGTTACGGTTATATTGATCTGGAAAACAGCGTTCGAGTTCTTGGCGTTATACTTCAGGAAGGATCTACCGGTCTGACTGAGGTAATGGGAGGAACAGCGAGATTTGGTGCAGATTTGCCAAAATCTGCGAGATCAAACTTAAAATTATATCATATTGCTTCGAGTTTGTTACTTTGAGGAGTGACTGCCTTGGAGAATGCAACAAAAAAAAACGTTTAATTTATAACATTAAGCCAACCCTCCGATCTAACCAGTCAAGAGAAACTCATCTGAGAGGCAATGTATGAGATATGTACAGGTAGCAGTGCAGAAACGCTTGACCTTCTACCATTCGACAATTAACAGCCTTACGAATTTTCCAATATTTTGAAGGTCTATTTTCTTACCTTCTTGCATTTTTTAAGCTTTTGCTTCCTTTTGTATTTTTTGGCTGCTTTGCTCTCCGCATTCGGACTTTCTCCCACAGACTCGATCAAAGGCTCGTATCTGTCTGGAATTAAAGCAATGTGAACTTTTTTAGAATTTGCTGTCTTTTTGACCTGTTCTGGTTGCTCGGTGCTTTCGCATTGAAGTCCATCTGCTGTCTCCTGAATCTCTTTAACAGTTGGGAGAGTAGCGACTTTGTTCAACTTAGCTTTGAAATGCTTTATGTTATCCACCGTGATTTGTTGGTCAATTGGAAGCAAGCTTTCTTGGTCAGTCCCGAATGCATGACATTTTCTCCTTCTACCCTGAAAGTTGGTAAAACCAGTGAATGATAACTGCCTTTTTACCAGGAATTTTAGGTTTTCCGCTGTCATTGTGGTAACTCCATAAAGACAGAACTTTTGCACTATCGTGTCCAGATAAACAATGTAACCTGTCCGTTGGCGCTGCTCGAATCTCAACCTTGGCCGCTTTATCTCATTTACATGCATCAGACGCAACCAATCGATTGAAGTTGTGTTTTCTTCATACTTGCGGAATGTTTTTGGCACTATCCCAGAACAGGGAGACTATATTGTTAGATAAGGTTGATGCTAACTCATAGAACAATTTACAGCTAAGCTTTTGTCTTTGAAAATAGATAAACACCCCAATGCACTTCATAGAAATTTAAGGAGGTTGGACACGCTGCCAAAGAGGGACAGATACAAAACTGACTCGGAGAGGAAGGTTTTAAGGAGGGGTTGAAGTGATGGAGTAGTTTGGGGAAGCTATTGCAGACCGTGGAAAGTAATGTAAGTGATGAAGGGATGGCCAAAATGATTGCTTTATTGGCAAATGGAAAACTTACGACTTTTAAAATTTTTTTTGGAAAAAAAACGCCTGACATCTAAATCTAAACATGCAGTAATTTTCTAACCACGAAATGTTCAGAGAAAATAAGGGAACGCAGATTAGATTCACAGAATTGATGAGCCCAGGAGCCTCGTTGTTAGAGCCGCGAACAATCTTTTTAGTTTTTCCAATATTTAACCAGAGAAATTTGAAGACTGGATGTTAGATAAGGAGTATGACGGGGGGCATTGAAGGGTTTGAGGGAGGTGTTAGAGTGGTATTGTGCGTGGAACCTGGTATTGTATCCATAAATAATGTCACTAAAGGATAGGGTGTGTATGTGTGTCCAAGAACTAATCTTTTATGTAGCAATATATAAATGGGAAGAGAAATTTCTGTTTGACATTCTTCAGAATTGACCCACAACTTCCAGTGTGGTGACACCAACTATGAAAATGCCTACGAGCATTGTGACTTTGGCAACTCCCAGAAGACAGAAATAAACAACAAACTGTAATTGTTGGGATCACTGTAACAACTGCATATGGCCTTAATACTTATAATAAATATTAATCATTAGTTCGCTATATAAGTAAATGTCTGATCAAATCGAACACATTTGAGTTAATGAGATAGTAGGAACTGCAGATGCTGGAGAATCTGAGAAAACAAGGTGTAGAGCTGGATGAACACAGCAGGCCAAGCAGCATCAGAGGAGCAGGAAGGCTGACGTTTCGGGCCTAGAACCTTCTTCAGAAAAAAATTTTAAACACTTTAAATTATCAGAAAATGCCCTCATTTCTGTACTTATATAAGGGAGAGTATAATTGATGACCCATCTAAAGCTGGTTAGGCCTTGAAGAACATCTGTATTGAGGACAGCGGTTGGGATGATTAGCTTCAGACAACCACAACCATTTGGCTTTGTGCAAGGTATAACTCCAGAAAATCGATAATTTTAACTCTGATTTGCATTAAATTCAAGTTTACAAGAGCTTTTTGATGTCACACTAAGTCATGTGCTGCTAGATATCAAGACTGTCACTCTCACCAGAATCTAACTGGAATTCAACACTTTTGTCCATATTTGAATCAGGATTTTAATAAGGTCTGGGCATAAGTATTCCTCGCAGAATCCAAACTGAGATTCTGTGAAGACATTTTGGTGAACAAGTGCTGATTCATATCACTATTGGATATCCCTCAGCACTGCCCAGAGGCGAAGTACTCAGCCAGTTTGGATACATTGTATTGTCAGTGATCATGATGTACCTGGGTAATTTTTCACTTTGTAGAATAGATGTCAGTATTGTAACTGTCCTGAAAGAACTTGGCTAGGACACGGATCGTTCTGAGGCAGAAGTTTTCAGCACTGCTATTGGAATATTGATTTACAAGAATGGTTCTAGGAATGAGAAATTTCAGTTATGAGGGATAGATTGTAGAAGTCGGAACTGTTTTCCTTGGAGAGAAGCAGGCTGAGATGAGATTTGAAAGAGGGCTTCAAAATAAGAACAGAACGGATAGAGGAGATAGGGAGAAGCTGTTTCCACTCATTAAAGGAACAAGACTGAGAGTGCATAAATTTAAAGTCATATGCAAAAGAAGCAACAGTGCTGTGAGAAAACTTTTTCGCAGCAAGTAGTTAGGGTATGGCATTCACTGTCTGGAAATGTGATGGAGGCAGGTTCAATTGAGGCATTCGAGAGGGCATTGGATGATTATCTGGATTGAAATAGTGTGCAAGAGTATGGGGAAGAAGCTGGAGATTTGTATTAGGTAATGGTGCCCATTTGAAGAGTCAGTGCCGGCACAATGGGTTGAATAGCCTCCTTCTATGCTGCAGACTAGAGTCAAAGAGACAACACAGAAACCGACGCTTTAGTCCAACTCATCTGCGCCAACCAGACGTCGTAATCTGACCTAGTTCCATCTGTCAGCATTTGGCCCATATCCCCCTAAACCCTTCCTATTCCTATACCCACCCACTTGCCTCCTAATTGTTGTAATTCTACCAGCCTCCAGCACTTTTTCTGGCCCAAAATGTTTACTTTCCTGCTGCTCAGATGCTGTCTGCCAGGCTGTGCTTTTTGAGCCCCACATTTATTGACTCTAGCTTCCAGCATCTGCAGTGCTTACTGTCTCCAAAACTAAAAGCAACATTGGCTATGCATTATATTTGTAAGCAATGTAAACTATCAACTACAGGAGAAGAAATTTCCCATTTATCTTTTAGCACAACTGAAAAGCTTCCAATATTTATACCTTACACTAACCGTAAGTGAACAATTCACTTTCCAGGAACCAGATTTAAGTTATTACCAACTTCCAAGGGTTTGCTTCTTTTTTCCCTTTCTCAGCTGAGTAATTTCTTATCCCAAGACTGACTTTCATTGCAAGGAGTCCACTGGAGATTCCTTACCCTTAGCCCATGCTAGGTGAATCTACTAGCTTCCTTTAAATTTTAGTAGACTTGATCACTTCATTCTGAGTGTGTGTGGTGACCAACAGAGTCAGCATTTTTTCTGCCTTACTGCAGCATTGACTGTCTCATTTCATCCTGCTCCCTCTCTCAGATTCCTGCAGACTGTGCATTTCAGGGATATTTTAGAAAATCTGCAACACAATGTTACAGGGATTTCTTATGGCTTATGGCCTTTTCAAAGCCTATCCCTGTGGCAATTTTAATCATTTCAGCCTTGTATCCAGGTAGAAATGCTAACTAGTTATCTTATTGACCTAATTCCATTCTGTCTTGGAATTAAACATGGTTTAAAATCTGTTAATAAAGCATGATGTACCTAATATCTTCCCGTGAAACTTCAAGACTAATAGTCCATCCACAGTCAGCACAACTGCTGTTCAGCATTTCTCCAGGTACGAACATCTTGTACCTTCCTCCCAGTAAGTCAACCCGGATCTCACTGACTCTATAGCAAACAAGCACCCAGCCTTAGTAATGGGCAGAATTCAGAACAGGTCACTTGACACTCATTTTCTTTCTCCATTTTACCTTAAATTAGAAAGACACAGTCTTAAACAATAATAATCCTATAAAGTTTGTATTGTAACAATGTTTATAGAAACTCCCCATCCTGTTAACTATTTAATGGTTTGTCCGCATTTACAATTGAATGTGTCGTTACTGCAGAGCTTTGATCTGCAGAAGGCTACTTCTTCAGGTTGACACCGAATTTTAACTATACGTTTTGCTGTTTTCCCACACTCTTAATTGGACCAGTATTATTTCCTTGGCTTAATCATAATGATAAGAGTGAGGAATCTACTGGGATGCACTTACAGATTGCAATAGATTACAATTCTACCACGAGTGAGGACCTGTAGATGCCCACTTTTGAGCTCCTGGATCTGTTCTGAATCCATCCTATTTAACACAGTGATGATGCCATGCAACACAATGTACAGTAGAAGCTCAAAACAAATAGAAGCTAATTTCGGTTCCATGCCAAATATGATAGCTAAGAAATGTGCAATACAACAAAAAGTGAAGGAAATGACTTGTTCAAGGACAAAAAGAATAAACCCAGGAACGGGGGAATAGACTGTTATGGAAGAAATTAGACAAGGTGGTACAACTCCAGCCCTGTACAGACATCGGCTATGTTGCTGGATGGGCCACAAAAAATGGCAGAATTGGATAATAAAGCATGCTGGCAAATTGAGCCAAGCATTGGCCAAAATATCCGGATAAAAGACACTGAAATAAACAAGCTGCAGACCCAGGCAGGCAAGCAGCAGCTGCAGACAGCACAATACACAATTGTTTCAGAGATAATAGGAACTGCCAATGCTGGAGAATCTGAGATAACAAGGTGTAGAGCTGGATGAACACAGCAGGCCAAGCAGCATCAGAGGAGCAGGAAAGCTGACGTTTCAGGCCTAGACCCTTCTTCAGAAAAATCTCAATGACTAAGCCTATTTACCAGGACAATCGGAAACATCGAGCTTTCTCTGAAACAAAGGGACATGTCACACTCTTATCTGGGAAGCCTACCTGACTTACATGCCCTGACACTTTCAGAAATGGAGGGCCAAAGACCACCCCACCATCTGCACGGCACTGCCTGATTGGGTCCAGTCAATCAGGGTGATTGATTCCTGATCGATTCACTGGTGGGAATTGAAGATCCTCCCAAAGGGGTACGGAAGCTTCCAATCACTGCACAGCAGCCTTGGGAGCAGTAACTCAAGACCAACCACCGTAAGAACAGGCGGCCCTGGGACCACCGGGAGAGGAAGACCAGACGACCATCACCATGTGGATCAAGGCCAAGGTCTAGCAAGGTAATGTTTGATCATTCCAAGTTAAGTTAAAGTACAAGATACTGACTTAGATTTAATTGTCAGATTTATACTGTTAACTGTTAGTTTGTAGCATAATTATTATAATTGTATTATAATCAATAAAGATCATTTCCTATTACTATTAAGAGTCGACACACAGTCCTTTCTGGGAAATACGAGCTAAACACACGGTGAAGTGAGTGCTAGAGCTGCAGGAGGGAATTCAGCAGTGTATCCAAAAATCTAGGCAGGACATGGAAGTGTTATGAAACTAGTAATTGGTAAAAGAGAACAAAAAAGGGGCTGACCTAACTATTCAAGCAAGAAAAGGAGACAGTGAAAATTGAGAGAGGGGGGTCTTTGTGAGCATTATAGTGTTTGGATGTGAAAATTACAAGCATTCCCATTAGACACCTGAAATAGCCTTGGTGGAAAGTTAATAGCTCTGGGGTAATGCAGTTCACGCATTTACCTATCCTTAATTTAAGATATGATGACCCTCAGGTAAACCACCACCAATGATCTCTCTCTAATGAGACAGCAATCCAATTGTCCAGTAGGACTCAAGATAACTTTTTTCACCATCTTTTAATATTTTTAAGTCTTCCGCCTACAAATCCAAATCTTGCAGCTTAGTAAATGGGAATTTTAGCTTAATTTTAATAAAGTGTCAGGCTACTAATGGAAGCCATGGGTGCCAGTTTCTTGTGTTACAAACTTGTGATTGTGGGGTGAGGAAAGATTTGTGGCATTTTATCAATAATACCATGCTAGTAATACTCAAAGCTAAATTTTTGATTTGATGTCTGATATTACTGAACTCCTCTGGCAGACCGTCACTCATTGGGTCAAGTTGCACGTATTTTTGATTTATTTTTAAGTTTAACAAATCACTGTTGAACATGGAGCAGCAAATACTTTTTGTCCTGCTCATTATTCATGTGGCATCGAGTCAGTGAACAGCACTCCTAGTTTATGGTTGGGAATGTGAGTCTCTTTTTAAAAAAATCTTTAGACACCACTGAAGCATTCAACAGGATTGCCTCCTGAAAAAAAAGTGTACTGCAAACATTTTCTTCTGAACCGAACTAAAGAAGTCTGGAAACACAAGATGCGTTAAGGCCCATGATTTCTGTCCTGGGTCATGCCTCTTGGACAAATAGAACCATAATTTGAAGAAGAATATTTCTTGTAGCATAGACAAAGAGAGCCAGTCGGTATAGTGTATTTGGATTTTCAGAGATTTTTGATAAGGTGTCACATAAGATCCTAGTAAATAATATTAGCATGCATGTGACTGGGGGAAATACACAGCAATGGAATTAGAATTGGTTAACAATTAGAGTAGGGAACAGGAATAGACAAATCATTCTCAGGATGGCAGGCTGGTACCAGTAGATATGCTGCAAGGGTCAGTACTGTTCGCGATCTATGTAAGTGATTTTGAAGTAGGGATCAAGTGTAATTTTCCAAATTTGCTGATGACACCAAACTTGGTGACAATGTAAGTCATGAACATAATACAAGGAGACTTCAACAGGACTTGTATAAGCTAAACAAATGGGCTAGAACATAGCAACTGGGATATAATGTGAATAAGTATTAAATTGTTCACTTTGGGAGAAAATAAAACAGAAAGACAGAATATTTTTTAAATGATGAGAAGTTTGGAAAGAGTGGGTGTCCAAAGGGACATGGGTATTCTTGTGTATGAGTCAACAAAAGTGAGCAAGCATCTGCAGCAAGCAATTAGAAAGGCAAATGGTATGTTGGCATTAAATTCAACTGGGTTTGAGTACAGAAGAGAAAATGTCTCACTGCAGTTGTGTAGAGCCTTAGTGAGACCACCAATGTTCCCCCCAAACTGCACAGCTGTACACACACACAGCCGCTCCGATGTTCTGCAGCTGGCAATCAATGTGTCAACGTAAATCACAGCATTGACTATCAGTTCTGGACGTCTCTGC
>NC_063340.1:50133242-50175459 GCF_021869965.1 Rhincodon typus | reverse complement strand
TTAATTATACAAAGAACAGTAGTACTATTAAATACACTATTAGCTAGATTTACAGTATTAGAACCTATGCTACTGACACACACAGAAAACAATAGTTTCAATTACAGAGTCTTTAATCAGAATTCCTACCCTGGGTGGGGTCCCAATGCACTGTCACCACCCTGTCTTCCCCTCCCTGCTAGCTAGGTCAGACCTTTCGGGTCTCAGGAGTTTATGGTCACCACTCAAAATGCTATTTTGAAGCACACCTGGTTGCTGAGGTTTTTGCCGTCAGTTCTCTTGGTTTGGAACAGGCCTGTGTCCGGTATGGCCTCTATGGTTCTTGGTTCCAAGACTGTTTGTTGGGGGTGGAAACCTGTGGGGAAAGCTGTTTGTGCAGAAGCTTATTGTTGAGAAAGGCTCTCTCCTCAGGTGACATTAGGGCTGGCAGTTATGTTGACTGTGTGCCACGTTATCTCCCCTCAAATCTGTAGTTTTCCTTAAACCCAATGTTCTTTTCTGAAGTTAATTGGCTTTCTGAAGGTTAGTATATGTGTGAATAGGTTTTGATCGAGGTTGAATGTCATGTATCTCTGTAGGCCCCATACAGTCTGTGCTGGGTAGCCCAGGGTGTAAAAGCTGTCTTGGGCTAGTTTGTTGGTTTCGGTTAATGATCCTTTTAGGGAAGAGGTGTAAATTGGAATTTCAGGATTCCAGACAGCCATCTCCACTTTTTGTGAGTGGTATTTATACATTTTGAACAGAGTTCAGGGTTTTTTAAAGTTTGAAGAGCCCTGGATTTTGTCCAGTATGATTAGATGTAGGGGATTTTTGCTGGACCCTACACTTGGATGCTTAGACCTCTCACTTTGTCTACCCCTCTCAATGTATTCCTGTTTACTGTATACTCCCCTTAGTGTTTGACCTCCTTAAATGCATTACCTCACACTTATCAGAGTTAAACTCTATCTGCCACTTTCCTACCCACACCACCAACCCATCTATATTATTTTGGAGCTTACAGCTTTCCACTACATGGCCAATTTTTTTGTTGCAGAAAATTTTCCAGTTGTGCCTCATGTTCAAGTCCAAATTGTTAATGTATAAAACAAGCAACAGGGATCTGAACATCGAGCCCTGCAGAACATCACTTGAAACAGCTTTACATTCACAAGAGCAACCACTGACCATTACCCTTTGTTTCCTGTTACTAAGCCAATTTTGGATATAATTCAACAAATTACCCTATATTCCAATGGCTTTTACTCTTTGACCAGTCTGCCATGTGGGACTCAGGCATAAGTTGTCAATTCAAAGGCACCCTGTACTATATTTCAAAAATTAAACTGATACAGAACTTTATATTTAATGATGACTACTTGTAAGTATGCAATTTTAACATACAGCAAGATTCTTTGAATAACTTAACTTAATAACTTAATTGTTTCAAATTTCAACTTTAAAACTGAAATGTACAATCTTATATTTGCAACCCAAACTACTGCCATCTATCTTCATGGGCATTTTCATTAATGTTTGCAGGTTCTGGTCTGGAAAGAAATGGACTATGGATCCATGTCTGAGGCAGAGAAACAGATGCTTGTCTCGGAGGTGAACTTGCTTCGTGAACTTAAGCATCCAAACATTGTTCGATATTATGACCGTATTATTGACAGAACAAATACAACATTGTACATAGTAATGGAGTTCTGTGAAGGAGGCGACTTGGCCAGTCTGATTAACAAGTGTATACGAGAAAGGTAAAATCTGTTTTAATGGGACAATATTATTTGAATACTCAATATTGGAAAGTAGCATAGGACTCCATGTTGTCAATACTTTCTTCCTTGAATCTTGGATTTTTATGAAGAAATTACATGATGTAAAGTATTGCATCATGTGGTCCAGGTTTCCAATTTTTGTTGAACAAAAGAACAAGTTGTCCATAGTCTTTTTTGCAGAAAAATGCATCATGTCACAACTGTACGTTTTCTAAACTATTCAGTGTATGAGTTGTTAGTTACTAAAGACCTCATCCAAACATACTTAGTCTTGTTTAGTCATGCAATCGATGTTTGATAAAGCAAATTATTGAATTCAATTAGTGTTGTTGAAGTTAGTGAGCAATTAAAGGCTGCATGTGAAATTGTATCCTAGCAGAATGCTCATCATTAGGTGGGTAATGACAACAGAAAAAAAAAATGGTAAGAATAAAAGATTGTAACAATCTTGGATATATTGCTTCCCAGATGCTAAATAATTATGATGACAACAGTTAGTATGCTGCAGATGGTAATAGAGATATAGGGAGTCTGTGACTTGTGAAAGCTTGTACTTATGAACATGATCCCGTAGGAGGGTGTAATTTTAAAGACATGCAAACATTTCCTGTACTGATGAATGGCTGCTTTACATTGTCTGACATTGTGTTCTGACTTGCATACAAATCAACTTGGAAGTGGAATCTGCTTGCAACCTGAGGACTACCTGTAATCCTTATTGAATATTGTTTAGCTTCAGAGATGCACATTTTATTTTATTTTATCTGAACCATAGAACTATTATGAATTTGTTCATTAGGTTGTGTTTCTTATTGGATATTTTCAGGAATATTGGTCATTTAAAAAAAAATTAATTTGTCTTACAGGCGATATTTAGAGGAAGACTTTGCCCTGCGTGTCCTTGCTCAGATAGCTCTGGCCTTACGAGAATGTCACAGACGTAGTGAAAGTGGCCGCACAGTGCTACACAGAGATCTCAAACCTGCAAATGTCTTTCTTGACGTGCAACATAATGTCAAATTAGGTGATTTTGGCTTGGCTAGGATTTTGCAACATGACACTAGTTTTGCCAAAACGTTTGTTGGCACTCCATATTACATGTCTCCAGTGAGTATACATTTTTCTTAAAATATATAGAAGTGCATACAATATCAATGGTAAAAATTTCTCTCTCCTTCCCCCAACCACCCAGGTGTGGAGAGCAGGGCAAATAGGACAGTGATGGCAGATCATGGGTCACAGCCGATAGGCCAGCAAGGGGAAACTGCTAAGTATTGCTGAAGATTTTGGGGTGGTGGGAATGGTGTGTGGCAGAGAGCAATGGTCACTGGTTCTATGAAATTAAGTGGCTCTCCTGTTTTGTTATACCAGCTGTGGACCCCAGTCTGCTGCAAGGGAGTGGAGGTTGCTGAGCTCCAGTGTCACCACCTACACTTTTTATTCACTCATAGAACATGGGTGTTGCTGGTGGCCAGCATTTATTGCCTATCCTTAGTTGGCCTTGAGAAGGTAGTGATGAACTGCCTTCTTGAATTGCTGCAGTCCATATGTTGTACATTATTGGGTGATATGTCTCCGTTGTGCCCTTGCACATTCTGGAGATGGTGGCAGTCTCTCAGATGAATGCTGTCTGGTGGTGGCTGGACAGTGTGCAGAATGGGCAAAACTGAAAGTTGGAGATCTTGGAGAGATCAAGTTGGAGAGAAGGAGGACTTTGTACCAAAATGGCATCATTGGGTCAGGTACTGCACTAAATAATGTTAAAACAAACCTCACCATGCTCAATGAGATTTAAGGCCCCAAAAAACTTTACAACATTAAGCTGAGAGTTATCCTTGAGGCTAGGCAAACTTTTCAGGATTTATTTAAATCCTCACAAACTTGGTCTCTTCAATCAGAATGTGTGCTTCTATCACATTCTGTGTGGCAAGAATAGAGACTGACTGTCTGTCTGTATCTCTTACTTCAGTTCCTCTCTCGGGTTGAAGCTGGATGTAGAGCTCAGAACAAGGTGATGTTAACATAGTTGCCCTGCACTGTTTGTTATTAATTGGAAGTGTTATCTAACTTTCATTGAAGTAACTAACTATTATGGGTAAATAAAGGATTGCAATTATGATATTACTAACAACGTACATTTCCATTAATCATTTTGCATGATTTAATTTGCAGGAACAAATTAATCACATGTCCTATAATGAGAAATCTGATATATGGTCCTTGGGATGTCTGCTGTATGAACTTTGTGCACTTTCGTAAGTACCATACTACGGCCATTCTAATCACAGCATCTTCTGCTCTGATTGTGAGCTTGCATTTTAAGTCACTTAATGCTTTACATTTTCTAATTGCATTCTCCCTCTAATTTTTGGTATAACTGGATGGTTTTCTTAATGGTATGTTTTGTGCAGACTGATTCTCTGAAGTTTTGCAAAGTTGAGGGCTGGGGGTGTAACCCACTTTTGTTTTTTGTTGAATATCTAAAATTCTGGAATTGAATTGAATACAACTCTGAGGCTACTATGGTGTCTACCAGCAAAAATGTTTTCATGCTCACTAACAGTTGTTGAGGTGGTTGTTTGGATATGCTGGATATTCTGGAAATCTGAGTAATCAGAAAAAAATCTGGCTGATTTCATTCATCAGACATTCATAGTACAAGTTGTTATTTTGTTTGTGCTGATATCATTGTAAAGATCAAAGTGATTGGGGGAACAGGCAGCAGAGATTCAGGTGTGTTGTCTGCATTCATTTTCTTGAGGTGTTTGATCTACTGCTTTATGAATCTTTTGTTAGAAGAAGATGGAGGTGTGAGAGGATCTAGCCATATTCTATTTTGTGTGGGATATTTTCTGCTGCTGAACATCACTATCAATGTCTCTTTTAAAAACAGTGGAGAAAGGATGCCTTCTATCGTCTATGAGAATTGGAGTGGAAGCGGTCATTGTAACATCTATTGACAATTGAAAAACTAACTTGGCAATTGCTTTTACGTCCCTCTCCCGTTTGTCCTTACTATTAGTAATTTTGTTTTAAATGTTATCTTTTGTTACTAATACAAAATTCATAAGATTGTTCTGTTTTGGATTTAATAGGGAAAATGAAGTGTCATATGACCCATTCTGAGTTGCGCATGACAACAAGTTGGTGGCTTAAGACGTTAAGGATTAAAGGTGGGGGGACACCAGGTTGTTTTACTGGGATGGAGGTGTAAGATGTTTACACCTCTGGATAACGACAAGGGTATCCGTGATGACTTCGGTATTAAGTCTAACAGGAAACCGTTAGAAATGTCAGGTTTCATAAACTGTTATACCTTAAAACTCTTTATTTAATTTCAAGATAGAGTGGAATTGGAGGATTTAAGGGTGGCTAACTAGCATTTCTACCTTGATACAAGGTGCTGTGATTTACATTGCCCTGAACGTGTGCTTTAAAGGGGGAATGGTCCAATACAAACCATTGTAATATTGGGTTACGTATTTTTAAAAAATTATTCTGAGCTCTACAACCAGGTTCAACCTGAGAGAGAAACGAAGGTAAGAGATAGAGAGAGACAGTCTCTATTCTTCCTACACAGAATGTGGTGGAAACACACAACCTGCTTGAAGAGACTGAGTTTATGAGGATTTAAACAAATCCTGAAAATTTTACCTAGCCATGACTCAAAAGTAACTGTTAGCTTAAAAGGAAGCAAGCCATCAAAGCTGAGGATGGCTTTTGACAGGCTACAGGAGAATAGACAGAGTAAATAATAGTTATGGAAGGGGGTGCTTTTATCACTTGGATCCAAGTTGACAATTGAAATAGTGGTTAGTCATTGTCGCTTTTAGTTTGTTGTGGTAAAAAGCTTAAAATTTGAAATATTGCTGTCAGTCAGTCACAAGAACTTGGAATTTTTTTTTAAAGTCATTTATCTCCAAGGATTGTAATCTTTTTATGTTACAAATAATTTAATTCAGGTTAATTTTTTTTGGGTTTCGGTGCTTTGAGTCTGAGATATGGTTTTTTATGCCCTCTTTTAGTTATGGATAGAAATGTCATTTGAAAATTTATGATTTTTAAGTCATCAAAAATGATTGACAATTCTGAAGTATTTTTAAACATTTAAATTTCAACTGAGCTAAGATGGGTAGCATTTTAAAAAAATAAACATTTTTTAGTATGCCAATAATAACAGCTCAATTCAGGTGGAATTGACCAAACAAACGTAAAAGATTTGGAAATTTCAAACATAAATGTGTGTACTCAGTTATTACACCTCTAGGTCAAAAATGCAAATTTCTGTTGACTGAGCCACTTCAGTGTGCTAATTTCTTTTAGACCTGCATTAATAGACAGTTTTAAAAATTCTTTCAAATCAAAAAATATAACTCATGAAGGAACTGATTAGTCCTACTAATGAAACTATTAAAAGTTATCAGTATAGTTTTTTTAAGGGCATTTTTCACATGATTTTAAAATCAGATTATTTTACAGGTGGTGGATGGAATACCTTTATGAAATACTAATTTATGATAATAAATTCATGTTTAGCTGTATTAATAAGATATCATCCAGCTATCAATCTTAACCACATTCAAGGGAACATTTTCCTAATGGAAAGAAATACAGAAACAAATGCATTTCATCAGCCTGTCCATTTGTGGCCATTCATAGATGATTTTATGTTTGTTTTTATGCAAATAAATTTGAGCAGAAACTGTACTGCCACCTAATCAGTGCATTTTTCCACACATTTTTCTGGCTGTCTCCAAAGGGGAAAGTATCCTATTGTGCATGGCAACTATGAGTTATGTAATTACATTGTGCCACTGATACAAATGTTGGTACAGTGACATCTAGTGACCATTCTGCAGTACTGAAGATACAACAGCTCTTTTGGATTTGGGTCCAAATCCATGTAAAACATTTCTTCGGCTTGCACTGATAAATAATTTTGAAACTGGAAAGCCTTGACATTTGATAGAATTACAATCCTTCAAGCTGTTTTTGTTTTGTTTTAATTCACTCTTGGGATGTGGTCATTGCTTGCTGGGCCAGCATTTATCACCTTTCCCTGGCTCCCTTGAAGATAGTGGTGAGCTGTCTTCTTGAGCCACTGTAGTCCATTTACTGTAGGTAGACCCACAATGCTGTTAGGAAGGGAATTTTGGGGTTTTGACTGAATAACACTGAAGGCATGGCGATATATTTTCCAGGACAGGATGGTGAGTGGCTTGGAGGAACTTGCAAGTGGTGATGTTCCCATTGTCCTTTGAATTGGATGTGGTCGTGGTTTTGGAAGGTGCCATCTAAGGAACTTTGATGATATCTGATGACATTCTGCTGCAATCACATCCAGATTAAGCTTTGCTATTGGTCAGACTAACCATGTTTTCTCTTTGGAATTTAGCATAAAAATGTATTTAAAATACCTGACTCAATTTTTAATTTATATTTTGAAGCCCACCTTTCACTGCATACAATCAGAAGGACTTAGCAGAAAAAATAAGAGAGGGCAAGTTCAGACGAATTCCTTATCGCTATTCTGATGAACTGAATGAACTCCTTGGCAGGATGTTAAACCTTAAGGTGAGTATCAGGTTCTTGTTTTGTCAGATGTGAATGATTTTTTCCACTTTTTTTAAACCTCGTTAATTCACTTTCCATCTTCTATGTTATTTACTGTCCTGTATTGGCCACAAAACCATCCCTGCATCAAGAAAAAATGTGAAGCCTAAATTATATGTTAGTAGTAGACAGATTCCCAGCTATGTGGAATAGAAATTATGGTGAATCTTTTATAAGCTCTAGTTAGGTCACAACCACAGATTCTCCTTGGAGCAAAGGAGATTTAATGGAAGTGTACGAGATTATGATGGGTTTGGGTAAAGTGGACAAGGATAAACAATTCCCATCAGCTGCTAGTACAAGGATTAGAAAACATAGGCACGAGCTTTTTCACAAGAGATGTAAAGTAGATAGGAACATTTTTTATGTAGTGAATGGCAATGGTGGTCAGTCAATTGAAAGGAAAATCGGATGGGCTCTTAGCCCTGCAGATTTGTTTTTACTCTGTGTGAATGGATCCAGGGAATGGGCTTATTTGATTGCTCCACAGAGGGCAGGCGTAGACTCCAGTGGGCTGAATTAACTTCTTTTGCACCATAAATGGCTCTGTGATTGTTTAATAAAATCAGCGTAATCTATCTCTTTTGAAATCTGCATTAATCCCAATATTGGACCTAATGTTTTGTTCCCTAGTTGGTATGAGAAATTTTTATATATTACCAATTGATTAAATGGCAGGACCATCAGCTCCATAGTATTTTCAGGATGTGGAGGTGCCAATGTTGGACTGGGTGTGGACAAAGTCAGAATTCACATGACACCAAGTTATAGTCCAACAAGTTTATTTGAAATCACAAATTTTTGGAGCCAGCCGCATCATCAGGTGAAGTGAGAAAGAAGCACACAGACACAGAATCGACAGGCAGAGAGATCAGAAGATCATACAAATGGCGTGAGTGGAGTGTCTTTGCAGGCGATCAAAAGTGTCAGATGCTGTGAGTAAAGTGTCAACAGCTGAATAACAAGTGAACGGATGACCTATAATCTGATTAAATGAGGCAGAGAAATAATTACAAAAAATTAAAAATGAGGTGAACAATCTGTGATGATGTACAGAGATCTAAGTGTAGTGAAATTCTTTCTGGGGAAAGTAGAGGACAAGTCACACACAAGCATTGCTCATTTTTATGTAATTGACATATAGTGTATTATTTTAAAATGATTAGGATTATCTAAGGCCTTCTGTGGATGAGCTAATGCAGCATACCTTAATTGCTGATTTGGTGGCTGAAGAGCAACGGAAAATGTCAGCTGAAAGACGAGGGAGAAGATCTTTGGAGAATGAACATCTTCAGGACCGTGACCCAATGGTAACTGAGCTGAAACTTAAAGAGGAACAGCTTCAGAACAGGGAGAAGGCATTAAAAAAGAGAGAAGAGTTTCTTGAACGTAATTATGTTTGCTTGATTTTTCTTATGGTATATTGAAATGGAATTAAAATTTATATTCCTGTTGTATCTTACATGGATTTGGGATCTGGCTCTTAACATTATTGAATTCAAATACAGCAAAATATGGCAAATTTATCTTATGTTTATTTCTTTTGGTTTTCTTCCTACATTTAGTGTTATGCAGTTGTGAAATAACCAACAGTTGGTTGAAAGTGCACAATCATATTAATGACTTACTCAGGTTGGTTATAAGTAAATTGTTTTGTGATGTTTCTTTTGTTGGAGGTAAGATGTGGTGAACAAAGACGCTTCACTCTCAAACAATTCCATGTTTTACACTACTTTTTCCTATTACTCCAGCAACAACTTCTAGCTTGACTCAGTTCTGCTTCTTGTTTTGGTTATATAATTTGATTTTTCTGTCATAAGATCTGAATTACATTCAGTTGTGTAATATAAAGGGGATGCATTGTTGAGATTGTCAAATGTGAGCATTATGTTCACCATAATAGTTATTTATAGACTCAAGAAGATTGCTTTGAACTTGCCATCATGTTTGATTTGTGCAGAACTTTGTGCAACAACTTTTCACAAAACCATTTTAATTAACAACCTTGTATACAAAAAGTAGATTTTAGATGTGTTAACTAGTAAAAATGCGTGTGAAAATTGTTCTTGGTGCTGTTACCAATGCTTTTTATTTAATTTTTTCAGAACGTGAGCAGGAACTTTGCATTCGAGAAAGACTGGCAGAAGAAAAGTTTTCTAGGTAATATCCAACTTAATATTGGCCTTTTAAAAAAGGAGTTGAGGCAGTGACTTGTATTTTAAAATTTAATTTCAATTCTGTCTGTCTTATAGGAAAAGCCACTTTTGGAGCACTGTTGAAGTGCATTTATCTTCCTGGGAATAACACTTATAACAGCTACAGAGGGTGGAGGAATTTCATTTCTGTTGAGGATAATCGTTTGTAGTATAGTCAGTAAATCTCCATATTTAGAAATAAATTTTCTCAGTCACATTACTTACATTATGCAAGGATGGTGGGCGAAACCACCCAAAAGTCTCAAATTGCCCTGGACAATACACCATCACTGGATGACAATTAATGGGGGAGGAGGTCACCACTGTGAATTGAAGGAAACAGTGACAAGCTGTTCCTCGAATCACAGGCTTGTTCTCTCCTGTACTTGCTGCTTAATGTTTTCGTTGCAAGCTTATCGAAACAAACACTATATTGAAGGAACCCTTGAATGCTCCCATGGGGAGGTGATGGCCTGTTGGTATTAGTGCTAAACAATTAATCCAGAGACCCAGGTAATGTTCTTGGGACTTGGGTTTGAATCCCACTGTGATAGATAGTGGAATTTAAATTCAGTGAAAAAATCTGGAATTAAAAGTCTAATGATGACCATGAAACTGTTACAGATTGTCAGGAAAAGCCCATCTGGTTCAGTAATGTCCTTTAGGGAAGGAAACTGCCTTCCTTACCTGGTGTGGCCTGCATGTGTCTTCCACACCCTCAGTAATGTGATTAACTCTCAACTGTTCTCTGGGCAATTAGGGATGGGGCAATGAATGCCGGCCTAGCCAGAAACACTCACATCCTGTGAATGAATAATAAAAAAAGAATAGTGGAGTAGCAAGCAATTGCATAAATGACAGAGTGGCCAGGAATGTGAGTTGCCTTTTATCTAAGGTTGGGATGGTGACTGGCCTTTAGCTGGATCTTGTATTGAGTCTTTTGTTAAGTCTGGAATCGGTAAATTGGTATCTGGGTGGATGGATAAAGCAGGGAGGAGTGATGACAGCTGCAGGGTGTATAGGGCAGGTAGGGAGCTATAAGATATGTGGTGGGGGGGTAGGGCTGGTGTGGTGCGGTGCGGTGTGTGGCGAAGGACACTATTTAGAAGGAAGAACTGATTTTAAATTTGTCACAACCGCTTACTGAGATGTAAAAAAATTCACTAAAGTAATTAATTTCTTGCACATGAATGTGTAATTTCTTGCACATGAATGTGTAATTTCTTGTTAAGATTGCGTAAGTTGAGAAGCTACAGTATTTGGAAAACATGTAGTGGATCCAATTATAACTAACAGCATGTTAATTATGAAATTTAAATATTTGAAATTGAAATGTGAGGGGCAGTTTTAAAAAAAAAAGCAACTGCCTGGTTAGAATGTTCCAGCTTTATGAATATGTTCAGACTGCATTAGCCTTTACCTCACTAATCTGTGGAAGGTGTTTTTAAGGAGATGCATTTTTGTTCTACAGTGTGTGTCAGTTATATTTTGAAAATAAACTTTATTGCTGACTTAAACCTATTGTTTTGTACCAATTTAGCTATAATACTATCTGTGGAATTAATGTTTTCATTACATGATGTGGCTCGAGGTTTAATGGATAGTTGTTTACTATTGGGGATATTGATAAATTCTTCTAACTCTGTGAGTGCAAATGCCCTATATGTCAACACAAATATAGAAAGTATTGTTACTAAGAGACTACATTACCTAATAAGTGAATTAATAAGAATTCAAAAGTAGCTCCAAAATCCACAAAACGACCTCTCAAAAATCAAAAAGAACCCCCCCCCCAAGAAACTGTTGTCATGACTGAAATTTAATATAAGTGGATCAAAATGGGGATCTATAGATATAATGAAGCATTTATATTTTTCTCTCAAGAGTTTTAATTATGGAATGCTTATGCTATTAAAATTTGCTATCTGAAATTCCACTAATCATCATAAACCTATGCCTTTCTTTTCTCATCCTCTCTGTCAATAAGAACAATTCTCTGTTTATACCCGTCAATTTTGATTACTTCTATCAAATTTCCTCTCCACCTTCTCTTCTATAAAATATAGTAGATTAAATCCATAATGTGGTATACTGTGCCAAATATCCTGACAAAGAAACTAGAATCTTCATTGCATCAGTTATCTTGTTCATATATTTCAAATATACAAATCTATATATTTTTTAAAAGTGAAACTAAAGTTATTTATTTAACATTTATTTAAAAGAGATCATTTATAAAATGGTAAGGTTTTAAAAAAGGAATTGTGTAATTTGGGCTTGAAACTGAATTCTAAACTAACAGCAATTGTATTGGTTCTCTCGAATGAGTAATGTTGTTCCCGTTCCTTTACCTCATGTTTTCCCCTGAACCTCAATATTGCATCCTTGGTGTCATATTTGTTTTATCAACTAATATTTCTACTTAAACTCATTGAGGTTTTTGTTTAAGAATTCCTATTAAGTTGCTATTGCTTAAATAAAGAATGCAATTTTTATCTTCTGTGAACAGGGCAGAAAGCATATTAAAGAACTATACCTTGATGAAGGAAAAGCAACTACTGAAGACAGCAGTTCTCCAATTAGGTATGTGGTATTGGGAATGGGCACCTGGTATTCCAATCTGACTAGACTTTGATAAATATGAATGGTGCATGAATCTGATATTCCTAGAGTTTTCAATTGAATATTAGAATTTTCAACATTTTTCCCTTGGTTTTGTATATTTTAAATATATATAGATTATAAGACCCTTATATTTTTACTTCCCCTGATCTGCTGCACTAAATTTATTGACATCAGGAACAGTTGTGTCCACTGGCATGCATGTGGTTTCTCCCACCACTGATGTCATTGGTATGCTTTGCTGGCTGATACCAGTGCTGATTTGTGAGAGCAGGGTCTACCACTGGTCTGAGCTTCCACCACCCTCTCCTCCTACAGCTACTCCAGAACCTCTCTTGAGCCTACACCAACCCTTTCCTGCACTTGCAACAGCAGTTAGATACAGAAGAAGCTGCCCTCTATATTATCCCATCAAATAATCCCAGTGAAGATGAACAGTATTTAAACAGCTGCAGATTATCCATCTGAATTGTCAAAATACTTGGTAGTTTCAATCAGATTAAAAAGTGCTGCTTTCTGGAAAATTATTGTCACATTTTGGAATCATTATCCCCAGATATCTCACAATCCCATATAATAATTACTTAATTAATTTGTTTAAGTCATAACCATCTTTATTTTAAAAGAAAAGCAAGTGTTTTGTTTTCTTTTTGGAGAACAGAATATTGAATTGTTTGCAGTTTCCAGTTGAAGGTATTTTTGCAGTTTCTCAGCTGCCCTGTGTCACCTTTTTGTAATGTCCCTGGCAGTGGCTTCAAAGTTAGGGAGTGCACTATCTGCAGTTGCGGCATCATCAAACTTAAGCCTTTGTTGTAACTGGTGGACTTGTTCCAGGCCAATTTAACACTGCTACATGAATGTCAACTGTCGTATTTTTAATGATTTGTTTCTTCAGATTTATTGTAGAAAATCAGTTGTAAAGTTGTTGGACAAGTTAAAGAGGCAGTACATGAGAGATCTCAGTTTATAGAAAGTGGGACTCTATAACTTCAAGGTTGTTGTTTCGACCACACGTTAAGCAATAGTGTTTTTTTTTCTTAAAATGTTTCAGGAAATCATTCAGGAAATATTTTTAATTTTATCATCTCATTAAGAGATCATAAATTGAATGTCTCCCAGTCTTGATCTGGATTTTTTTCCAAAATTTTTTTTTATTTAAAATGGCTTTTTTACTTTTAAATTTAATTCCACTTCACCCTTACTACTTGCAATGGTGTCACATTTATTTCTTATTTTATCTTTAAAGTATTAGGGAACCAATTCCCTAATCCAGAAAGGATGGATGTTACTGCAATGTCACTGAGCCATTTACACATGTGAAATGCTACCCTAATTGTTGCGGTAGCTGTAAATGCAGTCAACAAATCAAATAAACCTAATGTTTAACCCATCGTAATCCATGTTTTGTTTGTACTTTTGCTGATTATACTGCTGCAGTTTATGATTTCAGTATTTTTACCAGCAGAAGCATGATGATTTATGGTCATGGATTGCTTGATAATGTGACTGAAAATAAAACAGTAAACCTTGATGAAAGACTGACCATATTGATTGTGTAAGGAGCTGTTGAATGCAAAACTAACTTCACAAGTAACAAGTTTTGAGATTGCTCAGGTAATTTGCTCACATGTGGAATAAACCTTTTTTAATATTACAAGGAAATTAATTACAACACACTTGCAGACATCTTCATTACAGAATATAGGCATGTGATCAGGCCCTCAGAAGTGAGGATTATATCTTGAAAATGAACGTATGGAGTAGATTTGAATTTACTGCCCTGCTTGCCCAAAAAAAGATTTGGGCAAAAGTGGCTGAAAGTAGCCAGATGAGCATGACACCTCGGGATGGGAACAGGGTAGTACTTTTAAATATCTAGATTTAGTTCAATAATGTCATCAGGACCTGATCTGCAATTTTGATTGAATGTCTCTGCAGGGGGACCATCTGAAATGACAGGGTGGTTCAAGTGGAGTACTTTTCCATCCAGTAGCATCCCACTTCTATGCAAACCACTAAAATGGCTGATCCCTATTTAAAAAAATGTTGAGACTCTGTTGACATAACACGTACAAAAGAGGTCGTGTTACTTCAAATGTGGCATTTGTAACTGGTAGAATATGCATTAAACTGATTTCTTTTCAAATTTCTGGTTCTGCTAGATGATTATATAGATACAGGATCCTCTCCAGGGAAGAAGAAAGTTCATTTTGCAGGAGGGAGTAAAGAAAACATTCACTTCAAGGAAAGTGATGCAACAAAGCGCCTATGTAAACCAAAAAATTTGGATCTGAAGAAAAGATTGCAAGCTGCTAATCTCCGTGCCAGAGCATTATGTGAAATGGAAAAAAATTATCAACTAAAGAGCCGACAACTTCTGGGCATGCGCTAATTTGTTTGTCATGAACATATTTTTAAAAGAAAATATATTTGATGGAATAGAAAAGCTATGATTTATAGAATGGTAGTCTATCATGAATTTGACGATCTCGTACTGTGCAAATCAAATACACAATTTTGATTTAGTCTCAACTTTTGCTTCCATATTGAAATGGAAAGAAGCATTCAAAAGGAGCACCCTCTTTCTCTTCATGCCATGATTCACCTTGTCTTCTAACATGCTGCTGCCCCACTGAGGCACTCTGCACCATGAATCACACAACTCTTTCCCTATTCCACCAATTGTTCTTCTTACTTTTAAACTTTGCTATGGAACATCTTACAGCATATACCTGCTGGTATGGCTTCTTAAAATGCACCATTTCGTGACCTTGTTGTTACATATTTATTTCTGTTATGACTTATGGTGACCCAATGCTACCATTTTCTCATATGAGATAGATTAGTTGTAAATTATTTTCAGAACACTCCAGTTTGGAGTAAACAGCTTCATTTTAAAATTTAAATTCAAGTTGTTGTCATTCTATGTTTAAGTATTTTCTCAAAAGTGCATTTATGTTTTTGCACTACCACGTTTGTATAATTTATGGATGTAACTCAACTTTGGGACCAGTAAACTTGGCAGTATTAAACTGGCTGTCCAGTATATACCAATACATTCCTTTCTAGGAAAAGACAATTGCACAGGGTGTATAACAAATGGCCAATTGGATACCACCAGTTTTGTCCTCATTTAAGTTGAATTTCTTTTGGATTTAATGAAAAGCTGTTTGCTAACTTTTCATTCTTTGTAGCAGTACAGATGTAAATTTATCTTATTTGTGAATGACTACAGTCGATAAAATCAATATTTTTAAGCTATTACATGTTTTGAAGTCGAATTTTGTATATGTAAGTGCACCTTTCAGATCGATTTCCACACTTCAATATCTTAATGACTATTTTAACTGCTATTCAAATACTTAAAACATTCATGAGCAAGTTTTGATGAACTTTTGTGCAAATTAATAGGGTATTCCTGAACCTCCTTCATACATACCCATTAAGCTTAAACTGGCAAAAGTTTTGAAGCTCTGGCCAAAAGGTACTTTGTGTTTTGTTAGCTCGTTACAATTTTGTTGTTCATATTCTAGAAAATGTTTTTGAATTTTTTTAGTAAATCTTTGCAGAATTCAAGTAGTATTTCAATCTTCTAAACACTCTTTTCATCAACTCGCACTTGCTATATCTTATTATTAGTCTAGGTTTGATGGTTTTAATGTAGTCTGAACTTCACTGAGGTCGAGCTGCTGATATCAATTTTTCCTAGTGATGATGCCAATGCTACTTGTGCCATGGCATATATCTCATTACTCTGTATAACCTTTAAAGATTTTGAAACATGTATAGAATTAACAAATAGATTTACGCCCTGCCAACTCGATTCATACAAATCCTGTGGATTTTTGTTGTTCCTTTGCAGTTGTCTGCTGTTGTGTTTTCAGTGCTTCCAAAAGACTGAAACTAGTTGTCAGTTGTGTTAGGGCTTGAAAGTGTCAGAAGCTTTCAAAAGGTGTAATAATCTTACCTGACAGCTACTATTGTTGACTCTGGAATGTTTACTAAAAATTTAAATGAACAGAAGAAGCACCTTCCATCTGAAGTGTACAACTGCTATAAGAATACCATTGTGAGTGCCAAGAGGTCTAACACAGTTCTTGAAACTTCCTTGATTTAACTGTTTAATTACAGACTAAAATCTGGTCAGTAACAGAAGAGTAAGATACAGTCTTCCCCTCTCTGTAAGAGGCGAGAAGGGGAAATAATTGTGTGAGTCAGCCCTGGAGAGATACCACCCTTTCTAGTCTCCTAATCCAGTTAGATGCTGGTGCAAAGGTACATTTCTTGACTTGGCAGCAACTAAGGAACGCTTAAGTAGCCAATTAAAAGCCACTTGAGAGCTTCAACCCAATATCTCCTAAGGTAATTGCCTTCCTGGCTCCTGAGAAAAGTGGCTGGATTCCCAATTGTACAATCAAGGTGACCTGCCTGCTAAATTGGGGTGGGATGCCACCATTTACCCCAATCTAGGGTAATCGAGACACAGGTAGGTTGAAGGGGGAAAGATATGGCCTCTAAATGTCTGTGCATGCCTTCAATTTTTCCACCACATCCCCCTTCAATCCCCAATCCAGAGAGAAATAAAAGACCTGCTGCTCACTGTTGGATCCCTTGAAGAGGACCCAGAAGCTGTTGGCTTCTGACTAGCTAGTAGCTTCAAGTGTCTCTAGGACACCCACAATTGAGGCCTGCAACGTGCTGGGAAGCTGACCGTTCAGCTGATTGGTGTATAATCGGGTGCTAGGGGTGGTTAATTAGTTGACACCTCACATATGGCTGGAGAAAGGAAAATCTTTGGCTTCAGTGTCAAATAGCTTTAGAACTAACTGCTCAGGAACATAATATGAATAAGAAATGTTTAATTAGAAATGCAGTGATGTATATTTAATTTGTATTTAGTATACTGTAGACTAGTTGAAGAGCACACTCCACTGCTAATTCAAATAAGAGGATGTCTCAGTATTGTATTATTTTGATTATCCATCACATGTGAGAAGACAATGGAGACCATTTTACAATTAAATAACATAAATTTGATGAAATTGTTTGATATACAGATAGGACAACTTTATAAATCTACAGCAAAGTATTGGTACACATCTTACAGAATATTTGTGCTTAATCCAAAATTCCATCTTCCAGCAGTGGTAAATTGAGTCAGAATATCGGGGATAGGAATGAACATTAGTGACTTCTTAAAAGTTCCTATCTAATTGCTCTACCAATTGCTGAAATGGGGACTGAATCTTCTAGGGCACTGAACAATGTGGACTATAGTGATAAATCTGGGAGAATCATGTGAGAAATCATGTAAGGGCCTTCTTGATATTGGGGCAATTTGTTGCATTTTCAACTAGAGTTTCCAGCAATGAGATGAGATTCTTGCTAGAGAGCAGTGAATTGCCTATTCATTTGAGATTGTTGCCTGTTGTCAGCCTCCCAAAACTGTAAAGCTTACCTCATTAATATGCAGCTACCAGTTAGGTCAGGTACCTACCAACATCAACTCACTGCTTTCTTCTCTGGATCATTATCTTGGAAACTCAGCAGCCATTTCTCGTACTCCATGGCACCAGCTGAGTGCAATCCTATTCACAGACACTAACATTTGACATCTGCCAGCCTTTCTGAACCCTCATTTACAGGGTCCTGGATTAATCCTGTTACAACCAGGCCCCACCCTGGGGTTCCTGATTTATTATGGTTTTATACAATTCATTATAAAACAACAAGAAGTTTGTCAACAGAAATATCCAGGCACACTTTGCAACAAGAGAAGTCTCTGAATACTGTCAGGATAGAGTACCTTTTGGCAAGCTGCATCAGCCTAAGAGCTGCTACAATTGCATTCACTTATCTGTCATTCAGTTGAAAGTGGTTGCCTGAATAATAATTAATTATTGTAGTAGGAAGCTGCTTTAGCGTTACAACTTGGATCGATTTATAAACTATCTGTAAAAGTAAACAGGTCTTGATGCTGCACAGAATGAGAAAGCACGAACTGCTTTGTGAAATAAATGAAAAGTTGGGAATTTGGTGCGAGTAGGAAGTTGATGTAGAGGAAGGAGGAAATTCTGCTGTTTTCTACTCGAGCAGCTAATAAGTAATCTTTAGAATGCAAGCTCAGAGGCTGTCATTTGTTGTTACTTTACCTAACTAAATTAATAATTAAAAGTGTACCAATTAAATAAATTAGGTAAATTAGACATGGGACGGATGTGGATGTGTTGTGTCTAGACCGTATGGGGATCTGGATCTGTTGATATTAGATGGTCTGTGTGATCTACTTTGGGGTTTCTAGTAGATCCCTAAGTGCCATCTCGATGGCAAATTCTGGATTGTTCCTGGAAGATGAGGTAAAGACAAAGGGTTCAGCAAATAGTTATACAGCCTGGAAACAAACCATACGTCCCAATCAGACGTAGTCCCATTTGCCAGTAATTGGCCCATATCCCTCTAAACCCTTCTTATTCATATACCCAATTAGATGCTTTTTAAACATTGAAATTGTACCAGCTTTCACCACCTCCTCTGGCAGCTCGTTCTATACATGCACCCCCTTGCATGAAAAATGTCTGGTGTGTTTTGATAAATATGTTCACTTACTTCAAGGTTGTTATATATCGCCATGGACCTCAACAGCAGGTGAAGTATTTTCACATTATCTTAGTAATGTATTTAAGGCGAGCAAGATATAACAGGTAGTCAAATTAACTTTCAACATGTCCACACCAGATTAGAGTGATGAATAATTCAATAAATTAGATGTTTCTTACTGTCAACACTTTCAATTTTTTATCACCTTTCCCTTTTTTTTAGTGGACTATGGCTTCTAGCAATTTGATGGTAGTTCAAACTTATAACTATATTTTAAGTTTGATGTTGGGCAATGAATATTGGCAAGCTGATTTATGATCACGAGTACCACTGTAGAACTCAAACATGTCCTTAACCCAAGATTCACACAAGAGATGGCACAGTCTCAAGTACAAAGAGGCTCTGAATAGCGACCTTCAGGATTGGGTACTCTTATGAACAAGGTGGAAAATGTGCACTCTCTCTCTGTTTAGTCCCAGCACTCCATGGTCAGAACACAAATTTAGTCATCTTACCCAGTTCCCAATATGGCCAGTGGTGCGCTTTCTCTATATTAGATTAGAATAAAATGTTTCACAAAGCAGATTTCTTGAATAAACATAAAATTGTGGATTTATTATAAAACAAAACTTTAAATCTGTTTAGCACTCACTTTGTAACTTAGTTTGTATTGTAGAAATATCCTCTGAGTAATCCACCTCATGCTCATGCCATGTAAAGGATAAAAATAGATTTCTTGCTCTGAGGCATGGTGGCTCAGTAGTTAGCACTGCTGCCTCACAGTACCAGGGACCTGGGTTCAATTCACCCTCGGTCAACTGTGTGGAGTTGCACATTCTCCCTGTGTCTGCGTGGGTTTCCTCCGGGTGTTCCAGTTTCCTCCCACAGTCCAAAGACATGCAGGCTATGTGGATTGGCCATGATAAATTGCCTGTAGTGTTCAGGGATGTATAGATTAGGTGAGTTATGTGGGATGGATCTGGGTGGGATGCTCTGATGGTCAGTGTGGACTTGTTGGGCCAAAGGGCCTGTCCCCACACTGTAGGGATTCTATGATCTATGATTTTCAGGTTAGCAGGGGAAAAATAGTGTCCAATAAGAGTTAGCTCTTGATAGAAAAAAGGATAAGGTTTGGATTGTACAAATATGCTTATGTTATCAAAATGTAATACATTAGTTACATAGATTCTGTTTACTTGAAAACCTCTGATACACTTATTTACAGCCAAACTAATATGTACAGTATAATCTCCAGACATAGCTGGTGCCTTGAATGCTGCAGTGAGGAGAGCCCATGGACTGTAGTCATGTGTTAACATCTAAGTATTTGGCTCATTTGCATGTAGAGCTTCTTCAAAGGGTCATCCCGCCAAAGGTGATCACACAACATAGGGGCTGTCAATCTGATATTCTGGGACATCTAGATAGGTAACTAGACATATATAGTTGTCTCTAGAATCTTTGCAGTTGCCTATGTTCAGGAAATATCAATACAAACTACCTTAGAGACTTCTCATGCATGTAGTTTGATCAGTTTTCCAGGTTCCACACTGGATGTACAACAAGCGGTTTGCAGAAATAGTAGAGAGATGAGTCAGGCAACCTTTTCCTCACACAATTTTTCCCAATTGAAAATCAAACGAGCAGTCTCCAACTGCATGAAAAACACTGACTAAATAGAAACTAGCTCTATGGCACTCATAAAACCAAGGTAATATGACCTCCAGCAAACAAGTCAAGCGAATAACTGAAACAAGGTGACAAAAAAAAATTGTTTGTGAAGAAAAACATTCCAATGTCCAAAGAGGCCTAAAGAAAAGAAAACCAGCTACCCTAGAACTTGGAGTAATTTTTTTTCTCTACTGTGAAGACCATCACTATTTTTCTTTTATTTTTCTAACTTCTTGGTTTGCAAATATAAGTTGAAGGATTGGTCATGGGATGAGGTGTTGGGAGCCTACAATCCAATGGTCTCAATGTGGACTTTACCATTTCAAAATCTCCCCACCCCTGGCTTCATCCCATGTCCAAATCTCCCTCTCAGCCCTGCCTCTTTGACCTGACACAACCTGTCCATCTTCTATCCCAGCTATCCGCTCCTTCCACCTCACTGACCAATCCCAATACTCCCTACCTGCACTCACCTATCACCATCCCACCTACCTTCCCCAGCCCCACCCCTCCTCTCTATTTCAGAGCTCCCTTCCCCCTCCCCCATTTCTGAAGAAGGGTCCCAACCCGAAACGTCAATTTTCCTGCTCCTCTGATGCTGCCTGGCCTGCTGTGCTCCTCCAGCTCCACACTGTGTTATCTCTGACTCCAGCATCAGCAGTTCTTACTATCAGACAAAGTAGCATGATGCATTTCTAATGAAATAGAAAAAAAACAGGGAGTTGATATCAAGTTGGTATGGAACATTGGCTAAATGTTTGCACACGGGCACAAATACCATGATATTAAAACTTACTGATATCACCAAAGTATGGGGTTAGTGAAGAGGACTAAAAAAGATTTGAATGGGCACAGATAACTAATGGAATAGCAGATAAGAACTTTAAATGAAAAAGACTAAAGATTCTGGATTTTGGAAGAAAGAACAAGAAATAGGAGCATACATTCAAAGGATATTGCCAACAGCACCAAGAAGATGACTTTATCTAGCACATTAATGAATCGAAACCAATGTTAAAGGATTGTGAGGACAAGTTGCATATAACTTGCATTCCATTGAGTTGAGGGATGATCTATTCAAAGTGTTTCAAATTAATCAGACATTTAATGTGATAGATTGACAAACTATTTCCTATGGGAGGGAATACTGAAGGACCACAAGGCATAAACTTAAAAGTTTTCTTTTGTAAAAAGCAAGAGCTTTTTCATTCAAAATGTATGGAAATTCACTTCCTGAAATCTTATGGATGTTAGGTCAGTGTTCCAAGGCTAACATCAATTTACTTTTATTAGATAATAGTATCAAGGGAGAAAAGGTGGGTAAATGACATTGATGTATATGTCAGTCATGATCTAATCAAAGTCAGATTTAAGGGCTGAATAGCATACACCTATTTCGATGCTCCCATGAAAATGGCAAAAGAAATGGTTGATTCATGAAAATGGAAAGAATGAAATAATGTATTTTCCAAAAATATGAAAACATGTAGGTAGATAAGATCATAAAAGAATACCAATAATGTTTTAGGTTTCATAGATAGGGGCACAGATTTAAGTCTTTAGAGACAATGGCAATTTCATATAGGGGCATGCTTAGGTCAAATATTAGAGCAATGCATGCAGTTTTGGCCATCCTAATACATAGAGGGCAATGAATACATACAACACATTAACCCAGGAGTTGTGACACACAGTATTTGCTTGTTTGATAAGAAATTGGTTTTGTGAGCTCTGCTGCAGTATCGCAGAATTGCAAAATCACAGAATTGTTACAGAAGGAAGCCATTTTGCCCATTGCAACTACACTGGCATGTTGATGATCATCATTACGTAGTGCCAATCATCTCCTGCTTTTTCACCATTCCCATGCACATTATTTTTATCCAAATAATCATCCAATGCCTTCTGGATTGCCTCAATTGAATCTGCCTCCACCATACGTCCAGGCAATGAATTCATAGCCTAACTACACACTGAGTGAAAAAAGATTTTCCTCACTTCATCTTTGCTTCTGTTGCAGATCACTTTAAATCTATGCCCTTTTATTCTTGTTCCTTTTACAAGTGGAAAAAGTTTCTTGCTATCTACTTTTTTCAGTTTGATTATGATTTTGTAAACTTCTTTCAGATCTCCTCTCAGCCTTCTTTCCAAGGAAAACAATCCCAACTTCTTCAATCTATCCTCAAAACTGAAGTTCCTCATCAATGGAACTATTCTTGTAAATCATTTTTGCACTGTCTCCAATGCATTCACATACTTCCTATAACGTGGCAATTAGAACTGTACACAATACTCCAACTGAGATCTAAAAAAAGTCTCATACAAGTTCAGCATCACCTCCTCACTCTTGTACTGTATGCTCATATTAATAAAGCTGACGATACTGAATGCTTTACTTACAGCTCTCTTTAACTGTCCTGCCATTTTCAAAGATCTGTTCACATATATACTCAGGTCCTTCTGCTCCTGCACCCCATTTAGAATAATATGCCCTATTTTATACTGTCTTTCAATGTTCTTCTTCCCAAAATGCATCACCTCACACTCCTCTGCTTGAAACCTATCCACTACCTATCTGTCCACTCCACCAACTTGTCTACAGTCTTCCAGAGTTTTACATGGTCCTTCTCACAGTTTATCCAATTTTTCCAAGTTTTGTGTCATTTGCAAACTTTGAAATTGACCCTGCACACAAAGCTTCTAGATCATTAATATATATCAGGAAAAGCAAGGGTCCTAATACTGACAACTGGGAAACTCCTCTACAAATCTTCCCCCAACATGAAAAATATCCATTGACCATTACTCAGTCAAATTTGCATCCATGATGCTACTGACCCTTTTATTCCATGACCCATAACTTTCCATGTAGGTCTATTTTGTGGCACATTTTCCATTGCCTTCTGAAAGTCTATGTACACCACATCAACAGCGTTGTGCTCATTAAGCCCTCAAATAATTCCAGAAACATAGCAAAACATGCTTTCTTCTTTAGAAATCCATGGTGACTTGCCCTGATCAACCAGTTAATCCATGTAACTACTAATTTTATCCCAAAAAGTTGTCTCTAGGATCTTCCCCACCACTGAAATTAAATAGACTGTTCTGAAATTGCTGGGCTTGTCCTTACAAACTTTTTGAACAAGGCTGTAATGTTTTTAATTTTCCAATCTTCTGGCACCTCTCCCAATTCTAGGGAAGATTGAAAGATTGTGGCCAGTGCCCCTGCAATTTTCACTCTGACTTTCTCCAGAATTCTTGGATGCCTCTCACCCAGTCCTGATGCCTTGTCAACTTTAACTACTAACAGTCTATTTAACACTTTTGCCCCATCAATTTTGAACCCTTTTAGCGATGGAGTTCCTTTCTTTGTCACCAAGGCTTGGGTTGCATCTCTCTTTGGTAAAGACACATGCAAAGTATTCATTTAATACATCAGCTGTGCCCTTTGCCTCCAGGTGTAAACCCTTTTTTTAGTCCCTGGTCAGCCCTGCTCCCTCTTTAAACACACATTCACTATTTATTTGGCCACAGTAGACTTTGGGACAATGCTTTATGTTAGCTGTGAGTCTCTTCTCATAATTTCTCTTTGTTTTTCTTGTTCGATTTTCCACCATCCGTCTGAACCTTTGATATTCCTCTTTGTTCTCAGTTTTATTTTCTACCTGACACTTGTCATAAACATATATTTTCTTCTTTATCTTAGTTTCAATTTCCTTTCTCATCCAGAGAGTTCTGAATTTGTGTTCTACCTTTTTCATTTGAGGGAATATACCTTGATTGTTCCCAAACAGTCTCTTCTTTGAAGGTAGCCCATTTCTCGGTTACTGTTTTTCCTGGCAACCTCTTGTTCCAGTCAATCATGCCTAGCTCTGATCTTACTCCATTGAAGTCTATTCTCTGTCAATTGATGTTTTTTTTTTCACTCTGGATAGTTGCATGCCATTCTTCACAGTCATCCTGAACATGGCTGTAGTAATAGCTGCTGTGGGGCAGAGACTGAGATTTCACGGTCCTGGAATCAGTTGCATTGTTCCTTTAAATGTGTGTGACTCTTTTGTCTGTGGGCTTAGCCTAATATAAAGAATTTTAAGGTCAGATTGCTGACACCATCAGAGCTTGCAAAATAGCAGGAATCTTACATATGTTGTGTACATGTATCCCTGCTGGTTGAATACTGACCTGCTCAACAACTCTCTATCACCCTCCCGCCAATTTTCACTCTGGGCTCCACCAATTCAGCCTTAAGTTGGGGGCACAAAAGAAAATATTTACAAAATACTACACCTGTTACTATCAATGTATTATGTTGTTAGATTTGAGAAGTTTATTTTCAAACATCGTTCCGAACTTGTTAAATGTTGTGTATTCAAAATATTTCAGTGTTAGTATGCCACTTTATATAGATTTTCATTATTGTAGTCATAGTTGTAATATATGCAAGGGTTTACATTGCATTCACAATGACCACTAGATGGAATCAGAGTGTTAAATATATAACATGCACATTATATATAAATTGCGCTGTACATAAAATTATGAGTCATAGAATCCCCACAATGTAGAAGGAAGCCATTCAGTCCATCAAGTCTACACCACTCTTCCAAAGAGATCCCCACCCTATCCCCATAACCCTGCATTTCCTATGTCTAATCCACCTAGCCTGCACATTGCTGGACACAATGAAGTAATTTAGCATGGCCAATCCACCTAACCTGCACATCTTTGGACTGTGGCAAGAAACTGGAGCACCAAGCAGAAAGCCACGCAGACAAGTGGAGAATGGGCAAACTCTGCACACACTATCACCCAAGACTGGGATCAAACCCATGTCCCTGGTATTGTAATGCAGCAGTGCCACTGTGCTGCCCTAAGTTTATAGGATTTTCCTTCCAAGCTCATATGCCGTCCTGGCTTTGAAGTATATTGAAGTTATCTCACTATTTCTGGGTCAAAAGTCTAGAACCCACTTCCTAACAGGACTGTGGGTTTAGGTATGCCCTGCTCATACGTTATGAAAGAATTTTTAAAAATTCTTTGAGGGACTGACAGTATATGGAAATCACAGCACTGGGGCTTCAAGATTCAGAATGTCCATTCCCCAAAAAGTCATAAACATAATATAGTCATGAATAAATCCAATAAGGAGAAATTTCAGGAGAAATTTCTTTGTTAGAGAGTGGTTGAATATGGAATTTGCTACTCTTATCAGCCAGCTGTAAGTCATTACGGTCAATATGTTGGAAAAGTGTTTTTCTTTTGGAATTGTATGTATTTTCTTTGGTAAATTCACTGTCACCCATCTTTCTGGATGTATTGGTTGAGTTACTGATACCATATGAGGATGAATGTCAACACAACACCTCAAGCAGAAGAAAGGCTGTACTTTGATTAAACAATAAATGGTATTGCACATTACTCAGATTGCAACTTAATTTTCCAAAAGGAGGGAGCTCTGCATTTCCGACAGAAGATTTTAATTAGGACACTCTCAGAAACGTGGAGCCATACTTCTGTTCTGACAGTTCTCTTGTATTACAGAACTACTGGAGGAAGGCAACTCCACTTCCCATTTCAGAACAGTCAGCCACTGTATTCTGAAATGTAAAGGTCCAGAATCACAGGCAGCCAGTTTGACAGCTGCCATCAATCAATAATTACATATGTGGGAGGTTACGATGCTGGGAGCAAAGGGTGCCGATGGGTGGGGATTAGGGGGCCAGTTAAGTAATGTGCCAGGTGGGATAGGGTACCAAGTGGATAGGGGGTAGAGGGCCAGGTAAGTAAGGTGCCAGGTGGGTAGGGTGCCAGGGTGCAAGATGGCGAGAATGGATTAAAGTCGGTGGAGATATTGGGTCCAGTGGGGTGTGGAAGGAGTTGTGTGTTGGGCTCTGGGAGCTGTTGGAACCAGAGCAAGAAGGGGGCTGGTGGCTGACTGGCTCTAGAGCAGGGGAAGGAACTGTTGGGTTCAGAGCTGTGGAAGTGGAGACCAGGTCCAGAATGAAGGAATGGAGTGTGGGTCCAGAATGGGACAGTGCTGTCAGGTTCTGGGGGGAGAGAGAGAGAGCGAGTGTCAAGTCAGTGTCTGGTGGGGTCAAGTCAGTGTCTGGGGGAGGTGTAGGTGTTCTGGGGGAAGTGTAGTTGGGAAGTGTGAGGTGAGGAAGGGGCCAGTTGAAGAGTTTGTCAGGAGTTAGATTATGTATTTAGTCTAACCTTTGCTGAGTAATGATTTACTTAATTTATTGGAGCCTTTGAATTCTCCAATTTAAATGGAGACTTTCAGAAGGTTCCAGATATAGAGGAATTGCCTACAGGAATCTTCAATTTCCTGGGCATTTTCTTTGGGGTCTACTGCAATCAAGATTCTGCAGGGTTCCCATGTACAACTCCCATCTATGCTGGAATAACGACAGTCTTGCCAACAGAAAATCTGGACAATGATCATTTAGGTATGTGTTGTTAACAACAATCCTTGTAGCACATTCTGGAGATGGTACAGCAGTGGAGAACACTGGTTGGCTCCTCCCCACAACAGTCCTATATATCCTGATGGGCTGAGCTTAGACATGATGTCAGTTAACCCTTTCAGGTTCAAACTCGTACACAACAGTTACCACAAGGAGTAGTCGAGGTGAATAACATAGATGCATTAAAGAGGCAATTTACAAACATAGTATAATTTGTATTAATATAGCAAGTACAGTAGCAAAAAAGGAGAAAGTAACCTATTTCCTTTTTAAATGGGAAGCTTTCTTTTTATAAATTACAGTTCCCATTGTAGGCTTTCCTGGCAACACCATCTCAGTTCCCCAGTGTTTATCGAGTCTTACAGTGTTTCACTCCAGCTGTTTTACATTTGTAATGGCTCTAGTTTTAACTTATTTTATTAATCATTATGCACGGGTTGCTACTAGTCTCAGATCTTCTCACTGATCTTACCGAAACAGACCACCATTAATAATTTCATTTGCTTGAGATTGTTGGGTATTCAACAGGTTCAGGCAATATGTCAATTGTATGGGTGAACAGTGTTTGTGAGCTTCCTGCTTTTTCTGTGCTGCTTTGGTTCTCATTTTCAGCTTACACCATTGGCTGGCAGCAGTGTGGAACGGAAATCACAATGTCAGCACGTATTGTCAGCTCCTTCAGCAAGTATTAAGGTACATTTGCACTCTAAAGAGGACACTAAAGTTTTGCTGCAAGGGCGTTAACACAACACAGGAGACAATAGTTATGAGTGATAAGTCTAATATGATTGATGTAGAGAATATGTGCTATGGACGGTCACTAATGGTGATGGGGACCATCGTGTTTGGTCAGCCACTGCTACTCTCGGGTTGGACAGACCTGTGCCAACTTTTCAAATGGCAAGCTGGTGTGTCAGGACATGCACAGGATTGACATTTGATTTGCAGCTGGTCAATGGCATGTGAACTTTACCAGCTGTGATTGACATGGAACTTGACAGCTAAATATTCATACAGCTTCCCTGCATAAGACAGGACTCGCCAAGTATGGATCACTGAACAAAAAAAAATACATTCTCAACCATAAGAGAAAGAGTTCAGAGAAAATATGTGAGCATGGCATAGTCTTTGCTGTAAGGACTTGCTGTTCTTGTTGATAAGAATATTTAATAGATGGTTCCAAAGGTGTTCTCTCCATCTGCCTCTCAAATCAAATAGGGCCACTTAACATCTTGAGTTTCTATCCTCCAAAACTGTGCTCCACCACATAGGTAAAGTGCTTGACACTACTCTGCGCAGAATCCCTAAACCTTACCTACTGAAGATTTTAATGCAAGTTAGGGTGCAAATCATAAGGCCTGGCCCTCCTGCTGTAGATACTATGGCACACGAAAGATAAATGGAAATGGACAGAGACGTTTGAGCTTTGATGCTATCACAAGCTTTGTTTAACTAATATTTACTTTTGAGACAAGCCATTCAACAAAGTGTCCTGGAATCATCAGTGGGACCAAATCATCAGCATATGTGACACTCTCAAAAACATCCTCAACACATATAGCTACCAGAATGCTGACAGTGATACAGATCACTCGCTGATGTCGACCAGAGTTAGGATGTAACCATTGAAACTTTACCATTCAAAGCAGAAAGGCGGTCCCCAAATGAACTTCAGCTGTACTGCCCATCCAGATGAAAATCAACAGTTCCTTGCCTCTGTTGCTCAGGCAACCTCTGATATTCCCATGGCGTGTGGCAGAAAGGTAGAACATACTTAGAGGCACCATTTACTAGATTGTACTCTCAACGTATGGGAAACAAGAGTGACAAAATACTGACAGGTCTGAGTGTAACATTGTAAACTCCAACACACTGCTGGGTGCTGCACAAATGACTACGATGAACAACTTTTCCCAAATAGACAGATGCCCTTTGAGATGTCAAGTCCCCAGTGAGTGTATGAAAGGGTTGATAAATGCAACAGGTCTAACAATTCTATTGAAAACCAAGGGAGAGGAGATCATTACAGGCCACATTTAAAAGTTGGAGAGATGGGTAGACTATTACCTCCAGTTGTATCTTAAGGAGCACACGGTCATGGAGAAAGTTCCAGACAGCATAGAAAGTGTGCCTGTCATAAAACAGCTGAATATTGAACCCATTGTGGAAGAGCTCAGCAAAGCTATTGACTGATCGTCGTTGACAAAGCTTCAGCTTATTGTGGTATACCAAAAATCATCAAGTGCAGGAAGCCATCACTACTGCCGCATATGCACAAACTTCTCTATCTCTGCTGAAGGAAGAGGGCATTGTCCCAGAATGTACTTGATGCAAAATTTCTGTACAACACAGGTGTGACCACAGTTATTGCAACAACTATCATACTATCTCCCAGTTGAGAATCACAGGAAAGCAATCTGCCTTTGTTATTCTTATCAGATTAAAGCTCCTTGATGAACCTCAGTCTGGCAGCTGCAAGACAAATGTCATGAACAAAGGAGACCACTGTATTTTTTTCATGTTGCCTTACACCAGAAGACCATAAGATACAGGAGTAGAATTAGGCCATTCGGCCTATCGAGCCTGCTCCACCTTTCAATCATGGCTGATATATTTCTCAACTCCATTTTCCTGCCTTCTTCCAGTAACCTTTGATCCTCTTACTAATTGAGGACCTATCTTTTTTGTCTTAAATACATTCAATGACTTGGCCTCCACAACTTTCTGTGGTGATGAGCTCCACAGATTCACTATCTTCCGGCTGAAGAACAAGTCCACTCTATCCAGGCCCCTCAGTATACTGTAAGTTTCAATCAGATCACACTTTCCTCATCCTTCTAAACTCCATCAAGTACAGATACAGAGTCCTCAACCGCTCCTAGTATGATAAATCCTTCATTGTTGAGACACTACACCCCACCCACCTATGAAGGATGTTATATCCTTCCCTAAATATGGGGTCCAAAACTGTTCACAATAATCCAGATTTGATCTGACGAAAGTATTATGCAGTCTAGGCAATATGTCCCCACTCTTATATTTTAGCCTTCTCAAAATGAATGCGAACATTACATTTGCCTTCCTAACTGCCAATGGAATCTGCATGTTAACCTCAAGAGAATCTTAAACTAGGACTCCCGAGTCTCTTTGCACTTCAGATTTCCAAAGCCTTTCCCCATTTAGAAAATAGTCTACATCTCTATTCTTCCTACCTTGCACTTGCCCACATTAGATTCCATTTGCAACTTCTTTGCCCACTCTCCTAGCCTGTCCAAGTCTTTCTGCAGCCTCCCTGCTTCATCAACACTACCTGTTCCTTCACCTATCTTTGTGTCATCTGCAAACTTAGCAACAATGCCCTCAGTTCCTTCATCCAGATTGTTAATGTATAATGTGAATAGTTGTGGTCTCAACACAGACCTCTGCAGAACTCCATTAGTCACCAACTGCTGTGCTGAAAAGACCCTTTTATCCTTACTTTCTGCCATCTACCAATCTGCCAGTCCTCTGTCCATGCCAGTACCTTGTCACTAACACCATGGTCTTTTGTCTTGTTTAGCAGCCTCCTGTGTGGGACCTGGTCAAAGGCCTTCTGGAAATCCAAGTAGATCAGTCAGAAGAAGGAATTTCTTCACCCAGAGGGTTGTTAATCAATGGAATTCCTTGCCCAGTGAAGTACTAGACGCTACTTCAGTAAATGTTTTTAAAAAAAAGGTAGATTTTTTTTGAACAATAAAGGAATTAAGAGATACGGTGAGAATGCGGGTAAGTGGATCTGAATCCACGAAAGGCTCAGCCATGATCTTATTGAATGGCGGAGCAGGCTCGAAGGGCCAGATGGCATACTCCTGCTCCTAGTTCTTATGTTCTTATGTTGTTCTTATGTAAATGATTTGGATGAGAATTTAGGGGCACAGTTAGTAAGTTTGTGAATAACAACAGAATTGGTGGCATAGTGGATAGTGAAGATTACAAAGGGATCTTAATCAATTGGACCAATGGACTGAGGAGTGGCAGATGGAGTTTAATTTGGATAAATGCAAGGTATTGTATTTTGGTAAAATAGACAAGGGCAGGACTTACACAGCTAATAGTACGGTCCTGGGTAGAGTTGTTGAATAGAGAGACCTAGGGATTCAGGTACATAGTTCTTTGAAAGTTGTGTCACAGGTAAATAGAGTGGTTAAGAAGGCATTTAGCATACTTGCTTCATTGCTCAGATCATTGAGTATAAGAGTTGGGATGTCATGTTGTGGTTGTACAGGACATTGATGAGGGCTCTTTGTAGAGATATTTTTATCTTTTATAGAATCCCCACAGTGTGGAAACAGGCTATTCGGCCCAACAAGTCCATACCAACACTCTGAAGACCATCCCACCCAGACCCACTCCCCTACCGTTTCTCTGTAACCCTGCATTTACCATGTCTATTCCATGAACACTATGGGTAACTTAGCATGGCTAATCCACCTAACTTTCACATCTTTGGACTGTGGGAGGAAACCGGAGCACCCAGAGGAAACCCACACAGACACGGGGAGAATGTGCAAACTCCACACAGACAATTGTCGAGGCTTGAATCAAAGCCGAGTCTCTGGTGCTGTGAGGCAGCTGTGCTAACCACTGAGCCACTGTGCCGACTTTCTGGAGTACTGCGTCCAATTCTGGTCACCCTGCTACTGGAAAGATATTATTAAATTGGAAAGAGTTCAGAAAATATTTACCAGGATGTTGCCAGGAGTAGAGGGTTTGAGTTATAAAAATAAGTTGTAAAGGTTGGGACCTTTCTTCACTGCAGTGTAGTAGGATGAGGGGTGACGTTATAAAGGTTTATAAAATCATGAGGGGCACAGATAAGGTGAATAGCAAGGGTCTTTTCCCTATGGTGGGGGAGTTCAAAACTAGGGGGGCATATTTTTAAGGTGAGAGGAGAAAGATTTAAAAGGGACTTGAGGGGCAACATTTTTTACACAGAGAGTGGTTTGTTTGTGGAATGAACTGCCAGGCGAAGTGATGGATGCAGGTACAGTTACAACGTTTAAAAAAAAATTTCGACAGATACACAAATAGGAAAGGTTTAGAGGAATATGGCCCAAACACAGGCATGTGGGACTAGGTTAGTTTGGGAAACATCGTCAGCGTGGACGAGTTGGACAGAAGGGTCTGTTTCCATGCTGTATGACTCCATGACTCACCTTTACCTAACTTTCTCATCAGCTCCTGAAAATATTCTAACAGATTTGTTAGACATGACTTACCCCTGACAAAGCTGTGCTGGCTCCATTATCATTATCACTAATGTATTTGACTAGATGAGCAGAGATGGTCTATTTAAGCTTCTTGAGAAAATTGGCAGTCACTGAAGCAGCTCAGGGTGATTTTCTCTTTCCATAAGAAGAGAATGGGCAAAGTCAGATTTGACAGGGTATCAATGGAACCTTTTAAATAACATAGTGTGGTCAAACAGGGCTGCATTATGTCAGTAATGTCATTTGGCTTACTATTCAAAGTCATGTGTCTTTGAGTCACCTACATAACTGTCTAATTACATTTCAGATCTGACAGAAAATTGTTTAGTCTTGCCAACCTGAGATCCAAAGCAAAAGTACTTCAAGTCCCCACCAGAGAGTTGTTTTCCATCAATGATGCTGCACTAGTATTCAATATGGAAGAACAGCTTCAGTGGAAATTGTACAGGCTCTCTCATGCCTGACAGCAGTTTGGTTTGACTAGTTACCAGCAGTGACAATGTAATGTGGGAGTTTGTTGTCAGCTTCACATTTCTAGACTCCACAGTCACTAGCAAACTGTTGCTTGATATTGAAGTTAAAATGTGCATTGCAAAAATCTGTAGCTCAACTAACTAAAAGAATGTAGAAAAACAATTTGACTGAGAGCACCAAACTCTGAGCTTGCATCCTCAGTGCACTCCTCTACAGTTCTGAGACTTGGACAACACATGCTAGGCAAGAAGAAGACTGAAAATTTTCTATCTTTGTTGTCTAAAATATAGCATTACCATTTTATGAGAGGACATGGTCACCTACTCAGAGTTCCTGGAGCATGCTAATTCCATCATGGATAAGCAAACAACGCCTGTATTGGCCACATTCTTTAGGTGGGTGGCAGCCGTTTTCTTTGGTGCCTTGGCTAGTCAATCATGAGCTCTTGGCTCTTTATTCCTCCACTGCAAGAACATCTGTAAGCAAGTCATGAATATGGCAGACACTGACACATAACTGGGGACAGCCATTGACAGCCATGATCTGGTTGGCTGTCTTAGAAGAGGTAAAGAGAAGCAGAATTTCAGATGTTTGAGAAGAGAGTCCAGAGATAACATCAAATTCTGCCCCTTCTCAGCCCACTGCAGAGAGTGATAAGCCAGAGTGGAGCTATTGGGCCTCATCAGGCAATGTTTAACACCGAGTTTACGGCACACACCATTGTTTCACAAAATGGAAGGCTGCCAAAGGAGATCCCAAGATAAGCATGTCAAAGGCTAGGGTCAGTAAATGTGAATAAAGACCATAGTTTATTAGGATGAACTTTGATCAGCGTTTCTCAATAGTGAACCTAGGATCACTCATTGGTAGATATAATAGATTATATGCAATGATTTGATTTTTCCACTGATTCTCTTCTATCTTTTATTATGTAATTAAGTTACACATGTTCAGAAGGTGAAAAAAATCAGTAGACGATAGAAAACACCTCCCATAAAACAAACAAATTTGATTCTGCTGATACTGAGATAGCATTCCCTGATTGATGAGTAACAGAATACACAACTGTGTGGTAGCTAACTTGGAAGTGGATATGTAGGATGGGAAAACATCTTTTTTCCCAAATGATCACAAAGTAAAGTTGCCATTGTCCCAGAGGACCATAGGGCTGCACTCTCATTACAGAGAGACGGCTGGTGGTAGTTTAACCTGAGGGTCACCACACCTCAGGTGAGAGGAGGGATTGAGATGGAGGGACCTTCATGGTGACATCAGTCGGTGCGAGAATTGAATCCACACTGTTGGCATCACAAACCAGTTGTTCAGCCAACTGACCAACTGCAATAATAAGCTAAAATAAAAGCAGAAAATGCTGGATAAACTGAGCAGATCTTGCAGTATCTATGGAGTGAAAACAGAAGCAAACATTTTGAACTTGATAGGGTGAATACTAACACTAACTCTTCAAGAGTAAAGATGAGTTATATCAGTCTCGAAACATTAACTCTGTTTCTCTCTCCTTAGATGCTGTCAGACCTGTTGAGTTTCTTCAACATTTTCTGTTTTAGTTTCAGATTTCTAGCATCTGCAATATTTTGGTTTTATTTAATAAGATAGTTGACATGCTAAAGTAAAGTCAAATAGTCAAGGCAGTAAGATGAGGGAGCAAAACTTCAGTATTGGAAGGGTAATTTTAATACATATAACATGAATTATGTAGGCAGATTATGAGAAAAGTGCAATACAAATAGAGTTGTCATAGTGGGTGACTTAAACTTCCCCAATATTGACTGGGACTCCCTGAGAGCAAGAGGCTTAGATGGATGTAATTTGTTGAGTGCATCAAGGGGGGTTTCTTGAAACAGTATGTGGATAGTCCAACCAGAGGAGGGGCCATACTGGACCTTGTATTGGCTAATGTGCATGGCCAGGTGACTGACCTTTCAGTGGGAGAGCATTTTGGTAATAGGAATCACAACTTCTTATGTTTTATAATAGCTAGGAACAAGGATAAGTTAGGACCTGGTGGGAAGGTAATAAATTGGGGGAGGGCAAATTATGTCAATACTAGTGTTAGCTGGGAGGAGCTGTCATCAGGCTAGACCACATTTGACATGTGGGAATTGTTTAAACACCTGCTGATGAGAGTTCAGGGATCAGCATGTTCCAGTAAGGAGGAAGGATAAGGATGGCAAGGTAAGCGACCCTTGGATAACAAGGGAGGTTGTGAATTTAGTCAAAAGGAAAAAAGAAACATATTTAAGGTTCAGGAAGATAAAATCAGACAGGGCCCGTGAAGAATATAAATAAAGCTAGAAAGTACTTAAGCATGGAATTAGGAAAGCAAGAAGGGACCACGAAATGACCTTGGCCAAGTAGGGTTAAAGAGAATCCCAAGGCATTCTATAGATACATTAAAAACAAGAAGATAACTTGGGGGAAGTTCGGACCTTTCAAAGATAAAGGAGGGAACATGTGTGCTCGAAGACAGAGAATGTGGGTGAGATCCTAAATGAGTACTTTGCATCAGTATTCACCCAGGAGAAGGATATTGCGGATGGTGAGATTTGTGTGGAGCATGCCAATACGATAGGGCATTTTGAGATTGAGAAAGAAGTGGTGTTGGATCTCTTGAAAAGCATTAAAATGGATGAGTCCCCAGGGCCCAATGGTATCTACCCAAGGTTATTGAGAGCGGCGAGAGGAGTTTGCTGGGATCTTGACCAAGATCTTCATATCCTTACTAGCCATTGGAGAGGTCCTGGACAACTGGCAAGTAGATAATGTTGTTCCTCTGTCCATGAAGGGAAATTGGGATAATCCAGGAAACTACAGACAAGGGAGTCTCACATTGGTGGGTGGGAAGTTATTGGAGAGAATTCTTGGGGATATGATTTACACACATTTGTAAAAGCATGGCCTAATTAGGGACCGTCAGCATGACTTTGTGCTGGGCAAGTCATGTCTTAGTAATTTGATTGAGTTTTTCAAGGAGGTGATGAAAGTTATCTATGAGGGTGCAGCAGTGGATGTTGTGTACGTGGATTTTAGTAAGGCTTTCAACAAGGTCCCTCATGGTAGACTCATCTAGAAGATTAAGATGCATGTGATCCATGGTGACTTGGGCTCGTGGATTCAGAAGTGGCTTGCTCATAGAAGACAGAGGGTATTGGTGGAAGGATGTTTTTCATGCTGGAGGTCCATGACTAGTGTTGTTCTGCAGGTATCTGTACTGGGACCTCTGCTGTTTATGATATAAATAAATGACTTAGACGAAAATGTAGATGGATGGGTTAGTAAGTTTGCAGATTATACAAAGACTGGTGGAGTTGTGAAGGTTGTCATAGGATTCAGCGGGATATAGATTAGTTGCCGATATGGGCAGAGAAATGGCAGAAGGAGTTTAATCCGGATAAGTGTGAGGTGCTGCACTTTGGGAGATCAAATGTTAAGGAAAACTATACAGTTAATAGTAGGATTCTGAACAGCATTGATGTACAGGGGTTCAAGTCCATAGCTCCCTAAAAGTAGCACGCAAGTAGATAGTGTGGTAAAGAATAAACATGGAGCTGGACAAACACAGCATGTCAGACAGCACCAGAGAAGCAGGAAAGTCAACATTTTGGGCTGAAACCCTTCATCAGTACTGGGCAGGGTGTGGGGAACCAGAAATAAATAGGAGGAGGAAGTGGGGCTGGGGAAAGGTAGGTGATAGGTGAATGCAGGTAAGGGGTTATAGTGATTGGTCAGTGGGAAGGGTAGAGCGGATAGGTGAGTAGGAAGATGGACAGGTTAGGGCAGGTCAGGGAGGCAGGACATGGGATAAGGCTGGGGGTGGAGGGATGTTGAAATTGTTGCAGTTAATATTCAGACCTTTGAGCTGTAACCTCCCAAGGTGAAATATCAGGGATTATTCCTCCAGTTTACGTTTGGCCTCACTCTGACAGCGGAGGAGGCCAAGGATGGACATGTCACCAGGGGGGTGGGAGTGGGAGGGGGAATTAAAATGGATGGCAACTGGAAAGTCAGATTGGTTGGTGCATGTAGAGCACAGATGCTCCATGAACTGGTCCCTGTGTCTGCGTTAGTCTTCTTGCTATAGAGGGGACCACATTCGGGAGCAATGGATGCAATAAATCAGGTTGGAATAGATGCAGGTGAATCTCTGCCGGGTCTGGAAGGATTGTTTGGGGCCTTGGACAGAGGTGAGGGGGAGGTGTAGGGGCAGGTGTTGCACCTCTTGTGGTTGCAGGGAAGGGTGCTGGATGTGGTGGAGAGGTTGGTCGGTAGAGCCGACAAGGGAGTCGCGAAGTGAATGGTCTCTGTGGAAAGCACAGGGATGGGGAAGGAAATATATTTCTGGCCGTGAGGTCTGATTGTAGATGATGGGAATGTCGGAGGATGATGTGTTGGATTCGGAGATTTTTGGGATGGTACATGATGACTAGGGAGACTCTAACCTTATTGTTGTTGGGGGAGAAGGTTTGAGGGCAGAAATGCAGGAAATGGGGGAGATATAATTGAGGGCATCCTTGGAAATGAGTAAAAGAGTCAGATGTCATGTTGCAGCTTTTTAAGACTTTGGTTAGGCCACATTTAGAGTATTGCGTTCAGTTCTGGTAATCACATTACAAGAAGGATGTGGAGGCTTTGGAGAGGGTGCAGAAGAGATTTACCAGGATGCTGCCTGGATTAGAGAGTATGAGGTATAAGGAGAGGCTAGATAAACTTGGGTTGTTTTCTTTTGAGCGGCAGGGGCTGAGGGGAAACTTGATATAAGTCTATAAAATTTTGAAATGCATAGATAGGGTCGATGGTCAGAATCTTTTTTCCAGAGTTGAAATGTCCAATACTAGGGGGCATGCACTTAAGGTGAGAGGGGGAAATGTTCAAAGGAGATGTGAGGGGCAAGATTTTTTTTTACACTGCCGGGGTGGTGGTGGAGGCAGATATAATAGGGGTATTTAAAGGACTTTTAGATAAGCACATGAATATGCAAGGAATGGAGAGATATGGACCAAGGGCAGGCAGAAGGGATTTGTTTCATTTGGTGTCATGTTCGTCACAACATTGTGGGCCGTAGGGCCTGTTCCTGTGCAGTACAGTTCTATGTTCTTGTTCTATGAATTATCTTTGCACATAACCTGATTCATTACAACAGCAGGCCTTCCATTTTGTCCACAAATTAATGTGTGGAAATGCCATTTTAAGAGTGGAAGGCATGGAAAAAGAAAATACCAAACAGGTGATGAATTCACTCATGTTATCTCCTGAGGGAAGGCTCTACATGTTTTTCTGTACATCATTTTTCCACTCTGGCTCAACAAATACGTCCAGGAAAATTTCAAATATGTAGCTAATATTACTTCCTACTTTGTCTGTCCTTGAAGGTTGCCTAGTATGTGATGTGTAGAATGATGTCCACAGCATTAACCTGTGTTTTCCAATTAAAAAATAAGTATTGGAATATAAACAGCAGGGAACTACAGTATTTATTTTTAGACAGCCTCCAGTTTCCTTAAAAGCAAGAAGTTAACCATATATCATGGCATTTGAGCCACGTGGACCTGACCATCTGGGTGGTATGCTGCTTTCTCTGAAAGATATGAGAACAGCAGTTGTAACAGTCCATCAGCTTTCATCATTTTATCCAGTATGAGCTCAGAAATTGCCTAATTTTTAGGCAAAATGAAAAATTGAATTCAATTTCACAAACTCTTTCACGTCTATTTAAAATAAATGTGCAATGTTGATATTAAAACAGAAAGCCATCGGCATATAAATTGCTTGTGATTATTTCTAATGGTACTTCTCTTAAATCCAGTTCTTAACCAAAGGTTACTCCAACCACTTTTTAAAGGATAGCTTGATTATTGCCCTTTAAATTGTCCATCTAGAATAATTCTATCTGAGCTAAATGATATGATTCTTTTTGTTTGCCTGCCTAACATTTTCTGTTTTTGCTTTTGTGGTAATCTTTAATTCTCAGCAAAACCTAATAAAGTGAAAACAGCACCAATATATAGGATTGTCTTGTACTATCACTCTCATAATCCTCAAAAAGAAACAAAAGCCTGTTGACTGAGAAATGGTCTTTTTCTTGCCTATAACTCCAGAAGCTATTTGCTCTTTGCACTGTTTTACTCTTTTGTGCAATTTATTGACACAAATATGATCATTGGCCCACAGAACATTAGTCTCTTATTTTAGTAAGCTCTGCACAGTCATTATTTCTCCTGACTCCTGTGATGAATTGAAAATTTGTTGCACAACCTGCTAATGTAGCGTAATGTTTCCTAGGTCTTTCAAGCTGTAGGATTCCTTTTATCAGTCTTCTATCTCATACAAGAGGCTTAGCATTGCTTCAGCATTACTTCTTAATTTATCTCATGTTTGCTGTTTTAATCTTGATAATGTGCTAAATATGGCTTTTTCAATGTGAATATGACTGAAGTTGCATACAGTTTACTTTGGTTTCTTCAAAAACCTAATTAAAAACCTCCTTAAAAATAAACATTATATCCTCAGCTACCAGCACCACCCACATAAAAATAAGGGCAGCTAGTACCAAATTAAATAAATAGTCATACAGCACAGAATTAGACCCTTCGGTCCAACTTGTCCATGCCAACCAGACATTTCAATCTGATCTAGTCCCATTTGCCAACATTTGGCCCATATCCTTCTAAACCCTCCCATTCATATACCATCCAGATGCCTTATAAATGATTGTACCCACCTCCTCTGGCAGCTCATTGCGTACATGCACCATCCTCTGCGTGAAAAAGTTACCCCTCAGGTTCTTCTTAAATCTTTCACCTCTCGCTTTAAACCTATGCCCTCTAGTTTTGGACTTCCCCACCCTAGGAAAAGACCTCAACTATTCACCATCACCATGCCTCTCATGATTTTATAGACCTCTATAAGGTCACCCCTCAACCTTCTGCATTCCAGGGAAAATAGTCCCAGCCTATTCAGCCTCTCCCTATAGCTCAAACCCTCCAGTTCTGGCAACATCCTTGTAAATCTTTTCTGCACCCTCTCAACAAAAAGTCTTTACACACATGGTAATGCAAGTATGAAAATCACTGTCACATGGAGATAATAGCAATATATTTTAGGAAGGCTTGATGGATACCAGAAAAGTGTGGGCAGAGGCTCAGCAAAGTATGAACACCAGTATAGGCGAGATGGGAGAGTGGCTTGTTTCCCCTGCTGGAGATTCTACTTCGTTGTATTCACTTTCCTCAATTGAGCAAAAAGCTTGAATCCTTTAGGTTTATCTTCATATCTTGGAATGTAAAACTGGCAACTGGTTGAGGATTCCAGAATTGGGGGGAGGGGGAGGCGGGGCATAATCTGAGAATCAGTGCCAGACAATTCAGAAGAGATGTTAGGAAACATTCCTGTTTACAAAAGGGTAGTAGACCTTTGGAACTCTCTTGCACTTAGGGTAGGTGTCGCTAGATCAGTTGTTACTTTTAAACCTGGGATAGTTTTCTTTTGGTTAAACCAAAGTATTAAGGGATATGGCCCATATTCGGGGTTTCCAATTGCAGTTTGTGCCCCATTTGTACCGATTAAGAAAATTATCTTTTCAATTGAAATTTAATTTCCTCATTCTGTTGCCACAGCTTCATTGCGCAGTGGTGGGAAGTCTAAGAAAATGTGTCCCACATTTTCCTGGGAAAGTGTACCATTTTAGTGGCGTATTTACGTCGTTAGAAGTCTTGAACAATGCAAAAGAACAAATAAGATGGAGTGATTTGTGCTATGCGTCACTTTCTTGCACTAGTTCACGCTAAGGTATCGGCCACAGCGTTCGCTCTCATTTAGATCAAAGGCAGTCATGATTTTCCGGCGTTCAAACCGGTTTTCACAATGCCGTGTCTTAGACTTAAAAATAATGGTGCTCGTGACCTGTAACTTATTTCTCAAGTTTCGTAACAGTTCTTTAAACAAGTATTCCTGTTGGCCTGACCTCAGCTGGCTGATTAGCTGAAGAGCAAAAACAAAGTTGCTGGAAAAACTCAGCAGGTCTGGCAGCATCTGTGGAGGGAAAACAAAAAGAGTTTCGGGTCCGGTGACCCTTCCTCAGAACTCAGATTAGATGAAGAGATTGGCGACAGCAACCATCATAGGTTATAATGCGCCACGAATAATTTACTGTTTTTCTACATCTCTAGTTAAAACAGTTCCGGGTGTAGGGTGTTCGAATGATTTATTTCACACTATTCATTCAACACACAAGTCTACACGGAAAGCTTAAGAGATCTAAATTTAAATAACTGGCGCCTGACTGCGATGTTTTGCAGCTACCACAGTGGCCAGAATTGCACGGATACCACCATTACTATTGGATAATGAGCTCATATTGCCCCTCTCTGATGGTCCCTTGGGAACTCCAAACACACAAACGTCGGCTGTTTTCCTCCGGGAGTAACTATTTATTGCGCCGATTTGCTTAGAGCTATACACAGTGACAGAGCTCTAAGTAAATCGGGCGGAATATCATTGGACTCTAGCACTCTCAGCTCCAGGGATTGCTGGGTACCCAATACAACTCAGCATTCCCACCTCACCCCAACGTAATGTTCACCTCTCCTCTCACAACTTCTTTTTAAAATCAGTCTCTTATTGGTTTGGTAAAAGTGGAAAATTTGTCAATTTGACTGACTTAAACATTCCAATATGTTGCAATACTGTAAGTTCCTTAAATGACTAAATATCACCAAGTAACCAGCTGGTTAGTTCAGGTCAATAAAATCCCCTCTGAGAATGTCACGTTCAAATATCTCTTATTAAATGAATTGGACAAATGAAATTTACACATTTAAGAGAAATTTTAATTAAAATTTAGTATTTTATCACAAAACAGGGGAACTGCTGATTTGGTCAATATCCAATTGTCATAGTTTTTACAGTACAGAAAGAAGTCCTTCTGCTCATCCTGTCCACACCTATCATCAAAACTCAATCTATTCCAATCCTATTTTCCAACACTTAGCCTGTATGCTACTCTGTTTCAAGTGCTCATCTAGCATGTTCTAAAACATTTTGAGGCTTCCTGCATCTACCATGAGTTCCAGACAACCACAACCCTGTGAAGGAAAAGGGTCTTCAAAACACTTAAATGTTCTGCTTCTTGCTTTAAGACTGTGCCCTGTGGTTTCTACAACCTCAGAACTTTCACATTTCAATCAGATCCCGCCATAGAATTCTCTGGAAAACAATTCCAACCCACCCAGTCTATCTTCATAGTTAAATTGCTCCAGCCCAAGCAACATCCTCGTGAATCTCTTCTGTATCCTCTAGTGCAATCACATCCTTATGAGAGGGGGGTCAGTTATCTCAGTTAGCTGAATGGCTTGGTTGTGATGCAAAGCAATGCCAACACTGTGGATTCAATTCACATACTGGCTGAGATTATGAGATAACAAGGTGTAGAGCTGGATGAACACAGCAGGCCAAGCAGCATCAAAGGAGCAGGAAAGCTGACGTTTCGGGTCTAGACCCTTCTTTAGAAATTTCTCACCCCCATCTCCTACCTACCAGCCTCATCCCGTCTC
>NC_063340.1:50125459-50132842 GCF_021869965.1 Rhincodon typus | reverse complement strand
CGGGCCTAGACCCGATTTTCTGAAGAAGGGTCTAGGCCCGAAACGTCAGCTTTCCTGCTCCTCTGATGCTGTTTGACCTGCTGTGTTCATCCAGCTGTACACCTTGTCATCTCAGATTCTCCAGCATCTGCAGTTCCTACTATCTCTATACAGTTCTACCGAGCGTTTTGTTTAAAACTTTTAAAGCTGTTAAAATATTACTGTCCACTAACGCTGAGTCACACTAAAAACGGCATTCTGGATTGCCGCTTGAGGCATTTTCCCGATAAGTGTGAAGCTATTAAATAGGACCATCTGTCAATCATTGCCAAGGAACCTTGCTTCCTGATGAATAACACCAATCAGCATAGCGCACGGAGAGTACAATGGCGACGGCCGGCGGCTGTATTTAAATAGCATTACCATCAACCAATTATAAATAAAGAAATCGAAGAGAGTAGCCAATCAACGCCAGATTAATGCCGGAGCCCGGGCTAGGCTCATTCCTATTGGTCAGGAGCTTGCTATCGGCGCAATGAGCGCTGCTAACGCCACAATGGATGGGTGGAAGGGGAAGACAAACCAGCCTTTAAAAGCCAACCCGGTGGAGCTGTGCGCAGAGTGGGCGGGATGGAAATGATTGACACCAAAGTAGGCCAATAACCCTAATGAATACTTAGCTGCAACCAATCGGCCTCGGCCGTAGGCCGTGTTGGGTGGTTGTTGTGGGGGCGGGGTAGACATGGGTCCGTGCTGAAATAGAGAGAGAAAAAAAAATACCGTGCGCAGAAAGGAAAACTTGCCGGGTGCAAAAGTTTTTTTTTGTAAGCGTCTGCATAGTTACGGGTTGGGTGAGACAATGAAAGGCTTGTTTTCCTATTCTCTAGAACTTTCGGCTTAGCTCGCCTCCTTCTGCTCCCAACCCCTTTTATTTTGTTTTAAATTCCGGCCGTTATTTTAAACGTTAAACGTTAAACGGCCCTTTGTTCCTTGGAACGGTTGTTTTTTTTTCGCTTGGCCGCTCGCTTGCTGTCAGACTGCAGGAAGATGGACTGCGAGCCGAACCGGGCGCGCCTGATGTGCATGTTGTGGCTGACATTCGGCTTCTTCGTGGTGGAGGTGGTGGTGAGCCGGCTGACCAGCTCGCTGGCCATGCTGTCCGATTCCTTTCACATGCTGTCAGATGTCATCGCCTTGGTGGTGGCCCTCATCGCCGTGCGATTCGCCGCCAAAACCCAGTCGACTGCCAAGAACACGTTCGGCTGGATCCGCGCCGAGGTGATGGGAGCACTAGTTAATGCCGTCTTCCTCACGGCGCTCTGCTTCACCATCGTGCTGGAGGCCATCGAGCGCTTCAGCGAGCCGCGGGAGATCCAGAACGCGTTGGTGGTGACCGGGGTCGGCGCCGCCGGGCTCCTGGTCAACCTCCTGGGACTCTGCATGTTCCACGGCAGCGGCGGTGCCGCCGGCGGAGGAGCGGCCCACGGCCACTCGCACTCTCACTTGCACGTCTCTAGCTCGGAGAGCGGCGGCCAGTGGCTCCGCAAGAAGAAGAGGGCCGAAGCCGAGAAGTTGTCCGGCAACGGGACGAGCGTCCGCGACCAGGAGGAGATCAACATCCTAGTCAGCGGTAGCGCCATCAATGGTGTCAACCCCGACAAGCAGGATGTATTCGGTACGTGTGGGAGCGGGGACTCCCCGGCTTGTCAACGCTAGATACTAACACCCTTTATTCCCCCCACCCCCAAGTTGGGGCCAGCCCTACTCGCTGGGAACGGGTCTGCAATCTCGGCCTGATCGAAAAGAACAAAACCTTTTCTGTGTGCCCCCAGTGGGAAGGTGAAAGATTCATTCATTTTGTGTTTGCTTGTAGTAAAGTGTCATGACCGATTTGAACTCGCACCGCAAGCTCATCTCTCTCTATTTAATTCTGATGTCGCCCGAAAAATTCCAGTGAAAGGAGCACGTTTATCCTAATAGGGCTCCACTGGCAAACGTATTTTTGTGGCATTACTTGGCGTTGTTTCAGTATATTTTGCTTCAGATGACGGCTGAGATGACTTTAAGCCACGGAAATAATCAGTTAACCTTAACTTAAATTTCTAATCAGTTAGATTTGTGCTGTATCCGGTTTGTGGCTAATATCTAGTACTGTCAGTTTGTGCTTCACCAAACAGCACAGTATTGAATGTCGACGGTGGTGGTGAGGTGTGCGACACAACCTATTTGTAGATATTTTCAATTAACCTGTTCAGGTATCACAATAGCCTCGGCCAGGTGGCACTTTAACACGGAACAACCAATTTGTATCCTTTTTGGCATGTTACAAAAATCAATGTTGATACAAATTTTGTTTTTAAGTATATTTGATTTTGGGTGCAAGGTTTCTTTGGGTTACCTTTTTTTAATCTCTTGTGAATGTGCTCAATCAGTGGAATACAGTTTTGAATAATAGAGCTGCTGGAATGTGGTGATTAAATTCTGTTTTGTGTTTATGTTCCCATTCAAGCTTTAGCATCATTGGTGTATATTTCTCCTGAGATATTGGTCCATTTTAGGAGTCCTGTAGCTTGTTCTTCCAATTTGATCGTTTTGCCACTGATTTATATGTTGAATAATATAGATTGAGAGGCCACTAGGCCCATTTTGTGTGTGCCAGTTCTTTGAAAGAACTATACAATTAGTCTTGTTCCCGTTCCCTTTTTTAATAGCTCTATATAAACATTTTCAAGTACTTAGCCAATGTCCTTTTGAAAATTATCATCAGACTTGATTCCACCACCATTTCAGGCAGTACATTCCAGATTATAATAACCATTGTGCCTCAGGTGCTTTTGCAAACGCCTCTTTCCTAAATCTGTCATGTGCCTACCCATGTTTTGCGTCCCTGTGGTTTCTCCATTATTTTCTGTATCAAAATCTTCTGATTTTGAACTCTTCTTGCATCTTCCTTTTAACCATTTTCCACCCTAAAGAAGACCAAACACAGTTTTGGTATCTAGCCTTTCTGCATAACTGGAGCCCCAAAATTCCTGGTACTGTTCTGGTGATCTCCTCTGTCTAAGGCTTTGACATCCTTCCTATTGAATGGTGCCCGGCATTGACTGCTACTCCAGCTGCAAAAGCCACAGGCCTCACCAAAAAAACTTCTCATTTAGTTTGTATTGCCTCTTTAATTCTTTGCACCAAAATGCATCACATCAGACTTCAGTTTTAAAGGTTGCACCTGCTGTGCTTACTTTTGGCAGTCTCTTCTCCTCCACAGTTTGCTACATTTACAATGTTTGTCTCATCTAAAAATTTTGAAAGACCATGCTATGTAGTGAAGTCCAAGTCATTAAATCCGTTGCTGTTTGACGTTTGTTAATTGTGAACCCTGTGGAACACCACGTATTGATCTTTCCGGTCTGGGGGGAGAAAACCATTCACCACTATTCTCATCCTTTCCATTCCTTGGATAACTTTTATTCATGCTGCTAAATCCCTTTAATCCTATAAGCTGTTCTTTTTATAATTAGTCCATGATGTACTTTGTCAAAGGCCTTTTGAAAATTCCTGTGCACTTCGAGTTTTTTTGAAGTAAGTTAATCAGGTTCCTTTTTTTTTGTGGTTTGTCCTGCTCTAACATTTCAACAGTTTTTCTCATTGGTTTTACTTCCAGGCTTCTCATTGGACAACTCCTCTTCAGTGATTTTATTCTTCTCCTGAGCCCATCCTCCCATATTTCTATTGGCTTCTGTGCAGCTGTCCTCCTCGAGCCAAATTAATATTTCGCGCAGGCCCTCGTGTGCAGTTATACTCTAACACATTTATTGAGATGTTTTAAGGTTTCTATCTGCGTTGAGATGGTGTGTAATCATCTTATCTCCATTCTTGTGCATTTCTCTGGCAATAATTTTGCGCATAACATAGGTCCCTGTTCTATTGTGAAAGATGTTGCACCTTTTTGGCAAAGTCACATGCTGCCTATTGTTCTTGAGTAGATTTTTATTTGTTAGAGCTTAAGTTGTATGATTAGTTCCATCCACAAAATAAAACAATGGATGGGTTCCTAGAGATGTTGATTGTGACATCTTTAAGAAATTTAAACAAAAATAGCACAGAAAACTGAACTTTGTGCAAGAGATTTTCACTTGGACAAAAAATGAAAACTGCTTTTGACAATCTTCAATTAAGTGAAATCAAGCCAAACTTCACTTAACTCTCTGGAGCCAGCTATCTAGGATTGTTGAAATGTGTATGAGATTAAAAGCAAACAATCTTTCTACAAAGTTTTACAATTAGTGAAATAAAGTAGCATGAGCTGCTGAGGATTATGGTTTAGATATTTTCTAATCAACTAGGGGGCGGGACCGTGGTTAGCACTGCTGCTTCAAAGTGCCAGGGACCTGGGTTAGATTCTAGCCTGGGTGACTGCAAACTCTACACCGACATTCTCCCTGTGTCTATTTGTGTTTTCACAAGCTGCTCCAGTTTCCCCCCTTGGTCACAGGGATATGCAGGCTAGGTTGATTGGTCATGGAAAGTGCAGGGGTACAGGAACAGGGTAGTTGAGGGTGGGATGCTATTCGGCGAGTAGGTGTGTACTTCATGGGCCAAACAGCCTGCTTCGACACTGTAGGGATTCTGTGATTCTGACACCTCTGGAGCATGTGGGATTTGAACCCAGGCCTCCTGGCTCAGGTTGGGACATTGCCACTGTGCCACACGAGCCCCCATATTATTACACTACCCAATTTTACTAATCGTTGCACTTGATTCTCCATTACAGCAGTAAGTGTTTAGACAAATCAAAACAATTGGACTCATTGTACATTTTCCAGCACTTGAATTGACATCTGATCGAGCATAGTATGAGATGCTTGTTTTAAGGTTAAATTTCTGATATGTAATAAAGAATATCTTCTAAAAGAAGGACCATGTGTAACAGTCAAATTTCAATAAGGAACTAGCATAAAATTAGAACAGCTCTTTAACCTTTTGCAGGTGTCATTTTTCAAATCGATCAGTAATTGGAGACTCTCCATCCTAGAAAAATCCAAAACTCTCCTTGCTTCAGCCTGTATCATCTACTGCTTCAAATTTTAACAAACTTTCTCTAGAAAGATGCAAATAGCTACTTGCTAATCCTTGGCCAAGCTTACTGTACTCCAATAGCACTTGGTGTCTCTTCATGAGCATTTAAATTGAATTAACACACTTACCTGCATATAGTAGGTTGCATTGTAAGCATCCTGTAAGACTGCCTAAAAATGTTCTGTGCAGAGGTGTTGAAATTTTAAAGGCTGGGAAGTTTTAGTGAACTCCCTCTGCATTCTCCCAAATCTGAATTCTAATTGAGAAGTATATGCAGCGTATGAAAGGGTTCTTATTCCTTACACAAACAGAAGTTGCTGGAAAAGCTCAGCAGGTCTGGTATCATCTATGAAGAAAAATCCGTTAATGTTTCAGGTCTGATGACCCTTCCTCAGTCCTTCAGATATCAAGCTGAACTTTTCTAATGATGTTATTAGCTTTACCTTTTATAACTTGATGTACTGCTGTATTAATGCTGTAATGCATTTAATCATAAGATTGTAGCTTCATCTTAAATATTGTGGCTACAATTTTAATCAAACTAATATTAATACTGAAACATGTTAAAATTAGTGCCCAGGCTTGATTGTCCTGTAATTTGGTTGAATAGCTTTATTTTAAATATTATCAGAAAATAAATTAGAAATCTGTCTTACCATATATTTTGGTAAGATGATTTTTATGTCCGGCTACAATGTTTAAAAGTGAAGGGCTGAGCTTCTTGTTAAGAGGGTGAAGTAAGAGCTACTACATAGCCTTTTAATGACATTGCTGTAACGCAGATTCCAAAAATATATGGCAGTCAATTTTGTTTTGATGACATATCCTGAATGACCTAGTCTTTATTGAATGTCACCAAATCATAACCAGAACCTAGATGACAATAGTTGACTTTTGTACAGGCCAGGTTAGTTTTGTAGCTAAATGACTGCAATCTTATTGTCACCTACCTTTTCTCCCCTGGGCTACAGCATGTAACGTCTGTTAGTAAATAAAAACTTCTCATTTGATGCAATTTGTATGCCATATTGTGATTTAATTATGTAATGTATGTCACTTAAATCTCATTTGATTTGATAAATCAGAAAATCCAGGCTTGAAATATTTTTAGAGAAACTTGCAGAATAGAATTTGGGAACAAGTTCTGTAAGTGTACAAAATTGGCAGGACCAGTAGAAAAACCGACCATCATTAATGTTTATTGCAAGTGCTTCAGACACACCGTATTTGTGGTTTGATTTTTGAGTATGTTTAAAACAGGATGACAAGTCTTAAACTCTGGCACGTGACTCTATTTGCATCAGATGGTGTCAAACAACTAAGTAACTGACATGATTTTGCAAATGTGTTTTTTCATAATGCAAATGTGAAGCAGGAGCAGGTTGTTTAGCACCTCAGACCTGCTCCATCATTTTAATAAGGCCCTGGCTGATATGATTTGTAACCTCAAATTCATATCCCTGCCTATGTCTGAACCTTTCACCACTTTGCTTATAAAGAGTCTCCTCGTCTCTGCCGTAAAATATTAAGATCTTCTTCCTGAAAAAGTGGTGGAAACAGATTTCAAAGGCTCTTAAATTCCTGTGGGAAAAGATTTTTACCTCCATCTGTTTATTATGGGCAGCCCGCTTTTAATTTAAAACAGTGAGCCCTAGTTTTAGGTTCCTCAAAGTGGAACCATCCTCTCTACATCTACCTTGTCATGACCCCTCAGGATCTGATGTTTCAGTCGAGTCATCTGTTACTGTTACTCTTCCAACCTCTGGCAGTTACAAGCCTAGCATGCCATCCTTCTCTCCTAAGAGAACATACTCATTCCAGGTATTAATCTGGTAAACCTTCTTTGAGTTATTTGTAATGCATTTATGTCCTCAAGGTGACCAGTACTGTAGATGTTCTTCAAATTTGATCTCACTGGTGCTCTGTATAACTGAAGCACTGTCTCCCTCTTTTTCTTTATTCCATTCCTCTTGCAATAAATTATAACAATTTTTTTATAATTCTTGCTGTATCTACATTATTAGCCTTTTGCAATCCATGCATAAGATGCCCAGATCCCTCTATCTCTAAGTTCTGCAATGTCTCATCATTTAGATAATGTGCTGTTTTATTCTTCCTGCCAAAATGAACAAGTTCATGTTTTTCCACATTATATTCCATTTGTCACGTCTTTGCCCACTTGCTTAAACTATCTTCTTATAGCTTCCTTGCATCTACTTCACAACTTGTGGGTGGGATGCTGTCATGAGTGTCGGTGCAGACTTGATGGGCTGAATGGCCTCTATCTGCACTGGGGATTCTATGGTAAGTTTGTCCTAGGAATGGTAA
>NC_063340.1:50122657-50124959 GCF_021869965.1 Rhincodon typus | reverse complement strand
CAGATTTCTACTTTGAAAATATTTTCAACATCCATCAAGAGATAATGGAAATTCTAAAGACCACAAGATTTAAGTGATTTCTAAAAGCTGGCTCAAGCAAAGATGTTGAAATTCCAAACATGTAAATCCGAAATTTCTTATGTCCAGTCTCCACTTTTAAAGCAATCTGCAATATTGCGATCTGGGTGTTGTCAAAATTTATTAAGCAGCAGCAATTTTTATTTGTTAGCAAAATGAATAATGGCCCTGACCACATTTATCTGTGCTCCAGGTCAGCTACATGGTCACTGATCCAGGCCACTCCTTGTATCACGGAATCTCTACAGTGTGGAAACAGCCATTTGGCCCAACAGTCCACACCAACCCTCTGAAGAGCATCCCACCCACACCCATCTTGCTACCCTTACCCTGTAACCCTACATTTCCCATGGCTAACACAGCTAACTTATACATCCCTGAACACTATGGGCAAATTAGTGTGGCCAATCCACCAAACCTGCACATTTTTGGACTGCAGGAGGAAACTGATTCACCCAGCAAAAACCCACATGGGCACAGGAAGAACATGTAAACTTCACATAGACAGTGTCCAGGGGTGGAACTGAACCTGGGTCCTAGCACTGCGAGGCAGCAGTGCTAACCACTGAGCCACCATGCTGCCCATACTCGTCATACCCACTTTCCTGCCCTTCCCCTGTGACTCTTGATTCCCCGACTGATCAAGAATCAACCTCAGCCTTAAATATACACAAGGTCTCTGCCCCACAGCTCTATGTGGCAAGGAGTTCCAAAAACACTCAACCATATGAGAGAAGAAATTCCTCCTCATCTCAGTCTTAAATTGGTGGCTGTGTGAAATGATACCCGTTGATCCTAGACATTCCAGGTGGGAAACCAGATGGGATTTTACAACAATTAACATGGCCAGACAGGTTAGCTTTTAATACAAGATTTTTACTGAACTCAAATTTCACCATCTGCCCTGTTGGGATTCAAACACGTGTCCTCAGAACTGCAGCTGAAATTCTGGATTACTAATTGAGGGATATTACCACTATACCACTATCTTTCCTTTTTAATAAAATCCCATCCCTACCGTGTGGAAACAGGCCATTCAGCCAACAAGTCCACGCTAATCCTCCAAACAGCATCCCACCCAGACTCACCCCGCCATTCCCCATGGCTAACCCACCTAGCCTACACATCCCTGGACACGAGGGAAAATTTATCATGGCCAATCCATCCATCCTGCACATCTTTGGACTGTGTGAGGAAACCAACACAGACATAGGGAGAACGTGCAAACTCCACACTGGCAATCACCTGAGGCTGGAAGTGAACCCCAGTCCTTGGTGCTGTGAGGCAGCAGTGCTAACCACCGAACTATCATGCTTCTCCTACAATAGCTGTGCTAAGGCCATTGACTACTAGCCAAAATGCCCCAATCTTTCCTATCTGCTGCATACCCAAAGATTTTTCAACACAGCTCAAGTTGAGTCAAAGTGCCTGTATAAAGGGGCACGCCCAGATTTGGGCTGGGGAAACTGCTTGATCTGCAGTGAAATACTGAACCACTGAGCTATACCTCTAAGTTACTGGGAATAAAGAACTGCTAGCCCTGTGCTCAGCAGCTCTTGTAGTTGGGGCATCCTATCTCAGAAGGATGGAAACTTTAGTGAGCTCCCTTCTCTAGGGCAACTAAGGATAGGTGCTAAATGCTGGCTGAGCCAACAATGCTCATGTCCCATGAATGAACTTTAAAAAATGTCTAACCAAATTGTGGTTTTGAAGGTTTGTGGAGGCAGCTTACATTCAATTTATAGCCAGAAGGTGGGGGCATCACTTCCCAGACAAGATTTCAATTTGTTTACAGCTGTTTTACATTTTACATAGGTAAATCGACATGCACTCCAAAGTTATGAGCCTCTACACTGATACTCAAATATACGTTGAAAACCTGTTGTCAACTTACAGCAGAAATATGCATTTTTTAAAAATTGTGTGTGAGACATGGGTGTCACATTTATGGCCTGCCCCTAGTTGCCCTTATGAAGGTGATGGTGAGATACCTTCTTGAACTGCTGCAGTTCATGTGCTGAAGGTAGACCCACAATGCCCTTAGGGAAGGAATTCCAGGAATTTGACCCAGTGACAGTGAAGGAATAATGATAGAGATAGTAGGAACTGCAGATGCTGGAGAATCCGAGACAACAAGGTGCAGGGCTGGATGAACACAGCAGGCCAAGCAGCATCATAGGAGCAGAGAGGCTGACGTTTCGGGCCTAGACCCTTCATCAGAAAA
>NC_063340.1:50007292-50117657 GCF_021869965.1 Rhincodon typus | reverse complement strand
AGGAGCAGAAAGGCTGACGTTTCGGGCCTAGACCCTTCATCAGAAAACGTCAGCCTTTCTGCTCCTATGATGCTGCTTGGCCTGCTGTGTTCATCCAGCCCTGCACCTAGTTGTCTCGGATTCTCCAGCATCTGCAGTTCCTACTATCTCTGAACAAAATTCAATAATTGGTTTTGCATTTATACAGCACACTTAACATAGTAAAATTGCCATGTCATTTCACAAATGAGGCTAATCATACGAAACCTAACATAAGGAGGCATGACCAAAGTACAGTCAAAGAATGTTTTTAAAGGAGCAGATGTAGAAAGGTTTATGGAGGGAATTATAGAGCTTTAGATTTAGATAGCTGAAGGACTGCTGCCAATGGAGAGATGAAGGAAGCAAGAAAAGAGTAATATGTTAGAATTGGAGGAGTGCTGAATTCTCAGAGGGCTATAGTTCTGGAGGTGTTTAGAGAGCGGGAGTGTGTAAGACCATGGAAGAATTCGAGCAAAAGGATGAAAATTCTAAATATAACGTACAGTTGGATTAAATGCCAATGCTGGTCAGTGATGTGAGTTGTTAAATAGGAATAAAGTATTTTCTTTGTAAAGTTTGCTTGGTTTTGATTTTGAATTTGCTGGGTGAATTGTCGCTGTCTGCTAAGATTTCCATGTCTCAGTAATAGGCTCATTTTCATCTGCAACTACAGATCTCAATTACAGCATACTTAACTCCAGGCCAAGATCAGTAAGAGTGACAGATGATGCAGGAAGAGAGAAGACATGCCCTTTTTAAGACGTGAGCTGACAGTGTCTCTTCAGGTATGTTTTTAAAGGTCTCAGGTATATTAATGTGTGAGTAGGTGAATGAGGGCCGTTTTTATTCACTTGGGGAACATGGATGTTGCTGGCTAGGACAATTTTTATTGCCTGTTCCTAGTTGGCCTTAAGATGGTGTGGTGAGCTGCCTTCTTGAAACACTGCAGTCCATATGCTGTGAGTTGATCCACAATGCTGTCAGGGAAGGAATTTCAGGATTTTGATCCAGCAACAGTAAAGGAACAGTGAGACAACAAGGCGTAGAGGTGGATGAACACAGCAAGCCAAGCAGTATCATAGAAGCAGGAAGGCTGACGTTTCGGGCCTAGACCCTTCTTCAGAAAATGTTTGCTTCAGGACATGGTCGAGCAGTTTCAAGGCCGAAGAGATTACGAGAGAGTTGCAGTGGGAGAAAGATCCCCTGAGGTTTGTCCAGAGGGAGGAGGGTTACTTCTTCAGGGTAGGCATCCTTAGAAGAGGCTTCGCAGTGGGGTTAAAATTGTGTCAGAGAGTAGGAACTGCAGATGCTGGAGAATCTGAGGTAACAAGGTGTAGAGCTGGATGAACACAGCAGGCCAAGCAGCATCATAGGAGCAGGAAGGCTGACGTTTCGGGCTGACGTTTCGGGCCTAGAACCTTCTTCATTTTCTGATGCTGCTTGGCCTGCTGTGTTCATCCAGCTCTACGCCTTGTTGTCTCAGATTCTCCAGCATCTGCAGTTCCTACTATCTCTGAGTAAAGGAACAGTGATAGATTTCCAAGTCAGGATGGTAAGTAGGTTCGAGGGGAACTAGCAGGTAATGGTATTTCCATGTATGTGCTGCCCTTGTCTTCCTGGATGGTACAGCCCATGGGTTTGGAAGGTGCTGCCCAAGGATCTTTGGCAAATTTCTGCAGTTCATCTTGTGGATGCCATTTCATTTCAAAGAATCCCTACAGTGTGGAAGAAGGCCACGTGGCCGATTGAGTCCACACAGACCCTCCAAAGAGCATCCCACCCATCCCCATCCCCATCCCCATCCCCGTAACCCTGCATTCCCCATGGCTAATCCACTAACCTACACATCCCTGGACACTATGAGCACTTTTCTGCAGCCAATCCACCTGACATGCACATCTTTGTGCTGTGGGAGGAAACCTGTGCACCCAGAGGAAATCAAGATGGGTTGTCACGGTTGCTCAGTAGCTAGCACTGCTGCCTCACAGCACCAAGGACCTGGGTTCAATTCCAACCTTGGGTGACTGTCTGTGTGGAGTTTGCATATTCTCCCTGTGTCTGCGGGGTTTAGCAACAGGAAATGCAGGGTTACAGGGATAGGAATAGGGTATGAGTCTGGGTGGGATTCTCTTTGGATGGTTTGTATGGACTAGTTGGGCTGAATTGTCTGTTTCCACAGTGTGGGAATTCTATGAACGAAACAGGAAGAATGTGCAAACTCCACACAGTTGCCTGAGGTGGACTCAAACCCAAGACCTTGGTGCTGTGAGGCAGCAGGGCTAACCACTGGGCCACCGTGCCACCCCACTCCTGCTTCTGAGAGCCAGTGGTGGAGGGAATGGATGTTTGTGGATTTGCTGCCAATCAGATGGACTGCTTTGTTCTGGTTGGTGTCAAGCTCTTTGAATGTTATTGGAACTGCATTCATTTTGACAAGTGGAGAATATTCCATTATATTCCTCACTTGTGTCTTGTAGATAGTGGACAGGTTTTGAGCAGTCAGCAGGTTACTCACTGCAGTATTCCCAACTTCTAATTGCTCTTGTAGTGACAGTATTTATATGGCAACTCCAGTTGAGTTTCTGGTCAATTGTAATGGCTGTTGGTAGTGAAGGATTCATTCATGGTAACACCACCGAATATCAAGGGCAGTGGTTAGATTGTCTCTTGTTGGAGATAGTCTTTCCCTAGCATTCGTGTGGCATGAATGTTACTTGTTGCTTTTCATCCAAAGCCTGGAGATTTTCCAGGACTTGCTGTGTTACTGCTTCAGTGGAGTTCTGAAGATTTTGCAAGTTGTGCTGAACATTATGTATTCATTAGCAAACATTCCCCTCTGACCTTATGATGGAGGGAAGTTCATTGCTGAAGCTGCTGAAGATGCTTGGGCCTAGGACACTACCCTGAGGAACTCTTGCAGAATTTCCTGGAGCTGAGATGACTGACCTCCAACAACCACAACCATCTTCCTATGTCTCATGTATGACTACCACCAATGGAGAATTTTTCCCTGATTTCAACTGATTCCAGTTTTGCTTGGGCTCCTTGATGCTATTCTCAGTTGAATGCGGCCTTGATGTTAAGGGCTGTCACTCTCACCTCATCTGTGGAATTCAGCTCTTTTGTCCACGCTTGAACTGAGGCTATAATAAGGTCAGGAGCTGAATGGCACTGGTGGAACCCAAACTGGATGTCACTGAGCAGATTATTGCTGAGCAGGAGCTGCTTGATGGGACTGCTGATGATGCCTTCCATCACTTTACTGATGATCGAGAGTAGACTGATGGAGTGATAATTGGCCAGGTTAGATTTGTCCTGTTTTTTGCATATAGGACATACCTGGGCAAATTTTCTCATTGTTGAGTAGATGCCAATGCTGTAGCTGTATTGGAAGAGCTTGGCTAGGGAAGTGGCAGGTTTTAGACCATGATTCTTCAGTACTAGTTCCAGAATGTTGTCACAGTCCATAACCTTTGCAGTATCCAGTGCCTCCAACAATTTCTTGGTATCACCTGGAGTGATTTAAATTGGCTGAAGACTGGTATCTGTGATACTTGGTAGTCAGATGGTAGAGAGATAGGGATAGTCAGGTTGGGCTGGGTTGTGGTGTCCAGCTATCCTGGCTAATCTCTGAGTTATATCAGATTGTAATTAGTGTAACATTTTCAGGGTAAATATATTTAGGTAATTTCCACACATCTAGTTCGCTTTTCTGATACAGAGATCAGTGTCAGAGACTTCACATAGTGTCCTAGGCAGCACAAATTAGCCCATGGTAAATTTAATCTTCCTGGGCAATTGCAACACATGGACATGTAGCAGGATTCCTCAGGGTCCTGCTGCACCATAGCAGCTTAAATCCAGATTTTGCTGCTTGGACATTGGATGATTTGGACTAATGTCAATGAGCAGCAGTACATGGATGAAAAATAGGAGGGGTCACAAGAGGTAGCTTGCAGGAGATATGCTTGGTCCTTTTGAATTGGTGATTCTCTGGTTATGATTAAATTCTTAAGAAATGGAACCCAGGTGAGTGCAATTCCACTTAGCTGGTCAATGGTGGAAAGTGTTGGAGGAAGATGATGTGATCAATCATGTAAAAGACTGCAGACGGATCAAGAACAATGAGGAGGGAGCATATACCTTTTCCAGTTACAGAGGATATGATTTGTGTCTTTTATTACTATGGCAGGGTGGAAGGGTGGGAAGGATTCAAACAGGAAGTTCAGAGAAAGATGGGCACAAATTTAAGGTGACAACATGTTATCAAATATTTGGAAGGACAGAAAGATTGAAGATGGTGTGGTAGGTTGCAAGAATGGAGGGGTTAGCATTATGAATGAATACAGTACAAAATAATAGGTAACTTCTCCTAGAATCCTAGTATCATACAGTATAGAAGAGGCCCTTTAGCCCACCCAGTCTGTACTGACAAAAAATACTACTACCTACACTAGTCCTACTTCCCTGCGTTGGGCCCATAGCCTTGAATTTTATGACACTTCAAGTGCCCCTGTTGACAAATTTTACTGAAGGTTGGCCTGAGTACAAGTAAGAATTTTATTTTGTTGCCACACCGAAAAACAGGAGGTGATACAATGAAGTTAAGAAGTGAGTGAAGGACAGCTGACTTTAGATGTTGAAGCTTGTGTGGACTGTCACGGAGTAAGCTGAAGAGGTAGGCTCACTATCTGATGAACAGCAAGAAGCCAAATAATATCAGAATCCATGCTTTCAACAATCTAGAGAACAAACAACTCCGAAAAATCCGTACAGAGTGACTCCAGTGAAGGGTAGGAGAGCAGCAGGTGAAGAAACACTAGGCAGCCACCTACAGTGAAAAGAGAAGGAATAACTTCCTCAAGGAGGACAAGCAGGATGTGATGCAGCCTCAGGTGGAGGTGAAGAATTTCATCACACTGGAAAACATAAATCAACAGATAGAGGTAGCTCTGGATAATTCAAAAAATTACAACTTTGCCATTGATAAGGTGGGCAGGTTCAGGAGGACTCCTGTGAGGCAGTAGACCACACAGCCTAGCTGGGTAAGCAGTTTATTTGAGCCCTGCCAGATTCTGCCAAGCTCCCTTCTCCCAAGCAAGGGGCAGGGGTTATTGACCTGTTGGACGAGAAGGGAATGTGGTGTATGCATTTAGACAGTAAAAAAAAACTGTGCAATAGGTTGATCAACTTGACTTGGTTGAAGTATGTCCTGACTGTGTAATCTGGCAAAATTTGACATTTTCATGGAAACAGAGGCATCAATTTATCACAAGCTGGGTGGACAGATTAAATATGGTAAATTCATCTTCTGAAGAAGAGTCCCGACCCAAAACGTCAACTTTCCTCCTCCTCTGATGCTGCCTGGCCCGTTGTGCTCCTCCAGCTTCACACTGTGTTATCTTTTACAAAGGCTGTTGTGTGTTGTCCTAAATTGTACTTGCCTATTGCAAAACAACTGTTTTCAGCATATATCACTGGATTTGTTCAGAATGTAAATCCAGTCTTCAATTGCAAATGCCCCTCAGTGAACACCAGTAAACATACTTTAAGAAGGCTGGAGTTAAATTGCACCAATAAATGCAACTCAATTTGTGGTTAAAACAAACTTTCAGACATGGACAAAGGAGTGTTAATGGGAAGGTGGGCAATTTTCCTGATTGTTTGCCGCTCAGCATGATAATACTCAGTCCCATACTTCCTGAGGGACATAGCTTCATTTCTTTATTCGCTTGTGGGAGGTGGGCATAGCGGCTGGGCCAGCATTTATTACCTGTCTCTAGTTGCCTTTGAGAAGCTGGTTATGAACTGCCTTCTTGAACCACTGAGGTTTGATTAGAACTAAAGGAAAACAGTGTGTTTGGGCAGCAAATTAGTTAAAACTTGGTCACGCTATGTCCTGCAACTCTTACGACAGAAGCAATTTGACCTTTGGACGCATCAACCCTTGGTAAGCGTTTCCTGGATGTTGATGATAAATCTCAGGATTGACCCAATATTGACACAGAAACGATACAAATAACAAGGTTTTATTTTGCACACCAACTTTGGCAGTACCAATTGCACGATTGTGACATGTGTTGATACAAACCTTTCAAGTACATTTACTGCAACTTCGTTGCTATACACGCATTCCCGATAACAACGGAGTGATTTGAAATTCGGACCTTGGTTCTGCAATGACATTTGGATTTGGATCGCATTAAAGGGTTTACTGGAAACAAAACCGACAAGTATTTAATCTTGCATCTAAACTGGCTAATGTAAACAATTTAATCCAGAGAGAAGCACAACGTGGAGGAAACGGCCCGGGGACGTCTAATTGTTTGTAAACCCACCTCCATTTTTTCTTCCCCCGACTTGCGATCGACGTTGACAGGACTCCCTGGAAGTGGGACGATTGCAGAGGGAAGGAAGAGTTTGTGAGGGTGGGAGAAGCGGTGCCCACAGCGTTGACTTGTTTGTGACCTGGGCGTCTCCGTGCAGTAGCTGCCTGCCGATGAACCGCTTTGTCGAGGTTCGTGCAGAGACTCCGCGGCACGCGATGCTGGCGGTAGCTACAGGGCTTGCTGGAGCAGCCGGCCTGGGGCTGGCCGTGCTCGGGCTCAGGCGTCTCCTGCAGGCTTACCGGCAAAGTCACCCTGAGCCCAAACTGGTCAAAGTGGCCGAGGTCTCTAGACTCTTCATTTACCCGGTCAAATCATGCAAAGGAATTCCGCTGACTGAGGTGGAGGTTAATGAACTGGGACTGCAGAAGGGCCCGCTGAAGGACAGGTATTAAAAACTTTATAAGTTTTTTGTTTTCCATTCTCTTGCATTGATTCCATCCTACCCCCGCTAAGAACCATATTTTGAAAATTGAAAGTGAGTGTCCAGCTATGTTTGGCCTCAGACTTATTTTCACAAGACGTGTCGGTTGGCAACATTTTTTTGTTCCGGGACAAACAGAGCAAGTTGTAACAGTGCTTTAATTAGACTGTCCTTAGATGTTTCATAAAAAATGTTTTTCCGTTAGCATGAGATGTATGATGAGGTATTAATTGCTACCCGTTTGAACACGTAGGAAAGGTATTTGGATACATACCAGTTTTAATAATTGTGCTGGGAAAATGGGATTAGAATAGTTTTGGTTGTTTTTGACCGGCGCAGACTCGAAGTGTCTTTTTCTGTGCTATAGACCTCTATGACTAATAAGAAAAACGTTTTTTGTTATTTGACTAATAATGAATCCTTTATGAAGCATCTCACTCATTTGAGCTTCCTGCTGCTTTTGTTCCAAGGTACTTTGTATGAAGTTTCACTGAAGGTGTCTGTTAATTTGAGCTATTCACTGTTGTCTCGAACAATATCCTGTTCTCCAGCTACTAAATCTGGGCTCCAGATGCTCCAAATTAAATATATCAAGGTCAAAGAAACGTTTGAATGAACGCGAGGCGTAGTAGCTTTGTTTGTGCAAGGGCGTAAGGTAATAAGGATTGAAACGAAGACTTGCACTTATTTACTAACACTTCTCCTGACCAGCAGACGTTCTAAAGCATTTTACAGCTAATGAAGTATTTTTGGTGTGTAATCATTGTTGCAACGTAAGAAATGTGTGGCCCACAGCAAGCTCTCACAAAGAGCACTTTGGATAATGGCCAGATAATGTGTCTTTAGGGCATTTTGATAGAGGGATAAGTATTGGCCAGAACACTGAGGATAACTCCCTGTTCCTCTTTGAACCACTACTGTGGGATTCTTTTTTACATCCACCAAATTTCGCAAATAGGGCCATGGGTTAACATCTAAGCCAAATGTTGGCATCTCCAAAGGTACAGCTCTTCTTCAACAGTGCATCGAAGGCTTATTGTATGTTGTGGAGTTGAATGAGCAGTAAATAACGATCACAGTTGGCCTGTAGTGGATGTAGCTTTGGCACATAAAGCTGGAGAATAGTAGGCTGTTGTGCTGCAATGGTAGTTTCATGTGGATAATCCTATACAACTTCAAATAGTGTGAGAGATGGAGGAACAAATCAGTGGAGAAAACAGATGTGCTAGCATTGTAGAACAATGATAATATGGGATTTTAATTACTGAAATATCAATTGGGATAATATTAGACTGTAGTGAAGAAGGGAGTGGGGAAGGAATTTCTGAAATGTGTTCAGGATGACTGTTGACTAGCACTTTCTCCATCCAGCTATGAGGAGGCATTGTTAGATCTAGTACTTGGGAATGTCCCACTTGGACCAACTACTTATGGGGCAGCACTTGAATAAGAGTGCATTTGTATCACAAGGTTTAGTTTAGTAATGGAGAAGAGCAAGGTACAAACTAAATTAATGTTTTTTTAAGAGTGCTAATTTAAATGGCATGAGCAGGGATGTGGCCAGTCTAAAATGAAAACAAAGATTGACAAGAAAATCTGTCATGGACCTATGAGTGATCTTTAAGTAGAGGATGCTTTGGATTGAGACTAGATTCCAAAACAAAAATGAAAGGTTGGGGGAACCAAACACTGATGTCAAGGGAGGCAGAGAATGTGATTTAAAAAAGGTTGCATGATGTGTGTTGGGTGAATTCTTCAAGCAGGAACCAGGCTAAGGACATTATGCTGAGAGGGGAGTTGAAGAGAATGATAAAATTGGCGTAGAGAGAATAAACTCTCTAGTTAACAGCAAAGAGAATTCTAACGCTTTCTACCAGCGAGTAAATAATAGGATGGTAAGAGGTATGGTGGGGTCAATTAAGGACAAACAGGGTGCTATATACTTAAAGGCACAGGACAAAGCTTGAACACCTAATAAGCACTTAGTATCCTCTTCCTTCATGAAAATAGATACAGACAGAATATTCAAAAAAGTAGATCGAGATAGGAGTAATGGCCAGCGTGAAAATTGATAGGCAAAGGTGTGTTGGAAAGGCTGCCAGTGTTTAGAGTGGATAATTCACCTGGCCCACATGTCTTCCATCCCAAGTTACTAAAGGAATTGTGGGTGGAGATAGCACATGGACTTGTCATAATATTCCAATATTTTAAAGTTGCTTGAACAAGTAACAGAAATAACAAGCCTGAGGACTGTGAGCAGTTTAGAATTCAGCAAAAAGAACCACAAGTTTAAGAGCGGGGAGAAATGGAGTGTAAGAATAAACTTGCGAGAGCCATAAAACTGGATGGTAAGAACTCCTGTAAATATTTTAAAGTCTTAGTGAAGACAAATGTAATTGCTTATGCTCTGAAATGGGGGCATTTATAATGTAGAGCAATGAAATGGCAAAGCAATTAAGCAAGTACTTTAGTTTTGTCTTCGCAGAAGAGGACACAAGTTCTCTAGCATTCTGGGACATTATGGACTATTGGGAAGGAAGAATTTAAGGAAATTAGTATTATTTACAAAGAAATTGGTTGAGAAATTAATGGTACTGAAATATGATAAATCCTCAGGGTTTTACAATCTATATAGTAGGGTACTTAAGGAGGTGACTGTGGAAATAGTGGGAGATTGCTTCTCATCTGTCAAAATTCTTTAGAATCTGGAACAGTCATGGCAGATTAGAGGGCAGCAAGTGTAACCCCATTATGTAAAAAAGGGAGTTCCTAAACTGAATTCCAGACTAGTTCACCTATTCTAAAGAATGAGATAACAGACTACTCAGAAAATACCAACAGGATTGCAAAAAGTCAACATGGATTTATGAAAGAGAAATCATGTTTGACAAGTGTATTGGAGCTTTTTGAGAAAGTAATTAGTAGAATAGGAGATGGACTAGTATGGTGTAGTTGGATTTTCAGAAAGCTTTTGCTAAAATACCAAGCAAGAGGTGAATGTGCAAAATCAAAACAAGGGAATGGGCGTAAGATACCAGTATGGATTGAGAATTGGTTAGCAGTCAGGAAGTAGGAATAAATAGATTTTGTTTGGAATGGAAGATGTTGACTAGTGGGGTTCAGTGGGTATCAGTATTTCACTCCCAGCTATTCACAATATATGTCAATGATTTTGAATGAGGGAATCAAATGTAGTGTTTCCATGTTTGGTAACAACACAAATCTAGGTGGGATTGAAGGTTTAAGGTGGATGTAAAGAGCATTCAGGGTGATTCAGGCAAGTTGGGTGAGTGGACAAATACTTGATGGATGCAGTACAATGTGGTTGTTTTAAGTTTCCCAATTTGTAGGACAAGCAGATTGGCAGTGTATGATTTAAACAGTGATAGGTTGGGACATATTGATGCATACCAGTCACTGAAAGCAAGCACACTGGTGCACCAAGCCATTTGGAAAGGTAATTATATGTTGGCCTTTATTGCAAGAGGGTTTAAGTGGAGGCACAAGGAAGCATTGCTGCAGCTGTACAGAGCTTTTGTTGGATCACAGCTGGAGTATGGAGTTTTGGTCTCCTTACAGAAGAAAAGATATATTTACCACAGATGGAGTTACACTGAAGACCGATTCCTAGGCTAGCAAGTCTGTTGTATGAGAAAGCATTGGGTTGATTGGGCCTGTATTCACTGGAGTTTAGAAGAATGAGAGGGGATCTCATTAAAATAGATGAAATTCTGTCAGGGCTGAACCGACTGGATGTAGGGATGGTGATTTCCCATGACCAGATGTCCAGAACAAGTTATTTTTTCATAAACATTTGCTGTCATTGTTTATAAATACTAAACTGATGCTGCTGATCTCATGTCTCATCTTCTTGTCAATTGTAGCCTTTCGAGAGAGGCGGCTACCAAGGTATTCCACAGTCCTTTCTTCAACCTATATGGGAGGTGGAGGATTTAGCTCACAACAGTGACTACACTTCTCAAAGTTTTTTTTTTATCTTGTCTGTAAAGTGTTTTCATTAAGGAATCCCCACAGTGTGGGGATGGGCCACTTGAATCCACACCAACCCTCCTACTCAGACCCACCCTGTCCCTGTAACACTGCATTTCCCATGGCTTATGCACCTAATCTCCACATCCCTGGACACTATGAACAATTTACCACAGCCAATCCACCTAACCTGCACATCTTTGGACTGTGAGAGGAAACTGGAGCACCCAGAGGAAACCCATGCAGACGCGGGGAGATGAGCAACTGTCTGTGTGAAGTTTGCACAAAGGGTGGAACTGAACCTGGGTGTCTGGAGACATGAGGCAGCAGTGCTAACTACTGAGCCATCATGCCATTTTGGATATAGTGAGTTAATAAAGTTGGACATAAACAGAAGTTTTTGCTTTTTGCTTTATAAATGGCTGAGGCATTGCGTGATACATGCTTTTTATCTCACTTCGGAAAATAATAGAATGTAAATAATATGTGAAATAGCCGAACTACTTTTGCTGAGTCATTGTTCAAAACAATCTTTTGGTGAGAATTATCTCAAATAAAGCATCTGGAAGCATCATTGAACAATTCTTGGAAAATGCACCCAAAGTGACAGCCACTTAAAAATTCTCAGCACTAATGTCATTTCTTTTTATTGGTCTGCAACAGTTTAATTTCCTTTCCCATTGGGGATACTTTGAAGGAATGTGCATATTGTTATGATCCCAGCTGATGGTAACACTAGACGAGGCATTGTGGGTCAATCTACAGTATGAGGACTGCAGCATTTAAAGAAGAGAGCTAGCTACTACATTCTCAAGGGCAAGGTCAGAAATCACACAACACCAGGTTAAATTCCAACAGGTTTATTGGAAAACACAAGCTTTTGGAGCCTCACTCCTCCTTCAAGTGTTAGAGAGAGAGATAATAACAGACACAAAATTTATAAGTAAATGATCATTGGGTCACACCACTGATGAGGATGTATTAAATAAAGCTAAGATGCTGTTAAATCTTTGATCAGTTAGAAGGTTTTAATTGATTAATGTGTATATGTAAATCCCCAAATTCCTTTCAAGTCAATGTCCTGAGAGAACTGAAGGTTTTATTAGTGTAAAGAAGAGGTGACATTTTAGGTCAGACAATGCATGTTAGGTGTGAGGCCATTTAGAATCTGTTTGTGTTTTAGTTTGGAGTCAGCCTGGTTTTATTTCTAAAGTAGGAATTTATAAAATGCCACATTGTCTCTAAATTGTTGCTTTTTGAACAAAGTAGAATGTATCTGCAAATACAAATTCATCCCATAGATTTACATGTGTGTGTGTGTGTTTGTGTGTGTGTGTGTGTGTGTGTGTGTGTGTGTGTGTGTGTGTGTGTGTGTGGTCTGGTGGGGTCACCTGTAGTGTGACATGAACCCAAGATCCCATTTGAGGCCATCCTCATGGCTACCGAACTTGGCTATCAGCCTCTGCTCAGTGACTCTGCGTTGTTGTGTATCCTGAAATCCGTCTGGGAGGATGTTTACCCAAAGATCTGAGGCTGAATATCCTTCACCACTGAAGTGCTCCCCCACTGAGAGGGAACATTCCTGTCTGGGAATTGTTGTGCAGTGTCCATTCATCCGTTGTTGTAGCATCTGCATGATTTTGCCAATATACCATGCCTTGGGGCATCCTTACCTGCAGCGTATGAGATAGACAATGTTGGCAGAGTCACATGAGTATCTGCCATGCACATGGTGGGTGGTATTCCCGTGTGTGATATGTGTCCATGTCGATGATCTGACCTGTCTTGCAGAGGTTGTCACGACAGGGTTGTATAGTGTTGTGGTCGATGTTGTCCTGAAGGCTGGGTATTGTGCTGCGAACACTGGTCTGTTTAAAGTTTGGCGGTTGTTTGAAGGTGAGAAGTGGAGGCATGCAGAAGATCTTGGCGACGTGCTCATCATCATTGGTAATGTGTTGAAGGCTGCGAAGAACTTGGAGTGGTTTCTCCACTTCTGGGAAGTACTGGATAACAAGGGGTACCCTATCGGACATATCCGGTGTCTGCCTTCTGAGGAGGTCTTTACAGTTTTTCACTGTGGAACATCAGAACTGGCGATCGATTCAGTTGAGCATCGTATCCTGTTCCTGTGAGGGGGGGTCCTTCAATACCTTCAGGTGTCCATCTCGTTCCTCTTCAAATGAACAGATCTGGCGTATGTGTAGGGCTTGTCTGTAGGCAATGGCCCGTTTAATATGTTTAGGGTGGAAGCTAGAGAAAAGCAGCATCGTGAGGTTATCTGTAGGCTTGTGGTAGAGTGAAGATTGAGTTGTCTGTCCTTGATGGAGATGTGTGTTTCCAAGAATAAAACTGATTCTGAAGAGTAGTCCAAGCTAAGACTGATGGTGGGATGAAACTTGTTGATATCACTATGCAATTGTTTCAGTGATTCCTTGCCATGAGTCCAAAGGAAGAAAATATCGTTAATGTATCTGGTGTATAGCGTTGGTTGGAGTTTCTGTGCAGCCAATAAGTCTTGTTCAAACCTGTGCATGAAAAATCTTCCCCATACCTCCACTTCTCTCCTTCAAACAACTGACCAACCTTTAACAGACCATTGTTAGCAGCAAACTACCCAGCCTTCAGGACAACATCAACCACAACACTTCACATCGTACCCGGCCCCCCCCCCCCCCCCCAATGTTCTTCTAAACTCCAGTGAGTTGTGCCGTCCCAGGAATCAGTCTGGTAAATCTATGTTTCACTCCCTTCACATCTTTTATCAAGTAAGAAGATCAAAGTTGTAGATAATATGCCAAGTGTGGTTTCACCGAAGCCTTGTGGATATTTTCTAATCAACCTGTTCAAAGTTATTACTCATCTCTGGAGCAGGTGGGACTTGAACCAAGGCCTCCTGGCTCAGAGGTAAGGACATTACCACAGCACAAGATCTCTCGGATGGTATATACAACTGCAGCAAGACATCCCTACTTTTGTACTCGAATCCTCTCACTATGGAGGCCAACGTACCATTTGCCTTCTTACTAACTGCTGCACCTGCATGCTTGTTTTCAGTAACTGGTGTACAAGGACTCCAAGCCCCTTCCATGAATCTAATATTATCCATAACTTTCCTTTTTAGCCATGTTTAGGTCAACTTTCCTATTTTTATGTCAGATAGGAATGAATAATTATTGCAGTTCATCAGTAGCTCTTTAAATGTTTGCCTTTCCTTCTCCACTGTCATCCCCTTAATTAACTTTCCCCAATTTAACATAGCCAGCTCACATCTTGTACAATTGTTATCTCCTTTTATTTAACTTCAAGACATTAGACTCAGTATATCTAAGACAGTTTGGAAATATCTTATTTAGCAAAAAGACATATTCATCTCTTCTTCTCAGTAATATCTTTTACATACAATCAATCCCGAAGAAGTATCACTCCTATCTTCACTTTCATGTTTCTTATTAATGCTGAAGGTGGCAATATTTCCCTTTTAGCTGTTTTCTTCACATGCACCAAGTGTGATTCTTTCCATTACTGCCTGTCCCCAAGATACATAGGCTAACTCCGTGACTTTCATCTGATTTTGATTACTTTAAGGCTGTTAAAACGGCTTAAGCCATCTCTCCAGTTCAGTTGGCCTGAAAGTTTCCATAAGATGAAAACTGCCTTTCGCTGGAATTGATCTTTCCTTCCAAGATCAACCTTCTTGTTGCAGACGGCCAACTGTCTTGCTGTAAATTGGGAAAACACAAGACAACAATAGGCAGCAACTATCTCACCAGCTGGTTTGAGTCAATTAATTTAAATTACATGTTTTTGTTTTTGGAAAGGCTGTTTTTCATCACCGTTCTAAATTACTTTCTGATTCTTTCTTTTAAAAGTAACAGATCAGAACTTCACAGTACCGTAAACCAAAACCTCATTTACCTTCTCCTTTCAAAACCAAGTTCCCCAAAATAATTCTAATATTTTATGAACTTTCATCACAATATTCTCAAACTTAACATTGCTGGAATGATTTCACGTCTTAATCTACTGACTGCATCACATAAAATCGTGGATTATTTTCTGTGAGGATCAACAGAGTGACCGAGAATAGGCAAAATTATTTGAAACTAAGATGGGAAGTAACTTAGGGGAATTGAGAGCTTCCTGTGAGTCCATATCATATTGCTCTAAGGCCAATAGCAGAATAGCTTTGGGAAGAACTGCAGTTATCATCCTGGAAAGTAAGGGAATATGAATAAGCTTACTTTTTTGAAGTAAGAACATCTTAGTTCTGAAAGTTAGCCTAGTATTGGTGATGAATTGGATCTGGTGAAAACTTAGATATCTATGGATTTAATGAATAATGAAGTAAGAAGACACGAGATGTACACCGTGTATTTCTGTTTGGATAGAAAGGATATTTATGAAGTAAGAGCTCTGCATTTAGAAGCTTTTTTTAAATCAAATTAATGAGATGGGAAACAAAATATTGTGAAGGCTCCTTTGATAAGGTAAGGGTAGAGAATAGACAAAGTGGATATTTATTTTCATGAATGGTGAAACTGACAGTTCAGATTCTCAAAATTTATGTCACTGATTTTTGTTAATTTCTTTTAATGTTGATTTGGAGAAATATGTGAAAAGGATCTATAGAGGAGTCAAGTTCAAGAGAGTGGAAATTATTCTTGTTCAGGCATGTTATTCATGTGGTTGAGAAGGATTATGATCAAAACCAGGAAAGGTGCTTCAAAATCTGAATTTCATGCCTGAGGGACTACGTATGATCGTTGTTATGGAGATATTAATCTTATAAAAGGATAAATTACATTGCTTGAAAAATGGCTTGTAAGAAACTCCACATGATTGAATATTCCCATAAGTGACAAACCAAAATTGCCACACAAGTTGCTTAATCATATCTAGGCTGAATGTCTTGATATAGTTGCATCCATGCAAAGTAGCAATTTATTTGACAAATGCAGCACCAGGGTGAAAGAATGTGTTAGACATAAACATTTGCAAATGTGGCATCGTACCAAATCACCTTCTTTAATCCTATTCAGTTTTAAATTGACTTTACTTCTTCCTCCATGGGAGGCTGTACTGTAAATAAAACTAACATGTTCTTCCATGACTCTTCAAGCCTATATTCTGTGCTAGAGCATTTCTTTTAGCTGAACCCAACATCCTCTAATAAGTGTATTTCTTTTAATCTTATAGGCAGTGGCTTATAGTTGATGAGAAGTGGCATATGATTACTGGTAGGGTAGAGCCTACATTGGTGCTGGTCTCTGTTTCCAGTGAGAATGGCTTTCTGTGTCTTAATGCACCAGACATGGAAGAGCTGAGAGTCCCTTTGAAGTTACCAAAGTCAAATCCTGTGAAGATGTGCAGGTAACTGATTCTGAATTTTCTATATTTTCATGTAAAAGAGATTGTGTTTACAGGTGCCAAATCTGATTAAATGGTGTATGCTTTGGTGCCTTCCTTTGAAGGAATCATTAAGCAGACTTATCAGTTGTGAACTTTTAAAGGAATAGAAAAGCACTTAATATAGAAACGGACTTTGCTGTGCGGTGAGTTAGATCGTTTTGCTGAAAGCAATTTATTTTTAACTTTTGCCCTGATCTTAAATTTAATCTGGGTAAAAGATTGCATAGGTTGGTGCATGGTTTGTTTCTTTTGTATTTTATAACTGGTTGATTAACAGTGCTTGATTTTACGCCTCAGTTGGATAAGAATTGTAATTCAATTCTGGATTTTTATTGTATATCCTAAAACCATTAAGAAGTTATTGTCCTGAGGTGTTTTTCCCTGCAACAACATCAACAGAGATGACACAAATGGCAGATGTTAAAATGAAGAGCCTCACTGTCCAAAACAAAAGTGTGGTATGATAAAGAAGTGGATTACAATCTGACTATATTATAGTGCAACAGAAGACTAACTTCTGGCTCATGATCACAGTTGCCTGCACCCACTTCGAATGGGAGTACCAGACAAATTTTGATCTCTGAACTGTGTAGATGTTGCTGGTTTCAACTTCAATTGATTTTGATGGTGAAACACAAGTGGATGAGCTGTGAAATAGAATTTGATTTACTTCCATATTGACAGGATGGTGAAAATACCACTGGTAGCTTTTGCAGTTTTGCTTGAATTTCAAACAAAGGAAATCTTCACAAGCAGGCTTACACATAGGGATCAAAGAAATTATTAACCAAAGATGGTGTTAGATAAACCTAATTTGAATTACTCCTTTTTTGTAAAGAGTATGGGGATGCAATATAGAAGGTAGAGATTGTGGTGACGAAGCTGCCCATTGGATTAGTACCTACTTAAAAAATAGCAAGGCCTTCCGACTGGTGTGCTACGAACCTGCCATGCGACCAAGATATCCAAGCAAAAAGGAACCACTGTTCTCGGACAAAGACAAGGTAATTTGCTACAGTTCATGGCACAGCTTTGACATGTATAATGAAATTGCAATATTTTAAACTTTACTTTCGCTTCATTGGAAATAAGGAATAATTTTAATTACTCAATTCAATGACTCTGGCCTTCAAGGGCAGATTGGGAACTTACAATTAGGCTTCTACCTCTGCCAATCTGGGATCAACTGTTAAAAGATGCAAGTGAATGTAAGCATTCTGCTTGCTTTGGTCTTCAGCTTCACCCTCCTCCATCCCTCTCCAGTACTCGATCTGCAAATGGAAACTTAGTTTGCGGACAAATGTCAGTGTTATGTAACACTGGGCAGTTATGACTGTTCATTTTTGCCTGTAATCAAAAATTGCTTGTTTGATGTGAGAGATTTGTCGTCATTTTGAAATGATAAGTCTTACTATTTTAACTTGTATTATCGGGTATCATTTTCAGGATTAACGTTTAATTGTATGTTAGGTTTCATTGCTTCATTCCTTTCTAAAGAAGGAAATTCAGTAATCTTGCACATAACCATTTCTCTATGTTGCTCTTTCAGAACTGCTGTCATTATCCTTTCACAAAATAAACTTTTTGGGCGATTCCATCCCCTGTGCCTCTGACTTCCTTTCTAATCTCCACTCCCTGTCTTATGCTGCTGTAGTTGCCATTGTCTTCTCCTTGCTCACATTGTTTACGACTCATGCATCAATTTCTTTTAGTGTTTCCTGTTTGCTTGAAACATTAAGAATATTATGGTTAAGCCAGAAATGATGACTGCTGTAAAGCACTATTTTCCCTTGAACTAGAACTCTCCATGGTGTGGGACATTGATTATAGTTGATGATGCTATCCAACTGTATTTCCAGTGAAGGTTTCTCCCCTAGGCTCTGAAGTTTCCTCGGGCCCTTTCCTTTTCTAAATGCCATTATAGACATGGGAAGAATGTTTATGTTTATACTGTATCCTGTGCTGCATCTCTTACTGCTTCCCACTACTGTCTGAAATTTTGTTTCATCAAACGGCCTGTCTGGCATTGTCATGATAAATTAGAATTTCCCCAGCTAAAATCAGGGAAAACCAAAGCCATCAGTTTAATTGCACCAAAATAATTGCTGCTTTGCTACCAACCCTATCTTTGTCATTGCTTCCTCAAGCTAAATCAGTCAATACATAAAAACCTGAATGTTCAGTTTTTCCACTGCTACCTCAAACTTCTATCAGAACATAGAAACATAGAAGATAAGAGTAGCAGCCATTTGACCCCTTGAGGCTGCTTAACCATTCATTATGATCATGGCTGATCGTCAGGCTTAATGTCCTAGTCCTACTTTCCCTGGTATCCCTTGATTCTTTAGTCACAAGACCTATATCTACCTCCTTCTTTAAAACAATATTTTGGTCTCAAAAATATGCCTTAGTAGTGAATTCCACAGGCTCACTACTGTCTGGGTGAAGAAATTTCTCCTCATCTTGGACCTACAATATTGACTTCTTATTCTTAAACTATGCCGGTATCCCATCACCATGTCACCCTTCATTTACATGTGGAGAGTCCTAGACACTGATCCAGGTTCCCCTGAGCCAGCTCTGATACTCCTGTTCTTATCTGTCAGCCAGAGCTCCCGGATTGGACCAGATTGGTTTAGCCCTTAATGAGATGCTGAGGGACCACTTGGTATGTGGGATTAATGAGGTGTCCATGCAAAAGTGCCTACTAGCTAAAACCCAACTGGACTTCAAACAGGTAGTACAACTGGCTTTATCATTAGAAAATGTGGTAATGGCGCATATGAGTTACAGGGTGTGCCGATGGAAGTGGACGCCCTTGCCAGTCAGACTGAGCTTAGGGAACACCAACTGAGTGAAGGCAATTGTGTAGCCTCAGTCAGGACATATTCTGAACAGAGGGACTTTAGATCTGCCCAGCAAAACGCCAAAACAAAGCCAAGCCTTGGCCAAATGGTAAGCATTTTCTTCCGGGTCCGAGCAGGCAAGCCATCGTAGTTGCTGCTGGTATGTGGACTCGAAGCAGCAAAAGAGTCCTACTGGACCTGAATTGAGTGAGATAACTTGGGCCAGTATCAAGTAGAACGCACACCCTGGAAAGCCCACCCACATCTGGCTTCGAATAGTTAAATCGCTTTGCGTCTGATTTGGATGTTGCTATCAAAATAAACGTCTGGTTAAATGGTCACCCAGTTCTAATGGATGTTGATACTGGTGCAGCTATTTCAGTGATTGCAGAATCAGTCTTTAACAAAATTCGCTCGAGACGCCATCCCTTAAGTTTGCGTAAGACCTCGGCTAGACTGAGAATCTACACCGGGGAACCTTTACAAATTAAGGGTACAAGTTCTGTTCTGGTCTTGTAAGAGAAGCATCTGGTTCAGCTACCACTGATTGTAGTAAAAGGCTGGGGCCCAAGCTTGATGGGGTGAAATTAGTTGAGAAAGATTCACCTGGATTGGCTCAACAATTTTCTATTAGAAAATGGCTGCCTGAGTGAAGTCCTTAATGACGTGTCCATGCAAAAGTGCTTTTCAGGCAGGTCTGGGATTATCAAGGAGCCAAGGTGACCTTGCATGTTGACCAGGAAGCAATTCCACGATTCTGCGAGACCCGCCCAGTGCCATTTGTCTTGTGTGCATGGGTAAGATGCGTGGTCGAAGCTAAGTCAGATCTCACAACTACAGAGTTTGGGAAGGTGCAATGGTCCTGAACAAGCAAACAGGGCAGGAGCAAAACCCACCTGACGCTCCGATCAGCCAGAAAGTCTGTCAGAACCTTTGGGTTCTGCCCCTCTGTCTAATGAAGAAACCTTGGAGTCTGAGATGGACACAGTGGTTGTTGCAGCCTTGATGCCTTTAATGCCTGAAGGAGAGGCTGAATTTCTTCTGAGATGCTCCGGGCACAAGAGTTGGGCTACAGTCTGGTACATGCTGCCCGTCTCAGAGGCTGATTCAGAGAGACCACACCCAGTGCAAAAACACCCCAGGTGAGGCTACAAGAGAAAGAACAGGCTTACGTCCTCGGACTTAGAAGGAGGAATGTAGTGATTGTAACAGGGTCAACCAGATGGACCCATAGAATTTGAGTTCCCTGATTGGGGCTGTTAATCTGGCCCAATCAGGGAGCTCTGGCTGACAGAAATAAACAGACATGTCAGAGGTTCTGTTCACTGAGGAAGCCGGACCAGTGTCAAGTACTATGCATATTTAAATAAAGGATGTCTCAGTGATGGGATACCAGCCTCTGGAGTTATTTCAAGTTGGTTTCTTAGATTCAGCCAATCATAGCAAATATTGCAGTGATAGAAAACAGAGTTTTGATGGTCCAGTGCCAAAACTCCCTGTCATTCTTTGTAGCTGTGGTGGCGGGCGGGTATGGCGACAGGCTCAATTCTCTTTGCATAACCAGTTTCAAATTTAAATCTTTGCTCCAGCAATACGTGAAATCTTGGCACAGCTACATGTGAAGGTCTCATGGTGAGCTATTTATTCCAGGTGAACTTAAATGTCCAGGTAGTTATCCCTGCATACCTTTTTCTAACTGTATTATTCAGTCCTAGCCATTTGGCATTGCTTTGTGTATTTCTGAGAATTTAGATCATAGAATCCCTACAGTGTGGAAACAGGCCCTTCGGCCCAACAAGCCCACGCTGACTCTCAGAGCATCCCACCCAGACATAACCCACCTATCCTAAACATCCCTGAACACAACGGGCAATTTAGCATGGCCAATCCACCTAGTCTGCACATCTTTGAATTGTGGGAGGAAACCGGAACACCCGGAGGAAACCCATGGTGACACGGGGAGAATTTGCAAACTCCGCACAGACAGTCGCCCAAGGGTGGAATCAGCCTTGGTCCCTGGCACAGTGAGGCAGCAGTGCTAACCACTGAGCCACTGTGTTTAGGCTACATTCAGGTCAGGTTACCATTTTAAAGTGTTTTAGCTATTTTTTTTAAGCTGTTTAAAACAAAGATCAAAGAAAATTACAGCACAGGAACAGGCCCTTCGGCCCTCCAAACCTGCACCGATCCAGATCCTCTATCTAAACCTGTCGCCTATTTTCCAAGGATCTGTATCCCTCTGCTCCCTGCCCGTTCATGTATCTGTCGAGATACATCTTAAATGACGCTATCGTGCCCGCCTCTACCACCTCCGCTGGCGACGCGTTCCAGGCACCCACCACCCTCTGCATAAAGAACTTTCCACGGATATCTCCCTTAAACTTTTCCTCTCTCACCTTGAAATAGTGACCCCTAGTAATTGAGTCCCCCCACTCTGGGGGGAAAAAGCTTCTTGCTATCCACCCTGTCTATACCTCTCATGATTTTGTAGACCTCAATCAGGTCCCCCCTCAACCTCCATCTTTCTAATGTAAATAATCCTAATCTACTCAACCTCTCTTCATAGCTAGCTCCCTCCATACCAGGCAACATCCTGGTGAACCTCCTCTGCACCCTCTCCAAACCATCCACATCCTTTTGGTAATGTGGCGACCAGAACTGTACGCAGTATTCCAAATGTGGTCGAACCAAAGTTCTATACAACTGTAACGTGACCTGCCAACTCTTGTACTCAATACCCCGTCCGATGAATGAAAGCATGCTGTATGCCTTCTTGACCACTCTATCGACCTGCGTTGCCACCTTCAGGGTACAATGGACCTGAACACCCAGATCTCTCTGTGCATCAATTTTCCCTAGGGCTTTTCCATTTACCGTATAGTTCGCTCTTGAATTGGATCTTTAAGACTTCACTCCAAAGTCCAAAACTTTTAAGTTGATCGATGAGATTTTAAAGATTTGTCATGTTTTATATCATCATGACACAGATGCATTTGTTTGTGACAATATTGGTAAGTGTGAGTACCCTGTACAGTTACAGATTGTCAGTGAATATGGTTCTGATGAGCCACAGCACCACCTGATGTCCAGTTTTTGAGTTGCTAGATCCGTTTTAAATCTATCGAGCATAGCACAGTGGTGGTGTCACACAAATGTGAATAGGCTAACCTAGGTAAAGTGTTGCTAAACACAGCCATAAGAAAAAGTAGACTTAATGAGCTATACAACTTCTTTTGCATTGAGAGGAATACATCTATTTATCACCCAATATACATTGGGAAAGGAAAGAGCTATTTTGCAAAAACAGTCAAGAAACACTTATCTGTTCATAAACATATGTTAGAGCCTTTTTATCAAATCTTTTCAGTATAGATGTACATGTGCATTTCTCTCTCTCGCGCTCTCTCTCGCTCTCTCCTTTTTTCTCCCCAGGCTTGACAACCGTTTTGGAATAATACAACCTATCACTTGATAAGACTAATGAAATCAGATATCTGCTATTATATAGAAAATGCTTCAACCAATGTGTGCTTATTAAATTTAAAATGAATAATATGGAAATTAGTCAGTTCTTGATCTTTTGTAAGGGCTGGAGATTTTTCCTTAATGCTTGCCCTGATGCTTAATGCTACAAATAAATAATCTCCAGCTGGCCTATTATTCACTTCAGTATGAGCCTGTTATATTCTCTTTCCTTCATCATCACTTGGTTAAAATCCTGGAACTCCATGCCTAACATCAGCCTGAGTGCATCTACATTATGTTGACCTGAAGCATTTCAAGCAAGTGGCTCTCCACCTTCTTGAGGGCAGCTAGGGATTAATAATAAATACTAGCATTGCCAGTGATGCCCACTTCCATGAACAAATTGATTTAAACACAGCTAAATGCAACTGTGAGCCTGACTCCAAACCATGGAAAAATCCTAAGGGAAATTAGTTAGTCTGAAATACAAATAAATATCTTGGTTAGTAGTTAGATTTAATAAATGTGTGCTTTTAAGGGCTGTAACAGTCTCTCATTGCTCTATGTAGATTTTTACTGTTCATCCAAACGTATTAATAATCATAATTAATTTGACCGAAAGGTTAAATTGCTGTTGTTTCTTATTTCCCTACTCCAGTCCTTGCAGAAATCCTTCACTGAAAATTTTGTTCTTTCTTTTTCCACCCTGTTCTAGACCGTCTATAATGATACCAGTTCCTGCATGATGATGTCTGAGGAAACTGTCGAAGATTTTAATACCAAGTTGGAGAAGAAAGTTAAAATGGAGAATTTTAGGCCTGTGGTAGTAGTGAAGGATTGCAAGCCATATGCTGAGGTAAAGAGTTCACTTCATTTGCATGGAAATTCAGAAATTAAAGTGTATTCTGTCCTTCATATTTTAAAACTAAATCGAGCTGGGCAGAGAATCTTGCAGAGAATGTAGTGATGAGCAAAAGTGTTTCATTGTCTGCTTGCACCCAAAGCAGTCTCAACTACATCACACACTTCACTTTAAATCTGAAAGTGAGAGGCTGATATTTCACTGGAAGCTTGGGTACAAAATATGTGCTAACACTTCACTGCAATGTGGTAGAAGCGCTGGTCTGTTGTAAAGGACATCCTTTGGATGAGGAGGCAAGGAAGAGGTATTAAAAATCACAAAGATTTTGATGTAGTAAAACTTTGGTCATTCCAGCAGCAGAAGAGTCAGAAAATAAAGAACACAAATGTACGGCAATTGACAACAGACCCAAAGATGACTTGAAGAAAGATATTTTTATGCAATGGGATGTTATAATCTTGGATGCACAGCCTGAAAGAGTGGTAGAGGGGGACTTAATAATAAATAATTACACACCAATGGTCTAATTTTTTTCATATACTTAATTTCATTTTTTTAATTTTTAGGATACATGGAAAGGTCTACAGATTGGGACTACAAAATTGTACCATAGGATGTACTGCACCAGGTATATCCTTAGCCAGTACTACTGGTTTTTCTGCCTTAACAAAATACAATTTCTGCAGCATCTGGGTGGAGAGAGGTGGCTCCTGCCAGCTGATTGAAGAGGGAACTGTGCAAAAACAGCAGTGAACATTTTGCTGCCCAGTGTCTCTTTCTCTCCTCAATTAGTGCATTCTTCAGCTGAATATGTTCTTAACGCTAGACATTGAACCTCCAATGGACTGTCGTTACGTGACGCTGATCACTACTGTCAACTTTTCCATGTTATTTTACGTTGAGACATTTATATTTTCATCTTTTTTTAGATGTGTTTTCACAACAGTAGATCCTGATACAGGAATCATAGACAGGAAGGAGCCACTGGAGACACTCAAGAGGTATTTACAAAAGACAAACTCATTTAATCATTTATCAGTTAAAGCGCACAAGCTTCCCTGATGCCTTGAAAGTTCAGTTGATGCATACCTGAGGGATGTGGACTTGATCTGTGCTAAATCAACTGATGCCCGATGCCTTTAAAATCTGACTGTGTAATGGGGAGATAAAATGGGCCAAGATTTTGGCACCTGATTGTTATTCAGTAATCCCTGCTCAAACCTGCTAAGTTCCCTTCACTGAACTGCCCCTGTTTTAAATTTAGCACTAACCATTTGCCATTCTCTATTTTTCAGATTGCATAGTTGCTGTTTACATTAAGCAGACACAAATTCAGTTAGTAGCTTGCACCTTGATGAGATGGAGTTACCTACTGTACTACTTGGTAATGAAACCATAGAAAAAATCAAGCTGAAGAGAAGCTAGATAAAATTTTCTAATTGTTGAACAGCATCAATCAGCCTCTATTTGCCCTGAACCATTGATGTGTGAATTGTGCTGATCAGTATACAATAACCGTGATGTATATGGCAGAACAGGAAAATATGAAGGGTTCTGAATTACAGACCACTGAGTTCCAGCAGAACTATCCTTATTGTGAGTCATATAGGGTAGTTGAAGCATAATCAGTTACTAAATAAATTAGCAGGCTTTAAATGCAAAATGTTAAAATATAAACATTCTATGTACGTAAATGATATCAGCACTAAATGCATTATAGACAGTGGGAATTGCACCTTGCTCAACAACTTGAATTTTGCATAGCTTCTTTACCATACTAAAGATCCAGGCCAGTATGGCCTGACATATATATCTCACAGTTGTGATAAATTTTGAATGTTGCATTGAATAGATGAGTTTTACCATCCAGGTCAGAAAACATTTGCATAAGCTAAGCTCATTGTCCAGCCTGAGTCCACATGAATCACTATTGGCCTGAACAGATTGACTGTACTAACATTGCTTCTGTGTCAAACTTCAATCACAGAACCATGGAAACCATTGGTTTGTTTTCTCTGTTACACTTCTTATTTTGGTGAACTAAGATGAGCATGTTACTACATATCTTTTATAAATGAGGGCTTCCATATCAGTACTGGGATGCTGAGTGATGGTGGAGGTGGTGGAGGGTGGGGGAAGGGTGTATGCGGGCATTGGACGGTGGTATTGGGGATGGTAGGGGATGAAAAGAGAATATATCCAGTCCACAGTCATGGAAGGGGGGATGTCTCCTGAAGGGGTGGCCCAAAGTATTTGAAGCACATTTTGAGGATTATTGAGTTTGATGAGCTAATGGAATCAGTGATAGATATACTATCTCACACCATTATGGGAACTGCTTGAAACTCCACAAAGGACCATAACTATGACCCAAACTTGTCTGTCTCTACCAAGTACTTACTGGGAAACTGGATCAGGTAGTAAATAATGTTGTTGCCACTAGATGTCATTGTGGGAGCTATTTGAAGCCGAGAATAAAAAGATAGTGCAAGAAAAATCATCTAGTCCGTTGAATTCACCCTGAATGCCCTTACTCTCCCAATTTAACATCAATTTTGAATGTAACTAATTTTTTAGTCTTGCATTTCCATCTTGCAGGTAATTACATTCTTAACAGCTGTTGAACAAAAAAAGCTTGTTCTTTTAGTTTTTTTCTGGTTCAAATAACTTGACTTACCGCAAAGTAATATTACATTTTATGTGAGAATACTTCGAATAACTCCTCTCCTTAAGGCTGGTTTTCATCTGCTTTACTCCGAAGAATAAGCATATGCAGCAGGTCGAAAGAGGACAAATATATAAGTATGTATGCTGTTGGGTTTTTGGCCATTTTATGTTGCCTGGGCATTCCTTGGGAATATATTCTGTGGCATGAATGACTTGCCCCTCCATTTAAGATCAAGAATGGAAATTATGCAGGGGGGAGAGACATAATAATATTTCCTGACTTATTATCTTGCCTCAATCTTGGCTGATCAAGTACCAATGTGAAATGTGCCTGGAAGACACCCAACTCTGTACAAGATCATCAGATCTGAGAGGAGCGGACAGTAAGGATATGAGATGCCCACCAAATGTTAGGCCTGTTTGGCAGTTGGACTTAGAAAAAACCAGGAGGCTTCTCAACTGGTAATTATATCACTGTTGCAAATTGGGGTTGTGTGAGTATATTAATGCAATCTTCATAAATCTAGGCAGTAGACCCTGCCAGAAGCATTTGTAGTGTTTAGCCTAATAAAGCTATGCAGCCTGATATCTCAGCACCTTGTCTGCTGCTTGATCTGGTCTGCAAAAGCTATGTCAGGTTTATCTGGAGCCAAATGAAGGGAACCATTTTGGAATTATGCCTCCATTCCCTACCCCACATGTATATTTAGGTCCCTGAACTTCCTTTGGAATCGTACTCTATTTTATATTGTCTCTCTTCGCTGTTCCTACCAAAATAAATAATCTCTCACTTCTGTGCATTAAATTTTATGTACCACTTGTCTGCCCATTTGTATCAACATGTCCATGTCCTTTTGAAGTTATACACTACCTCTTCACAATTCAGTGCCTCCAATTCATCCACAAGTTTTGAACTTATGCCCTGTATACTTATGTTTAGGTCATCAATATATATATCAGAAAGACCCTCGGAACTCCACAATAAGTGGAGTCCGAATAGCATCTATTATCTAGTGTTCTGTTTCCTGCCATTCAGCCATATTTCATATTCATAGTATCAATGTCCCCTTTGTTCCATGAGTGTGAACTTTTGCTCATAAGTCCACTATGCAGTGCTTCAACAGATGTCTTTTGGAAGTCAGTGTACATCACATTAATGGCATTACAAAAACTCAAGTGTGATTTTCCTTTAGCAAATCTGTTTTGGCTTTCCTTAATTAACCTGCAAATATCTAAGGTCTCGTTAATCTTGCCCCAAACATTAATTTTTCTTGAATTATTGATTCCACAAGTTTCCCTACCACTGAAGTTAAACTGAATGTCTTGCTGGGTTTATCTTTATGCTGTCTTCCGAACAAATGTGTAATATTTGCATATCTCCCTTTCTCTGGCACCATCTCCAAGTCTGAGGAAGACTGGGAAATTACAGATGTGCTTCTACAATTACTACTCTCACTTCCCTCAGTATCCTTTGATTCATCCCATTGGGTAAATGGTGCTTTATCAATTTTAATTACAACCATCTTATCCAATACTATGCCCTTATCAATTTTAAACCCATCAAGTTCTGAGTTACATCCTCTTTCACTATGACCCTGTACAGATCTTGCTCCTTTGCAAAGCATTAATTTAATACCTCAACCACGCCTGCAGCCTCCATGTAAATTCCCCTTTTGGTGCCTAATTGGCCCCACTCCCTTTACCATCTATTTTGCTTGTAGAAGACTTTTGGATTGTCTTTTATATTATCTGGTAATCTCTTTTCATTCTCTTTGCTTCTGTTATATGCTTTTCTCACTTTCTCTCTGAACTTTCTGTATTCAGCCTGATTCTTATTTGTATTTTCCACCTGATATCGGTCATATGCACACATTTTCTTCTCCATTTTAATCTCTTTCTTCTTCATCATAATCTCAAATTCTCTTTCTAATTCATTTTAAGGAGATTGAGTATTAGCTAGTTTTGGCAGCAACAACCAGGGACTCTTCATAGTGTCCCAGTGAACAGCATAATCTGAATGATATTTAACTATGTTATAACTATCCTCCTGATCATAACACTAACGCAGACTGTATATCACATCATATGATTCCGCTCATCGAAAATGCTAAGTTTCAGCAAAACACACTTTGCTTCTCTGTAACTCATTGATCATAGGTAAAAGGCAACATCACCATAATCCCAGAGAGTTGCTGTCTTACTAAAGACAGACACTTGATGGTGAGTTTAACCTGGGGGTCACCACACAGGAAAGGGACAGGGTTGAGAAGGTAGCATCTTCATGGTAATCTCAGCTGATGCAAGAATGGAACTCTTGCTACTGGCATCACTGTACATTGCAAATCAGCTGTCTAGCCAACTGAGCTAACCAATAGGTACCAAGCTATAGATACACCCTTTCTGCAATTGATTACACTTCTTAAAAATCACAAATCTACCTTATTACTCAGCCTTGAACATGGATCAAAGGCTGCTCTTCCATTGCATACTTTGGAATTCAGAACTGGTTGATGGAGTTGGTGAAAATGTAGCCATATTTATCAACTAAACAAATCTTAAGACTTGAAACTGGTTGCATCATTAAAGTATCTAGATTTAACATGTATTTGGCAACACATCTAGTTCTTAGAACATGAGCTATCAGGGTTATTCAGAGCAGGCACACCCAGGTTGAGTTTTCTGATTGGTGGCACCTAAAGGTTATGGGATAAAATTTAATTCATAATTTATTTCACATTTCCATGTGACGTGTTTACAGTATTGAGTGGTTTTGGAACACAATTCTTTATGACGTTAACTTGTGAAGTCTTGGACTTCTTCTTTTAAAAAAAAAAATGACCTGCAGAGTGATATGTTAACATTTATTTTATTTAAAAGCATACCTACTTATGGACTCTCACTTTTAATGTAACCTTTTAGAATTAAGAAGACAGCCATTTCATGTAGATGTGATGGTCCTTTCAACTTGTCAAAAATAGTCTTCTCTATGTAGTGCAGCATTATTCTTTTCTGGTACTACTGGTACTTTGTGTGATAATATAATTGTATCCTGGAAAAAAACACATTTTAAAAATATATTTATTTAGTGGTGCTAACCTTTGCCTAATGCTACCAAATAAAATAAATATTTTAGTGTTGCATAACTCTGGAATATAGTAACCTGCCATCAACAGCACAGCTGCGGTATCGCATTAAGTGTGGAAAGTTCATGAATTAATTGTTGTGGTTGGTTTTCAAGCCAGAAACATATGGTACAAACATAGATTATAGTGGGTCTAGGATTTAAAATATAACCAAAAATGGGATTGTACTTTGATTCTTATAACCAATGTTAGTATGAGTTGCCTTCACTATTTTCATTCAGGTAGCCTTAATTAATTTTGGTTCTTTCCAAATATTGTCTGTACATTTTATGTTACTCTATCTTTTGGTATGAAAGCGTTTAAAGACTGCTCATGTCAATGGCTTTGCTTTGTTCTTTCAGATACCGTCAGTGTGACCCATCTGAAAGACACATTTACAAATCTGTCCCCGTGATTGGCTCACACTATGGGATTGAAAAATCTGGAGTGATTCGTGTAGGGGACCCTGTGTACTTGATTGTTGATCAGTAGGAGTGAACAATAACAGGAGTGCTATTTCTCATTCAAAAAGATGACAAGTTTAATGTGTTTACTTGTGGAAACACTTATCGTTTTGCCATTAATTGCTTGTAAAAGTCATAAATTGAGGATTTAAGTGAAACTAGAGTTTTTCTGGCTGAACATTGCTTTAATTGAATAGTTGAAACTACTTTTTTAAAAATGAACTCATGAATTATTGGCTGATTTTTTTTTCATTGATAGGAAACATTTAATCATTATTCAAAAGTATTAAATATTATTGCTGGGAATTTGCTTTAAAAACTTACAAGGAGGTAGCAATTTGCACAGTTTCAATTTTTATACCATCCTTACTTTTGAGCTTTTTTATCCTGCAAAACATGCAGTTACTTTTAACAGGAAATTAGGAGAATTGCCTTTTGAGGTTTTAGCAAGCCAATCCCATGGAAGGAGCTGAAAGTAATCAATCCATCTAGTCACAAGTTCATTGAAATACTTAATCTGTTACTTATCTTTGTCAATATTAATTCTGCTCCATATCACTGCTTTCAAGTTCAACTGGAGCATTTACCAATTCATTGCAGTACACAATAGTCTTATGTGGGTGTCTATATCCAGAACAGTCGAAAATGGGTGGGAAGAGGGGGAGGATATTTCTGACATATTAGAAGAAGTGAAAATAGCTGATGATATGGTACCCAATTGTAAAAGGGGAAAATCAGCCATAAAAGTAGGAAGTTCACAATCGTATACTTCATTTATTAGTATTGCCATACTTTCTCTGAAATAAAAAGTATTTCTGTGAACCACTTCAGTGGTTGGTTAAAATGCTGAGCTACCATCTGCCTCGAAATTAAAAATTGACTGCATACAAACTTTAAGTCTCATGTTTCTTCCACTCTTCCTCTTCTAGACAGTGACATGCACCCACAGTTCTTTTTAAACTTTGTTTTTATTCTTAAAGTAACAAATTTAGAACAACCTAAAGAAGCCTGTCTAACTTGCAAGAAACCTGAGCTTCTAATGAATTTTGCAGAGAGTGAATGTCAGTTGCTGCAGGTGGTTTACATGGATTCTTTGTTTGAAGGCACTTCCCCTGATGAATATTGTATTTTATGCTGTGCCAATCAGTGGTTCCAGCAGTCAATTAATTTTGGTAATTTATTTCTCCCTGGAGTCAGTGCTGGATGCACTTTCTGGCTGTACTAAGGATTAGATAAATAACTGGTGAGCAGTGGTTTACTGAAAAAAAGTGATATTGTGATAATGCGACTGCATAACCTTGCTTTCAGTCTTGTGCATTAGATCATGACATCTATTCTAAAATCTTTGTAGAAAAATAGAAACTTTATTTAGTTACTTCCATAGAAATTATTTGGATAATATTTTATATGTTTCCATTTGGATCTTGTATATAGATCACCTTTTGTAAGTCAGTATCATATTTTGTTTTATAGCATTCCTTTGAAGCACCTTGGATATTTTGTTTGTTAAGAAATGCTATATGAATACAACTTGCTGTTGTTGCACTACAGTTTTGTTGATGGGCTGAATGTAAGACAGTACCAATGCTTTTTTTCAGATTGCTATTACATCTTATTTTGCTTGTACACACGAAGTGATAACTGAAATAAGTCTGGGAAATGTACAAAACACTTGTCTTAGTTCCTTGACAACAAGGTGCAGAGCTGGATGAACACAGCAGGCCAAGCAGCATCATAGGAGCAGAAAGGCTGATGTTTCGGGCCTAGACCCTTCATCAGAAATGGGGGAGGGGAAGGGGGTTCTGAAATAAATAGGGAGAGAGGGGGAGGCGGATAGAAGATGGATAGAGGAGAAGATAGGTGGAGAGGAAACAGACAGGTCGAAGAGGTGGGGATGGAGCCAGTAAAAGTGAGTGTAGGTGGGGAGTTAGGGAGGGGATAGGTCAGTCAAGGGAGGACGGACAGGTCAAGGGGCCGGGATGAGGTTAGTAGGTAGGAGATGGGGATGCGGCTTGAGGTGGGGACGAGCTGGACTGGTTTTGGGATGCGGTAGAGGGAGGGGAGATTTTGAAGCTTGTGAAATCCACATTGATACCATTGGGCTGCAGGGTTCCCAAGCGGAATATGAGTTGCTGTTCCTGCAGCCTTTGGGTGGCATCGTTGTGGCACTGCAGGAGGCCCAGGATGGACATGTTGTCTGAGGAATGGGAGGGGGAGTTGAAAATGGTTCGCGACTGGGAGGTGCAGTTGTTTATTGCGAACCGAGCATAGGTGTTCTGCAAAACGGTCCCCGAGCTTCCCTGATGTAGAGGAGGCCACAATGGGTACAGCGGATGCCCTATACCACATTGGCAGATGTGCAGGTGAACATCTGCTTGATGTGGAAAGTCTTCTTGGGGCCTGGGATGGGGGTGAAGGAGGAGCTATGGGGGCAGGTGTAGCACTTCCTGCGGTTGCAGGGAAAAGTGCCGGGTGTGGTGGGGCTGGAGGGGAGTGTGGAGAGGACAAGGGAGTCACGGAGAGAGTGGTCCCTCCGGAAAGCAGATAAGGGTGGGGAGGGAAAGATGTCTTTGGTGGTGGGGTCGGATTGCAGATGGCGGAAGTGTCGGAGGATGATTCGTTGGATTCGGAGGTTGGCGGGGTGGTACGTGAGGACGAGGGGGATTCTTTTTTGGTTCTTATTGCGGGGACGGGGTGTGAGGGATGAATTGCGGGAAATGTGGGAGACACGGTTGAGGGCGTTCTCGACCACTGAGGGGGGGATGTTGCGGTCTTTGAAAAATGAGGACAACTGAGATGTACGGGAGTGGAATGCCTCATCCTGGGAGCAGATGCGGTGGAGGCGAAGGAATTGGGAATAGGTACGGGAGTGGAATGCCTCATCCTGGGAGCAGATACGGGAGTGGAATGCCTTAGTTCCTTCTCCATTTGGGGAATGTAGCTTTTAATACTCAGTGTTTACTATCAGGGTTATGAACTAGTTTTATGAACTCTCTAAAAAAACCAATAATTTCTAAAAAGGTATTTTAATTTCATATTTTAAGACATTTAGCATAATTAGTAAAAAGTAACATTGTTTAAAACTATTCAATAGTAGAATTCAACTCGTAGTCTAAAGTCCAGAAAAAAGCCTGTAACAAAATTTTAAAATGACCAGAATACCACATCACAGGGATACTTTACTCTGTACCTTAAGTAGATACTTCATTCTTCAAGAACCTGTTAATAGCTATTCATAGTTCCCAATTTTCATCCTGTTTACTTTTCCAGCCAGTTAACTTCTCATCTCCAAGCTGACATTAATAGTGAAAGTTGGCCTTGAGATTTCTCCTGTTGGCACAGCTAGGCAAATCTAGTCTTGTTTAAATCTTCATCAGCTTAGTCTCTTCAATTCAAGCTTGAGTTCTACCTGCATTCTGTATGTTGGAGACTGGCTGCCTCTTGCTCTCTGCTGTTAGAATCTCACAGACTGGCTCAAGAAAAACCCAGTGACCCAATATTATAATGGTCTACTGCAGATTATTTCCACCAACAAAATGGGAATCATTGAGAATTGGTGAATATCTCTGCTGGTTAGTCATGCCAAGCATAAACGAAGATGATTATCAGAGGCTGATTATCTTAGCCACGGGACATCACTGCAGGAGTTCTTCAGGGATGTATCACAGGCCCAAATATCTTCATCTGCTTTGTCATAAGGTTAGAAGTGAGGAGATTTGCTGATGGTTGCGCAATGTTCACCATTCCTGAATCCTCCGGTACTAAAGTAGTCCATGTCCAAATAGAGCAAGACCTGGACATCATTCAGTCTTGAACTGATAAAGAGGCAAATAACATTATCACCATACAACTGCCAGAGAATGACTATTTCAAACAGTGAATATTGCCTCATGATTTTCAATGAAATTACCATCACTGAATCCCTCACTATCAACATCCTACGGTTACTATTTGGCAGAAACCAAACTGGACTAATCATATAAATACTGTGGCAATGAGTAACTTTAAGGGTTAGAATTTCTTTGATAACTAACTCATCATGTAACTCCTCAAAGCGATCTTCCTTCAAGGCACAGGTCAGGGGTGTAATGGAATACTGTCTACTGCTTGGATGAGTGCAGCTCCAACAAAACTCAAGAAGTTCTACATCATCCAGATCAAAGTTTGCTGCTTAATTGGCACCATGTCTAACACCTTTGACATATGCTCTGTTCATCACTGATGCACAGTAGTAGCAGTGTGTACCATCTACAAAATACACCGCAACAATCCATCAAATCTCCTTAGCACTGTTAAGACCTGTGACCCCTTATCAACAAGGACAAGGCAGCTGATATACATGAACACTATCATCTGCACATTACCCTTCAAACCACATACTATGTTGATTTGGAACTGTACTGAAATTTCTTCACTTTACTTGTTCAAAATCATGAAATTTGCTTCTTTAAGAACACTGTTGCTGCGTCTGACCACATGAACTTCAGTGGTTCAAGAAGGCAACTCAACACCACGTCCTTGAGGGCAGTTGGGATGGGGAATAAATGCTGGCTTAGCTAGTGCCAGCCACATTCTGTGGAGGAATAAGCAAAAACTAATCTCTGGGCACCATGAATCAAATAGGTCTTGCAACCATGTAGAAATGCAATGAATCCCATTTTCAGTCTATCTTGAATTTGTATAGACAGTCTCACGTAGAACATTTACAGATCCTGACATTGAACATGTTGAACATCCTCTGCCCGTCCACTCATTGTGAGTCCTAGTGATAAGCAGTCTACTCGGTCTTAATGGATGCCCTTATCATTGTTCGCACGTCTGATCATTGTGTATCTTCTTTCCCACAAATCGGTCTGGGCTTTACTGCTTCTGTAGCAACCAAGCCACTGGGCTGTGGTCTGAAATACTGTGAACAGTTTTTGTCCCCTTATGTAAGGAAAGATAGACTGGCATTGGAGACATTCTAGAGAAAGTTCAGTAGGTTGGTACCAGATATGGAAGGACTGCCTTTGAGGAGAGGTTGAGTAGGTTGGGCTTGCACTTATTGGAGTTTAAAAGAATGAGAGGCAATCTTTTTGAAACATATAAGATTCTTACATGACTTGGTAGGGTAAATGCTAAGAGGTTGATTCCCTTTGTGGGAGAGATGAGGACCAGAGGGTATAATGTCAGTGTAAGGGGTTGCCTATTAAGGCAGATGAGAAATTTCTCTCTGAGGGTAGTGAATCGAGAGAATTATTTGCGGCAGAGGGCTAGGTTTTAAAAAAAAACCTATCTCAACCTTAAATATACTTAATCAGTAAAGGAATCGAGGGTTATGAGGAAAAAGCAGGGAATTGGAGTTGAATTTTAAATGGCCAAGCAGATTAATGGGCTGAATGGCCTACTTCTTGTAGCTCTTGTAGTTTTATTTCAGTAGTAACCCTTTGTAACCTATTCTCTCTTACTTTACTTCCCTTGCAGCCTCCTCCTTTCCCCATTGCCCTTGCAGCCTCTACCTTTCTGTAAAAGCTATTTGCATACTCCACCACCACCACCATACTAGGTGGAATTCCTGACAGACACACACATTTATTCTTGGATCTCTCTTCACCTTGGCCATCCTTGGCCTCCACACACCCAGGCCTACGTCTTGGCCTCAGCATTCACCCACTCCTGTCACATCCCCAGTTGAACCACACCATAGATTCCAACCCAAATAAACCACACCCACCACAAACAATTCCCAGCAGTTCATTCACTTACTTCCCTTTCTTTCCCTCTTACTTACACTGATAGTTGCCCATCCAATCGTAGGCTGCTTCTATCCTGTGTTTACTGCTGATAGGCTCATGGTGAACCTACCCATGAGGCCTGGGTTCAAGTACCATCTAATCCTGAGGTTTGTCATAATATCCCTAGATAGGTTCATTACAAATATCTGCAACAACTGCTGAAAGAAAAAATAAAATGGTTTTCTTTAGGTTTTCTCAGTTCCTGAGCTGATGGAAATCAGATCACTTCTATCTCTTTTTGTTCCTAGCCCCAAGCTGTTCACTAACCTGAGAACAGATCACCTGGTTGTTGGCAAGCAAACGACTTTTGTCATTGATAACTGGTCAATAGTCCATAGACTAATCAACTTCTTGATGCCAACCCGAGCACCATCTGAATGTAGAACCCTCCCAGTTCCTGATCGTCTGGAACCTTAACTTCAGTTACTGCTTGTTCAAACAGATGTATAAATGATGTTTGCCCTGAGTGTCAGTTTTATGTAATTTTCAAAGCATGCAGCAATCCTTGTAAAATACTAGTTTTAAAACAATTCATTCTCATTTCAGTTCACAATTTCAAAAAACACAAAAATAAAAGACACAGCCTTTACACTATTCATTTTTTTTCTTTCCAATAACAGAACTGACCAATTTTCATGATTTAATTTTTCCATTATCCCTGAAATTTTTTGAAGGCCTCAAACCAAATCCCTGTATTCGTCCTCTTCAGGAAAGCACAGATCTTAATAGGTGATCTTTCCCGTAACTCATCTCTTTAATTTCTATATTCTTCCACTAGATTGAATCATGTTTCGTAATACTGTAGATGCTGTATTACAAAGGCAAGATGCAACTTCCAACTCACTTCCTTTGACTTACTGATCAGAATATTAACTATGTAATAACAAGTTGTTAGTTTTCCTGATGCAGATGGGTACATTGAAGTGATGCCATCAGTGACTTAGCCAGCAAATTCCCACTTTATCTTCATAGAATTATGGCTCGGAAGAGTCTATTTAGCATTTCCTGTGTGGCACTTCTTGTCTCCGAATGAACAGTGCACCTAGTGTCACTCCTCCACCTTCTTCCTGTAATCCTGAAGGTTCTCCATTTTCAGATATTAATCTAATTCCTTCTTGATTGAACCTATCTCCACAATCTCCTCAGGCAGAGCACTCTAGATCTTACCTACTCATTGATTGTAAATGTTTCCCCCCATGTCTCCGTTGCTTTTTGTGCCAATCACCTTAAATCTGTGCCTTCTTGTTGTCAATCATTCCATCAGTAGAATTTTTTTCCCCAAATACTCTGTGGACACCCCTCAAAATGTTGAATACTTCTATATTTAAAACAATTAATTCCTATAGAAATGGGCCTTTGTTTCATAGTGGCAGTGTGCCTACCACTGAGCCAGGAGGCCTGAGTTCATGTCCCACCTGCTCCAGCAGAATTACATTTCTGAATAGGTTGAACAGAAAATATCTTAATTATTGTAGCAGGAAGCTAAGCTAGCTAGTGATATGTTAGACATTCTAAATTAGAGATGAGCTTTTTCAAACTCCATTGTCAGCAAGGACTACATGCTCAGAAGATTATGCTTGAGTGAAAATTAGGCTGAATGAGTAACATATTAGTTTTTCATGGGAATTTGGTGTATGTAGAAAAGAAGTGTTTTAGATCAGGTTTATTACAACAATGAAGTAAGTAAAAGAAAATAAAGGAGAAAATGGAAGTGAAGCAAAGCTAAGGCATGGCAGGGCAGTTTGGTTGCATGGAATGTGTGTTCTGCAAACCGGGTTTCAGAGCTGAAGTGGCAGCTGGAATTTCTGTGACACATGCACAAGTCTGCGAGCTATATGGGTTGTACTTTCACAGAGATTGTCACACATGAGCATGGAAGCAAAGGAGGAATTGGTGACTGTCAGGCTGTCCAAGAACACCAGGCAGGAGATCCCCAAGAACCCCCTTGCAAATCAGTTTCCTGATTTGGATACTGGTGAGCACTTTGATTCCCTAGAGAAGTGTAGTCTGAGCCAAATTCTTGATACCATTGGCAGCTCAGCCATACAAGCAGGGAAAGAAATGAAGAGTAGTGATAGTGGATTAGTTGGGGAATAGACAGGCATTTCTGAGGCTGCAGAGGTCAGGCCAGGATGCTATGTTGCCTCCCTGGTGCCAGGTTCAAGAATATCATAGAGCCTGTACACCATTCTTCTGGCAGGGGGAACAAGTGAATAGCAAAATGCTGTGGTCAATATCAGTACCAATGACTTAGGAATGAAAGGGAATGAGGTATTATTTTCAATTTCAGGGAGGTCAAGAGGAAATTGCTAGTGGGCATGGAAACAGGAGAATTGAGCAATTCAACAAGTGACTGGAGAACTGGTGTTGGAGAGAGGGTATCAGATTTCTAATGCAGTACAGACCATTTCTGGGGAAGGTGGGACTTACACAAGATGGATGGATTACATCTTAGCAGGACCTGGACTAACATCCTTGCATGGATATTTGCTTGTGCTTTTGGGTTTAAAATAGATTGGACAGGGACCTGAGAGGGAGCTCAGATTTAAGGGAAGCAGAACTACTAAAAGGAAATAGATGCGAAAATAGATTACTGACAAGCATAAAATAAAATTTTTAAAAAGGCATTTCTGTATTTTGAGAATTTTCAATGAAAGATTTTAGTTCCATCAGTTGACTCTTGAGCTCAGCTGTGTTCTCTACCTGCCTTGACTATATACTTTGAAGAGATACTATCGAGTGATCTGCAAACAGGTTGATGAATTGTGTGTACATGTTGAGGGAAGTGAGTCTGATTTGAATATCCATGGATAGGCGTTTAGAAGGACCAGACAAAAAGGGAGAAGGAGGTAAGAAAGAACTCTTAATAAAGGATGAGATCTGTACATTGGTATAAGGGTCTTAGATCAAGGAATCAAGATGTAGAATCAGTTTGGATGGAGTTAAGAAACAGCAAAGGCAGCAAATGCTGGTGGAAATGTTTATAAACCACCAAACTCTAGTGATAGGTTTAGGTTTTAGGTTTAAGTTTAATTGTCACATGTACTCAAGTATGAGGTACAAGAGTACAGTTAAAAGTGTACAGTGTTGCTATAAATGTGCCATCTTAGGTGCAAGATCTTACTTATGGAAATAGAGAAATAAATAAATAATTTTAGAAGTTCAGCACTACAGTCTTCTTAGCATAAAAGTAGGAAAATAAAGAAATAAAGTTAAAATGTCAAATATTACAGTCCTCTCTTGAGCCATTGGCCTGCAGATACTCTAAGCTGAGCTTCCTCAAGAGGGCGTGCCCTTCCATGCTCTGGGCTGCTTTCACCTGCATTGGGCTAAGACCCGCCCTGGTACACCAGTCTTCGCCGCTGCTTGCAAGGTTTTGGCCTTGACCGATGCATTGTCGCTGACTGTCGCTGCCACCATCTCTTGCGGCCGACTGCGTCTGCCACCATCCTTTGCTGCTGCCGCCTTATCACTGACTCCCATTCCCACCATATTTCGCCATCACCGCCTATTGCTTCCTCAATGTTGCCACCATCCGGGCTCACGCTAGGCCCCAGCCACTGCCATCCTCCGTCACTGCTGCTGCCTCCATGGCTCCAGTTTTGCGAATGCTCGAGGTATGCACTGGGGCTGGCTCACGGTCTGCGAGGTCCGCCGTCAATGCCATCTGAGCTCAAGAGTTGAGTGAGGAAAATAGAAGATGTAAAAGAAAACAAGAAAAGAGAAAATAAAAGAGTAGTTGCAACTGATGATCTCTGGCTCAGGAACCCTCCTTCCCTGCCATCTTGAATTTTTCAATAATGTTGGTTATGGTAATATTGAGAAAATTAGATTTTTGAATAATGTGGATAATACAATAACAATGGGTGACTTCAAATTACATGTAGACTGAACTAACCAAATCAGCACTAATGCCATGGATAATTAATTTCTGGAATGCGTATAAGTTGTGGTTTTGGAGCGGTGTGTTGAGGAGTCAACTAGGGATCAGGATGTTATGATTTTAGTACTGTGCAATGAGGAAGAGCTAATCAATGACTTTGCTATAAAGGAGCCTTTAGGAAATAGTGACCATAATGTAATGGAATTCTACATTAATTTTGAATGTGATATAGTTTATTCTGAAAGCAGGGTATTCAATCTGAAGAAAGATGGTATGAGGAACAAGTTGGCTATTGTGGATTGGAAAATACATGCAAGATTTGACAGTGGACAGGCATTGGCAAGTATTTAAAGAAATACTGCACAGTTCTGGATATGTACGTACAGTCCTCTAATGCCCAAACAACCAAAGGGAAAGGTATACTGATTGTGGTAAACAAAATAAGTTAAAGATTGCATCAGATCAAAGAAAGTGGCTTAATAGGATGTCAGAAAAAGTGGTAAGCCTGAGGATTGTGAACAATTTAGAACCCAGCAAAGGAGGGCCAAGAAACTGATTAAGAAAGGGAAAATAGAATTAGAATGCAAACTAGTGAGGAACGTAATAATGGATTACAAAAGCTTCTTCAGGTAAGTGAGATGAAAATTATTATCTCAAACAAATATGAACCCATTAGAAGAGGTCAGCAAGGGTAGGCCAGATAATTACAGACAAGTTAGGATGATGTCAGTGGTCAGGAAATTATTGAAAAACGCTCTGAAGGATAGAACTAATCAACACTTGGAAAAGCAGTGATTGATCAATGATAGTCAGCACAGATTAGAGGGGATCCTATCTGACTAATTTAGTTGAACTTTTTGAAAGGGTCATGAAATATATTGATTAAGGTAGTGCAGTTAATGTGGTATACATGGACTTTAGTCAGGCCTTTGACAAGGTCCCACATGGAAGGCTGGTCCAAAAAGTAAGAGCCCATGGGACTCAAGGCAGGTTAGTAAACTGGATCCAAAATTAGCTTACAAATAGAACGCAAAGAGTGATGATGGAGAGTTGTTTTTGAAATTGGAAGCCTGTGACCAGCAGTGTACTACAGGGAATGGTGCATGGACTCTTATCTTTCATGTACATTAATGATTTGGATGTGAATGTAGAAGGTTTAGTCAATAAATTTGCAGATGACACAAAAATTTGTGGTGTTGTTGATCTAAGGAGGATGGTTTCAGGCTACACTTTGATGTAGATCAGCTGGCAAATTGAACAGAGCAATGGCAGATGGAATTTAATCCCAATAAGTGTGATGTGATGCATTTTGAGAGGTCTAACAAGGGAAGGATATACACAATGAACAGTAGGTTCCTACAGAGTATTGAGGAACAACGGTACCTTAGTATATAAGTGCATAGATCCCTGAAGGTGTCAGCACAGATAGACAGGATGGAAAAGAAGGCATATGGGATGCTTGCCTTCATTAGCTAGAGCATAGACCACAGGAGCAAATCACAACTTTCTAAAACATTGGTTAGGCCATAGCTAGAATACTGTGTGCAGTTCTGATTGCTACACTATTGGAAAGGTATGATTGCACTGGAGAGGGTGCAGTGGAGATTCACAAGGTTTTGCCTGGGATGAAAAATCTCAGTTATGAGGAGAGACTGAATAGGTTGGGTTTGTTTTCCTTGGAGCACAAATTGAGCAGGGATCTAATTGAGTACACAAAATTGAGAGGCATAGACAGGGAACACTGTGAGAATCTTTTTCCCATGGCAGGCTTTCCTAAGGGCATAAGTTTAAGGTGAGATGTAAGTGGTTTAGAGGTGATATGAGGTAATTCTTTTCCACTGCACGGGTGACAGAAATATGGAACATGCTGCCTGAGAGGGTGGTGGAGGCAGGTACTCTCACAATGTTAAAGAAGCATCTGGATGAACACTTATAATACCAGGACATTGTAGGCTATGGACCAAGTGTAAGTAAATGGGATTAATGTAGTTTGGTGTTTGTTGGGTCTGTCTCTACTCAGTACCACCCTATGACTTCTTTCCACAAATTTGCCAAGTAAATCTCTTTTGAATTGCCTCCAATCCCAATACGCTTGTTCTTAAATTTGGGGGCTACAACTGTACTCAGTACTCCAGGTGCAGCCTCCTCTGTCTCTATCTCTCTCTCTCTCTCCTCCCCCCCACTTTCCTATTAGTATAAGTAACAGCCATCCACTGTATCTATTTGCCCACTGTATCAAGTCTTAGCTGCAAGGCTTAACTGGTGGTTAAGTTAAGTGGGAGACAAAGTCTCAGTCAGAGATAGGGGGGTTTTAATTTTAATATTCACTTTCATGTTTTCTGTAAATATATTAAATTTGCTTGTTTTTTTCAATAAAATCAGTGTTTTCTTTGCCTCTAAAGCATCTGCCTCCTGTGTTTTCCACCACACCACATTCCACTACATAGGCCCAGTGTCAGAACCAGAAAGCTGGTGAACAATAAACCAGGCAGCTCTCCCTACAGAGGTTATTGATGAACTGAAGCTCCTTGCTACCACACTCAGTCAAATTTTGACTTGATGTCGAGGTTAGTCACTCACCTTTTTAGTTTAGTTCTTTTGTCCATATTTGGAGCAAGGTTGTCATAATGTCAGGAGCTGGTGGATCATCTCCTGAGACATTGGTTTGGCCTATGGCAGCCAGCTTAATTCAGCATCACCTAGTATGGCTCAGGAGCCCTCATCTGCTGTATTTGCTGCAAAGGAAGATAATGGGCTGTGAAGATGCATGGTTCTTTTTTTCATTGGGTGTCTTCTTGGCCAGCTGAGCTTTCCCATTTCTGCCTGCCTCTTACTATGCCCTTTCAAACAGCCAGCTTTCAGACGTCCCAAGTATCAGTGAATGTCTCCAAAGTGTCAGTATTTTCCATCTTCATATTTTGGTCCAGTGGCAACCTCACCACACAGAATATTTTTAAGTATCTGGCTACCATCCAACTGATCAACATGAAGGGCTTATCAATGAGTGTATGCAGATGGAATTAGCATGCTCCAGGACCTCAGACTTTGTCCTGCCAAGGGATGCTGAGGATATGTCTGAGACAGTGAAAGTGGAAACGGTTCAATCTTCTGCTAAGTATAAATTGTCCAGATTGTCCAGATTGATGATGTAGGCTTGGCAGACTCGGAGCTTGGTGTTCTCAGTCAGGTTGCTGTTCTACATAGCTTGGACATTCCAATTGTGGCTTTTGTGATGTGTATATTGATTTCACCATCAAATGACAAGTTACTATGACTCATGGAGTGTAGATATTTGAAATTATCAACAACCTCTATTGTCACATTGTCAATGCTGATAGGTGGCAGTATAACAACATCCTAGACCATGAGATTTGTCTTGGTGCTGGTAGTCAAACCAGACTCCTTGCAGGTGTCAGAGGTTTTTGTCTATCTGGCACTGTACTATTCTTCAGTTTGGAATGTTAATGCAGCATCGCAGTGTAGAGCAATTCTCTGAGACTTGGCACACATTTGTCGTAGATCTCAGATGAGTAACATTGGACAATTTTCAGTGAGTTCTCGTACATAAGTAGACACCTGCTAAAATGACCTGAAAACACATGACAGCAGGAAAGAGAAGAACATGCCAGAGTCTGTTTGGTGCCAGAACACAATCATCTTTGAGAAATTATGAATCGCACTGAGAAAAAAATGATTTACCGTGTGCTGTCACTGCAAGCAGCCATCATTGAACTAACTTTATTCACACTTCCCCAACATGAACAGGGATGGAATGAGAGAGGGCAGTTTTACAATATATTACACTCCATTCCACACAAAATAAACATCCTGTTTATTAAAAAATAAAATTGTGCAAGCAACCAATTTCTCAGAATAAAATGTAATTAAACCAAAATTAAAAATAGCTGAAATTTAATAGATGAAATTTAACTGATAGAGGTGTACAAAGTTGTGAGGGGCATAGACAGAGCAGATAGAGTGAAAAGCTTCCCCTTAGTAAAGGGGTCAGTACCCAACAGGTACAGTTTTAAGGTAAGAAAGAGTAAGTTGGAGTGGAACTGTCTCTGTACTCACTGCTTGAATGGGTGATAGAGGCAGGAACCCTCAAGATATTTAAGAACTGTTTGGATAAGCACTTGAAATGCCATTGTGTCTAAGGCTATAGGCCAAGTTCTGGAAAACTCGATTAGAATAATGGATGTTTGATGACTAGCATAGTCATGATGGGGCAAAAGATCTCTTTCTGTAAAACTATGACTTCAGTTGGGTTACTTATTTGTTTTATATGAATCACAACCAAAACAGCTATGACCAATACTACCAGAGTAATTTACATTGTCATTATCCCAGACCAGACTGCACACTTTATGTAATGATCCCAGACACAATCACAAAATTATGTATGGTCTGGTTAGGGATCAATAGCCTTCAACTTTAAATAAGAGAAAGGGGATTTAATAAGAGTAAAAGATCCCACAGTTTGGAGCAAACAAAAATACTCTACTATACAAACTAGAACAGCAATACAATCTAGAATATATTTACAATTTATTTCTAACACCCAAAATTAATATGTGATAGGTGTGGATGATATACCATGAGCAAATACCCTATAGCAGACATTCAAAAGCATTTCAATTAGGACAGACCTCAGTAATTTCCCTTTGATAGCAATGACATGGTGGGTCATCAAATCCCAGCATTACAAAGGATTACAATCCTTCCTACACCATGGAAGAAGGTGTGAAGAAGAATGGAGCATTTACTTCATTTTCTCAACTTGAGAAATTTTGCTTTGACTTTGTTAAAGTAAATGAAGCCATGCTCTTGTCTTCTCCATACCTTCTTCCATGATGTGAGATAGCTTCACACCCAACCCCTGTGGAGAGGCATCATGAGCTAAACCAGTTGTTTTCTTGGGATCCTAAAGGTCCAAAACAGCATTACTTGCCAATACATTTCTCACTTCTTCAAGTCCTTTCTGACACTCAGCAGACCACTCTCAAACTATTCCAACTTTGAGAATTGATAGAATGGAGTGAATATATTAGCTAAATCAGGAATGAACTCTGAATAGTATACAACATTCTTATGAATTTTCTAAGTTCTTCTTTGTTTTCTGATATATTCCCTCAAGCAGAGGGGATGAGATCCCCTCAACCTTCTCCACTCTTACTTGGTCTGGCCTACACTCCAGACAGAGTAATGTGGCTCTACAATGGATGACAAGCCACTCAGTTAAAGGGTGATTAGCGATGGTCAGCAAATGCTGATCTTGCTGTAACGCTCACATTCCACAATGTTGACTTGGCGCATTAATATGACCTGGAACATTTCTATTTTCTCTGCTGTTAATTTTCATCTGAATATGACTGACATTTTCATGGACATCACACTTTAATAGGAAATGGGGGTATTTTGATGGTTGCTGGCAGTGTGCAATTTTTTTTAATCGGGGGCTCTTCTCCAGATTTCCTTGAGCTCTACTTTTTGATTTCAAAGGCTACATTTTGGTTTCAAGGGCTCCTTTTTCTTTGCTACTTATGCATTCACATGGTGAGGATAGCTTCTCTATTTCTGTTATAACATATGGGGTTTTGAGTCATATGGAAGCAGAATTAGAAATTTCATCAATATCTTCAAGAGTTATCAACAGTCCTCTAATCTTAAAGCAAACAGACAGAATGAAAGCATAAATTTCTTAGACACCATAGTATTTAGATTAGCATAAATCAACAGGCATAAGTTAGCATCAAAAAATCAATTGCTACATACGACTGCACAAAGAAGCCTCCATCTTAAATATACCTTCAACAAACTGGTAAATGCATTTTCTTTGAATATGCATTAGGTGGAAGGTTTAACCAAACAGTGCCTGCTCTTTTTACTGCATTTCAAATCTCAATCTTAGATTTAAATTTAACAATTGAAAATAGGCCCCAGTTTTTGTCATGCTGCTGACCTTCTCACATAAAAGCCATGGAAATCAGTCAATGTGAGCATCAAGAGCTCAGACAGTGGGAACAAGAGGATGTGCCACAAGGCTGAGAAAGGAGTAGGAGAGAAAAGAGAGAGAAGAGAAGAGGTTCTTCCCTTTTGAAGAGGTTCTACGGACCCAGGATGCCTTACCCTAATTTGACTAAAAATTGTTGCCAGAGGGGACTCCAGTTGAGCCACAAGGCTGTGTGACAGAGATCTGTCACCTGTTGCAGCCTCTGGGAGCCACAGTCTCCAGATCCATATGCCCTGCCAAAGGTTGTGGTGATGATAGTTGCAGTAAACTCACGCACGGTAGGTACTTTCCAGGGTGCATCAGGTAACCTGGCTGGTATTTCCCAGTCAGCAGTGCATAGCTGCATCAAGGATGTAACAAATATTCTGTTCACCCACATTCATTTCCCTTTGGGTGCGGTGTGCGAGTGTCATAGATTCCAGCCATTGTAGTGATTGTAATGAGGTCAGCCAGCTGGACCTCATAGAATATGAGTTCCCTAATTGGGGCTTTTAATCTGGTCCACTCAGGGAGCTCTGGTTGGCAGACAGAAAAGGGAGTGTCAGCGACACTCCGGTACCTGAATATTAATGAGGCAGTATTAAAGTCGAGGACCATTCATGAGTAAATAAAGAGTGATGTGGTGATGGGATACTGACCTCTGTGGAGTTTTTTTATTTCTGCTGTGTTAAGGGCTCCAGCGTAGAATATAGACAGCTTTTGAGCAAGAAATCATTCCACTCGCTCAATGTGCAGATAGTCTGCAACCAGTATAAGGTGTTTCTTCATGTATATACAAGATTCCTGGGCAGTTCCAAGACTTGTTTATATTAAAACATTCCCAAGTATGGGTTTCTGGTAAGATGGCAGTGGAGGAGGGCTTCTGATCCTGGGGCTTGTACGCTCTGTCTGCTGTTCTTTTTGTTTCTTTCTTTTTCCTTCTCTTTTCTTGTCTTTTTTTCTATCTTATCTCATTTACCTCTTGTTGAAGAGCTCAATCGTGGCGACAGCATTGGCGCCAGCAAGTAGACCCAGCATGGACTCATGGCAGTTGGCATCTCTGCAAGACGGTGGCAGAGTAGGCTCATCTACTCCATCTGCTCTTCTTCTTCCACTTTCTTTTCCTCCTTTTCTCATTTATCTTTTCTTTTTTAGGTTTAGTTTTTATATAGTTGTTTTCCTACTAACGTACCTTCGAGGCAGCGGTAGTGGTAGTTTCGGGCTCACTGAATTTGGCGGTTAGCTAGATGGTGGTCGTCCAGTGCGAGGCAGTGGCTGGGGGCCTGACCTGGCACTCTCCCCGTGGACAGTGCCTGGATCAAGGCTTTGATGGTCTGAGATCCAAAGTGGCAATCTGCAGCGACAACAAGAGCAGGGGAGATTGAGCTAGTATAGGGAAAGTGCGCGAAAGTGGAAGTGATCAAGCACTTGCAGGAAATGCAGTCCCAGCATGGCTAAGCACTTAAGAAAGACTGCAATGGTTGAACTTCTAGCTTTATTTCTTTATTTTTTGACTTAATACTCAGAGTGGCTGTAAGGTTTAACTTTTAACTTTGTTCCTTATATTTTTCTGCCTTGTTCTTACATTTTTGTACCTAGGCACTTATACCTAAGTTGGTGCCATGCGTGGCAACATTGAAAATTTTTCACCGTATTCCTGTACTTTTGTACTTGAGTACACATGACAATAAAGCCTAAATCTAAATCTAAAAGTTCCATTCATATTTTAACTGCCAGGCATCATCTGTGGAGAGAGAAACAGCAGTAATGTTTCGAGTCCAATTATGACTCTTCTTCAGAACTCTAATTCACTTCCCATATAGTAGCTCTTGAATATATGCAGCCTCAACCAAGAAATTTCACTTCTCTTTGTAAAGAATTCTTTACCTCAAAGAATACAAGTTTCCCAGATCTTCTTAGCGTAGTCTACTGTTGTTGACAGATTTACAACTGCTCTCTCTGTTTTTCAGCTTCCCTCCGCCTCACCGCCCCCAACATCTTTCAGCTTACCTTCCTCATCACAGTTTGGAGTCTCCCACTCCCCTCACAAAACAAACTCCTATTCACAGCTTCCCCATCTCCTGCCTTGCATTTTCTTCCTTCTCCACAACAACTTGCAGCCTCTTTCTCCCCACCATATCTCCTAGAAGATGGAATTCCTGACAGACAGCATCCCTACCCCCCACCACTCCAATGGTGAAAGTTTTCTTTGCCCCTCTCCTCTCGCTGTGGCAAAATGTGGCTTGCTTACTGACTTTCCTTTTGTTCTTATCCTTTCATCCAATCGTACGTTGTTCCTCTTGAACATTTACTGCTGATCTGCTGACAATAAGCCTATCAGCACTCTGTTACTGTATTCTCTCCATATCCTTTAATCTCTTAACCCCCTAAGAATTATATTTATCCTTTTCAAAATATTCAATGTTTTGGTCTCAGCTACTTTCTGTTGATTGGAAGCTTAGGCTCACCACTCACTGGGTGAACAAACTTCTCTTCAACTTAGTTCTAAATGACTTATCCTTTATCCTTAGACTCTGACACCTGGTTCTGAACATCCTTCCAGTGTGTACCCTATCTAGCCTTGTTAGAATTTTATACTTTTGATGAGATACCCCTTTATTCTCCTAAACTTCATTCAATATAATCCTAACCAGTCCTGTCTCACTTCATACCTCAGCCCTACCATCCCAGGAATCAGCCTGATAAACCTTCGTTGCACTCCCTCCATAGCCAGAACATTGCTTCTTAGATAAGGAGACCAAAACTGCAGTTCTCACCAAGGCCCTTTACAATTGCAGCAAGTCGTCTTTGCTCCTGTATTCGAATCCCCTTACTATGAAGGCAAACAAACCATTTGGCATCTTCGTCGCCAGCCACACCTGCATGCTTAATTTCAGCAACTGTTGTACAATGACACCCAGGTCACATTACATCTCCCCCTTTCCTAGTCTATCGCTATTCAGATTGCAATCTCCCTCCTGGTTTACTACCAAAATGGATGACCTCACATTTATTCACATCATACTGCATCTGCCATGCATTTGCCTGCTCACTCAACTTGTCCAAGTCACACAGAAGCACCTCCACTCTCCTACCCAGCTTTGTGTCATCTGCAAATCTGAAGATAGCACATTTAGTTCCCTCATCTAAATCATTAATAGATAATGTGAATAACTGGCATCCAGATGGTACCCCATTAGTCACTGGCTGTTACTCAGAAAATGACTTGTTCATTCTATTGGTTTAAGGCAGAGTTTTTGTGGAAGATCACCACCAATGTTCCCCGATAGACGGGCAACATTACTTTAGCAGGTTCTGGTATCAGAAAGCAAAACACATCTTGATTAATTAATCACCATTACAGAATTAATTTTAGTCTGAGCTACTCTGAGCTTTTGAGCCTGTTAAGTTCCCCCATTTTAAGTCATGTGATAATTGTTTATTATTTAAAAGGCGACATCCAACCTACAATTTTCCATCCATTAAAATTGTTTGGCAGAAAACCATCATAAAGAAGGGCAGAACTGGAAACCCCAACCTTGTTTATTATCTATTCCTCATTTATAAACAAGGAATGAGAGATTATTTTGTGATGACCCAACCTACTGTTAACTATCTCTGTAAAGCTGTAGCTTGCTACCTCTAGATCTGTTCAGGTGTTCCACTGTGTAGATCCATTCCTCACTTATAATGCCATGTTTCAGAACTTAAATATTATAAATGCAGTAAACTTAGAAAGGATGTGTGTTTATTTGATATTATGTAGAAGAAGAAAACACTTCAGTACACTTAAATAAGTATTGTGGAGCTCACAAAATCATTAAAAGTTATATTTGTTATTGAATAAGAAATGAAAGCTAAAAATATTTTTAAAATTAAGATAGAAGGGATAGAAAGAAGTCATAATAGCTTAGGATCATCTATGTAACTGTGTATTATCATATCCCTCAATCTTTTGTCTGTCTGGATGCATTTCTACTTGTTTCATAAACCCGACCATATTTTCTTTCATGGTTCCCCATGCTGTCTTGTGAATTTAGCCTATTACCCTTGATGTAAAATCATTCCACCTGACTCTGCTTTTCAGTCCTAACATTTTCATTTTTAATATTCTGATATTTGAACTCATTTGCAAAGTGAACAGTCTTGAAAACTTGAAGTCACCCCAAAAGTCTTTTGTTTTCACTCAGCCTTTTTCATAACACTACGTTTGACCTTTTAAGTGCTACAGTTGAATCTTGGAGAGAAAGAAGGCTGTTTTGACAATTTCTAATAATAATTTTAAAAAAGTTGTTTTCCTGGACAGAAAGTCATGGGTGGAGTGGGAGTGTTGTTGAGCGTCCAAATTTCTGATATGTGCTCCCAATGGTTGAGGATCCACTTCAGGATTCTGATATTGTAAAATGACCTGTATGTGTTGACCAAATTATATAAACATCTGGTTAAGAAAGGATCTCTTGTCTGTTTTGATTTGTGTAGCATTCTGATGCCAAGAAAGCTCATTCGATAATGTGTGTAAGAATTTTCCCAGATTGTGCTTAAAATAAAAATGTTTACCTACATGAGTACATTCAACCGCACAGTGTTACAAATGTATTTTAAGAATGTCCTCAAGGAATTATACAGTTGTTCATATTTTAGAAACTGAATCCAAACAACTTGGTGATCCTTTAAACATTCTATTGAATTGATAATTAAGAAATTTGTGGAACACTCCATGTCTTAACCCTGCTACCGGGTACATACCATTAACTTAAGCATAATTACCTGATGTGTCTGTCGTAACTCTAGGTAGTGGGAATCTGGGATAATTTTCCAGTCGCTCCAGCTGGCAAAAGTATGTGTGGACATTAGCTACAACTAGAACAGAGTTGGTTGTAATATGTCTCCGAGTTAAAATCTCTACAGCTGCTCACTGGTGCATCACACTGAGCTGGTTCAAGAAGGCTGGTACCATGGAATCATATATTGTAATGGAATACCTTCATGGAAAATTGGAGAGTGCGAAAATGTCATCTTTATAAAGGTATGATCGGGTTTTGGAGCAGTATTTTTCTCTGTTGTTCTTTGGCAATGCTGATGTGCTCATCTTACAGTTCTACACCTGCTAGGCCTCAGTCACAGTGTGTTAATTGGACCACATTGTTTATGTCAAGGTAATACCAGATTACTATGTGCCTATTAGAACTTGAGCTTAGAGACTCGTGGGACAGTGTGACAGCTGCAGTCCTCCTTTCTGCTCATTTCAAATGTTCTGGCTAACATCAATGAGGATATGTTTCAGTAAACAAACCACCAATCGATCACCCTGCAGTCACATGGCTACTGCGTTTCTCATCCACAAGGACTCATTTGTGAACAACTCCTGTCAGCTCGATGCCATAACACAGGAAAAATGATTATTGGTCTAACAGATTCTGCCGTGGAGATAGCAGGGCTTTAACTGCCAAGACTAATGCAGTTATGATTTGTTAATCTTGGGTTCTCTTGTTCTGCTCAACTTGAGCCGAGTTTTCCACAGAAACAGTACAAGTGCTGGCCTCAGTCAGTGTTGTAAATTTGTTCAAAGAATTGTATGAGATTCTTGTGTACTCAGACATCTCAGTTGATAGGAGAAGAAATTTAGCCATTGGGGATAATGAATAATTTTTATGTTTTCTTAAAATTAATGCATTTTTTTTTAAGAATAGGAAAGCAAGAATGTTCTGACTAGCCTGCAGGAGGAGAGCAGTCAACAAAAATTGGAAAAAAATGTTTTACACTCTTTGAGCTATGGTAATAGAATCCTCCAGCTGATGGGAATTGCATGTATTTAGTTTAAATACTATTTAAATTAAAAACAGGAGCTGAGTATTTCTTTTCCAGAGGTCATTAAAACCCATCATCACTTACGGTAACTGCCTTTTTGTAATATTCCTTAGCCTTATGTCTGTCTGGATGCACCTCCACTTGTCTCATAAATCCTGCCCAGGTTATTTTGGAACTCTTTAAATGGCCACGCTGTTCATGAAAATGTTCATCTGAAAATACACACCGAGAAAATGTAAATTGTATTGAAATACATTATTCCATTACCTCAGTGACAAAAATGAAACTAAAATAAAGCTGTACTACGTCCATAAACACATAATTTGTCAAACATCTTTACAGTCCACTTGGATATGAAGCTGTCTGTTTATTCCAACCAGATTTGCCCACAAGTTTTCAATTCCTGTTGAGAGCACTGGTGCTTAATAAACAATGTCGAGGTACAGTATAACATAGTTCTATATTGCATTTAAATTGGCTGTTTGCCAGCCTGTTCCTCATTACATTGTACGGCATTTCTTTAAAAGGAAATGTTGCAGAAGAAAGTACTATACTGCCCACCAGACATGATCCTATGAAAAGGTTGCATATGGGTTTGATATCAAGATGAGTTCTATCACAATCACAGAGGCAGCATGCTACCTGCAGCAAAACAAAATCTTATTTATCCCAGTATGTCCAACTAACCACTTACACCTTCCTCAAACCAGAGTGAATTGTTTTTCAGATTACTCAGTGCATTGAGTAAAGGAGTTGGGAGGTCATGTTGTGGTTCTCCAATTCTGGTCTCCTTGCTATTGGAAAGATGTTGTTAAACTTGAAAGGGTTCAGAAAAGATTTACAAGGATGTTGCCAGGGTTAGAGGATTTGAGCTACAGGGAGAAGCTGTATAGGCTGGAGCTATTTTCCCTGGAGTGTCAGAAGCTGAGGGGTAACCTTACAGAGGTTTATAAAATCATGAAAGGCATGGTTAGGGTGAATAGACAAAGTCTTTTCTCTGGGGTAGGGGAATCCAAAACTAGAGGGCATAGGTTTAAGGTGAGAGGGCAAAGGTTGAAAACGGATCTAAGGGGCAACTTTTTCATGCAGAGGATGGTGCATGTATGGAATGAGCTGCCAGAGAAAGTGAACAAAAGAACAAAAGAGAAGTACAGCACAGAAATAGGCCCTTTGGCCTTCCAAGCCCGTGCCAATCATCATACCTTAACTAACTTAAAAATAAACAAACCTTCTGCCTTTATTCGATCCATATCTCTCTATTCCCTACCTATTCATGTAACCATCCAGGTGCCTCTTAAATGTTGTCAACATGCCTGCTTCCACCACTTCTTCTGGCAGTGCATTCCAGGCTCTTACCACTCTCTGCATGAAAAACTTCCCTCGCACATCTCCCTTAAACTTTGCCCCTCTCACCTTGAACCTGTGCCCCCTTGTAATCGAAACTTCAACCCTGGGAATAAAACTCTGACTATCCACCCTATCTATGCCTCTCATAATTTTGTAGACCTCTAACAGGTCTCCTCCCAGCCACCGTCTTTCCAGTGAAAACAGTCCTAGTCTTTTTAACCTTTCCTCGTTGCCAGTGCCCTCGAGACTGGGCAACATCCTGATGAGCCTTCTCTGCATTCTCTCCAAAGATTCCACGTCCTTCTGGTACTGTGGCAACCAAAACTGCACATAATACTCCAAATGCAACCTAACAAGGGTTTTATGTAGCTGCAACATGGTTTGCCAACTCTTATACTCCATGCCCCGGCCAAGGTGACAAGCATGCCATCTGCCTTCTTAATCACCTTGGCCACCTGGGTTGCCACTTTTAGGGAACTGTGGACCTGCGTGCCCAGATCCGTCTGTATGTTAATGTTCCTAAGGGTTCTGCCATTTACAGTACAATACACACCTAAATTTGATCCTCCAAAATTCATCACCTTGTATTTGTCTGGATTAAATTCCATCTGCCGTTTCTGTGCTCAAGTCGCCAATCTATCTATATCATGTTGTATCCTTTCACAATCATTGGCAACTTCACCAATCTCCATGTCATCTGCAAACTTACTAATCAGACCACCCACATTTTCCTCCAGATCATTTATATACACTACAAACATCCGAGGATCTAAGACTGATCCCTGTGGAACACCTCTAATTACCGGTCTCTATTCTGAAAAATACCCTTCCACCGCTACCCTCTGTTTTCTATGACCAAGCTAGTTTTGTATCCATTTAGCCAGCCCACCCTGAATCCCATGTGATTTTAATTTTTGTACCAATCTGCTATGTGGAACTTTATCAAATGCCTTACTAAAGACTATATAAACTACATCCATAGACCTTCCCGCGTCAATTATCTTTGTCACTTCCTCAAAAATTCAATCAGATTGTTGAGGCATGATCTTCCCTGTAAAAACCATGTTGCCTGTCGCTAACTAGTCCATTTTCTTCCAAATGTGCATATATCTTGTCCCTCAGTATCTTCTCCAAAAACTTACCCATCACAGACATCAGTTTTACCAGCCTATAATTTCCCAGGTTATCCCTGCTTCCCTTCTTAAACAAGGGAGCAACATTGGCTAATCTCCAGTCCTCTGGGACCTCACCTGTGGTCAAACAGGATGTGAAGATATCTGCTAATGCCCCAACGACTTCTTCCCTTAGCTCTTGCAGTAATCTGGGATAGATCCTATCTGGCCCTGGGGACTTGGATACCTTAATGCAATTTAGGATACTCAAAACTTCCTCCTTTAATATACTGACATTCTCTACAGTATTCACACACTCATCCCTTACCTCAACATCAGCCATGTTCTTGTCCTTGGTGAATATCGATACAAAATTCTCATTAAAGGTCTCTCCCACTTCCTGTGGCTCCACGTATAACTTCCCTCCATTATCCTTGAGTGGGCCTACTCTTTCCCTTGCTACCCTATTTCTTCTAATATATGCATAAAAAACCTTGGGATTCTCCTTGATCTTGTTTGCTAAAGACATTTCATGGCCCTTTTTAGCCTTCCTAATTCCATGTTTAAATTCCTTCCTACTTTCTCTACGCTCTTCAAGGGCTTTGTCAGTTTGTAGCTGCCGAGACCAATTTTATGCTTCCTTTTTCCTTTTGACTATGCTTACTGTTTCCCTTGTCATCATGGTTCCTAAATCCTGCCATTTCCATCCTTTAGTTTTGCAGGGACAAGCATTTTCCCAGAATTCCTCTCAGTTACGTCTCTGTGCCCTCTGATTTGATTCTCTTCCTTGCATCGATCACGGAGGGTAGTAGAGGCTGGTACAATTACAGCATGTAAAAGGCATCTGGATGGGAATATGAATGGGAAGGGTTTAGAGGGATATGGGCCAAATGCTGGCAAATGGGACTACATTAAATTAAGATATCTGGTTGGCATGGACAAATTGGACTGAAGGGTCTGTTTCCATGTCATACATCTCTATGACTCTACAATGAGAATTACTCTTTAAAGTTCTTCTTATTACACCTTTATTCAAGAAGCTCAGGTTTGACACCAAATTCCTTTCCAACTGGCCTGTTTCATTTTCTTCCTCAGATTCTTGAATATATTGGGTGCAATCCTGCTGCTTTTGAAGATTTTATGCAGTTGGGAAGAAATGGGTCTCCAGACCTTGGTTGCACCTATTGCAGTCATAGGGAAGGTGACCAATTTAAAGAATGCTTCTGTATTCACTGTCCAACTAAAGCAGTGAGGTGAGTTCCCAAGATGACAAGAGCAGTTGGAGGGCCAGAAACTCAGATGGCCAGCATTCCCATTGGCAGACAGAGGCACTGCCTGCAACATTTCAATAAAATAAAATTTAATTAGGGTCACAGATATTAGGCATCAATGCGGAAGGGGAAGTCCCACCACAGGTTTGCTTTATTGTCACTGCAGATGTGGGCTTCTCATCCCACTGGCTCTATGCTGCCTGGTGTAATTCAGCACTGATATCTCCTAGGTCTGCTGCTGGGAGGCTACATTGATTTACTTGCTGGCTCTTCCATCATGTCCAGGGAAGATTCCTGCAGTGCTGTCATATTTTTCCCAGATGGCATCTTAATGGGCCTAAATGACTACTCATAGCTGCTGACAGCCATGTTGAATGAAGCTTGACAACTTGCTGCGAAACCAAGTTCCTGCCCCCAAACCCAAATAGTTTTCCAGTTTTCATAAGACCTCTGTTTCCCTCCTTATAATATTTAAAGGTCTTTAATATCCCACTGTACCCTGGTGCCAAGCCCCCAGTTTCTCATCACCGCCAGGCCTCTGATCCACCCCCCCGTGGCCAAATTCCAAGCCAGGACCGATCTATTACCCACAGGCAGGAGCCTAAACATCCGCTTCAGACCTCTAGTCCCACCCACACACCCCTGACCTCCACCAAGGCCTCAGATTTACTCCAATCCAACCTTCTGGCCTCCTTGTCAGGCTCCTGCTTCCACTCTCCATGCTGTGAATCCTCCACCTAGGTCTTTGATTCTCACACTCTGTGTTGCTGAGGCTTCCAACTCACCCCCTGGATACTGAGCCTTCAACCATTCAGCGCATCCTTAATTCCCTACATATGATCAAGCCGAATCAGCATGCCTTCATGAAGAGGAAATCATGCCTGACAAATTTGCTAGAAATCCTTGAGGAGGTAACAAGCTGCTTAGATATAGTGGAAGCAATATATATTTGGATTTTCAGAAGGTATTTGATAAGATACCACATTTTACGCTACTTAATAAGAAAATAGCCATAGTTTTGGAGATGGTATATTAGCATGGATAGAGAATTGGCTAAGTAATAGAAGACAAAAAGTTGGAATTAGGGAGGCATTTTCATGAAGGCAACTTGTAACTAATGGAGTGTTACGGGGATCAGTGCTGGGGCCACAATTATTTACAATATAAATACTAATGTCTTGGATAAGGAAAGTGAATTTACCATAGCCGAGTTTGTGGATGACTCAAAAATAGGTGGGAAGTCAAGTGCTGAGGATAATACAGAGAATCATAGGTTATCAAGAGGAAAAGGCGAGGAAGTGGACTTGAGGATTATCAGATCAGCCATGATCCCACTGAATGGTGGAGACTCAATGGCATTCTTGGCCTATTTCTGCTCTCATGTCTTATGGTCTTATCAGTTATCTCCTGTCATGCCCCCCTCAGAGTTTTATATGTCTCCTCAAGATCACCTCTCACGCTTCTAAACTCCAATGTACACTGACACAATCTACTCAATTTTTCCTCATAAAAAAAACTCATTACCCTAGGAATCATGCAACTGAAAAATCTCTGCTCTACTTTGAATGCAGCTGTGTCCCTCATTCAGTAAGGAAACTGAAATTACACATAATATTCCAAGCTTGGTCTTAACAATGCACTTTGCAGTTGTAACAAGACTTCCCTATTTTTGTACTCAATCCTATTTGTGATAAAGGCCAACAGTCAATTTGCCTTTCTAATTACTTGCTGTGCTGTACACCACCTTGTTGTGATTTACATACAAGGACACCCAAATCCTTTTTGTAGTCTGTAGTCTATAGGCTATCACCATTTAAATAATATTGTTTTTCTATTCTTTCTGCCAATGCGGCCAAACTCACATTTTTCCACTTTATACTCATTCTTTGCCCATTGTCTTAACCTATCTTTATCACTTTGCAGACTTTGTGTATCTTCATAACTTGCTTTCCAACCTACCTTGGTACTGTCAACAAATTTGGCTATAATACACATAATTGGTCAATCCTCTATCACTGCTAATGTATCACTCCCATGAGCTCTTATCCTGTACTAAAATTTTAGGGAGCACTTTATTGAATGTCCTTTGGAAATCCAAATCTATTAGATTTACTGTTTCTCCGTTATCCACGCTGCTCTCTATAACCTAAAATACCTCTGCTTGATTGCATTATGATTTGCTAAGTGTCCTGTTGCTACTTTCTGAATGTTAGATTCTAGCACTTTTCCAATGTCAAATGTTGGTCCAGGGCTTCCTAAACAGTGGATTGTGACCCTCAGTGGGGTCTTTAGCTGTCAATCAGACTCGATTCTGGACAGGGTAGAGATTAGTGTTGTTATTTGCATACTGTGGAGCTAAAAGTAAATTGTGTTTCACACAAATTTCTGATCCCTACATTCCCACAATGGCATTATCGATGGAATGACATAGCAACACAACAGCTATGTATGTTCATCTCGATATTTTATGTGAATGGATGTGTCCTTGCAGCTGATGGTGATTCTGAAACATTGCTATGCTTGACTTTCTTAGTTGTAGAAGTCACAGGGGAGAGGAGGGCTATCAATACATCCTCAATAGGTTGTTGCAGTATATCATATTATGGTACAAATATTGTTTAGTGTGACCTGTTTGTTGCACTTGTGATCCCTTTAAGATTGTTGCGTGGCTCCCTGTGCTGTCTTAAACGCAGCTTGCCTGCCTCACATTCCTGATGTTACAGGGCTGCACTTCACTTCAGCTGAAAGGGAACTTTGGAAGGTATATACTACAGCCACAGCATACTGGTAGCAGTAGGGCTGGGTATTGAACCTGTGACAGTGGTGCCAATTAATCCAGTTCTCTGATCCAGATGATGTTGAGCTTCTCTGGAACTTGATGCAAATGCAACCATTCAGTCAAATGACGAGTATTTCATAACCTGCCAGTCTCGAGATTTTTAGTTGGTTGGGAGGCTTTTTAATGCTGTCTGAATGAATTGAATGAATGGAGAGTTGAATCATCAAAGACAGGATAAAATTATCGTGCTTAGCAGTGTGAAATATGAACAGTGAGAAATAAAGCAGCTTCATTTTAGACACCTTTATAAGAGTTCTCAGGTCATGGCCACAAAAGTGTAAAATTCCCTGTGCAGTACTTTCCCAACAATAAGCCTTAACCTCTGCCTTGGAATGATGTGTAACTGTATCAATGTGAAACTTTCCGTTTCCTAAATCAGTCATCATCATTGTTTCAACATGCAATTGCCAGTTAATGTTGAGTTATGAGATTTTCATACTGTTTGGTTGAGTTGAATAGAATCCAGTCTCAGTCTTGTGCGAGACAAAATGATTTGTATTGGTTCTGGGCAGCATGTGTGGATCTGACTGTAAGATGTAAATTCTTAAACAGCTTGCCTCGCAACAATACAAAATGACTCCAGAGTGAGGTCTGAATTCCATCTTCCAGTTCAGCACTTTGGGGCTGAATCTTATGTCTGTTTTGGCTAAGTGTGAGTCACGTTCGGGTTGGTGGAGTGATTCTCGCCACAAAATCGGTCAGGTTTTCTCACTGTATCTTACCAAAGTTGCTGCATTAATTGACGTTTGAGCCCTCATGGTGAGGATCATGTCTAATTTTCACCCATCTTACTATGTACCATTCCCAGAGCAACTCACCACTCCCTGGAGATCCTGGATTTGACTGTCATCCTTAGCGCTGGCGCCATTTGTAAAAGACCACTGGGCAGTGGAACAAACATTGTCATTTCAGACCTGCTCTGCACGGTTCCTGAAATTTGTTCAGGCAGTCAGATGGTGGAGGGTTAGATGCCCCCCTTTGTGGGCATTGTCCTGGAGCTCTGGCTGGATGGGGTAGTGCACAAGCAGGAATTTCTCAACCCGCAGAACCGGCCTTGGAGTCTACAACACCAGACCATGTCCACAATGGTCCAAAGTTGCCACCAGGGTTGAAGTAGTCTCAGCTACCTGGAGGAGAGTCTAACACTGTAGGAAGAAGGACAGTGACCGTCTCCACTCTGCCAGCATGAGTGCCAACTAATACCTTGTAATACCTTCTAATACCTTGCACTCACTGTATCTTGTGATTGTACCCTCTTCCTGCCAATGTTCATAGTCTACCACTCACACTAATGCATCAACATTTTCCCCAATCACCTTCAGCTACCCCAGGCTGTGACACCACTAATCCTGCACAGTCTCAGCACCTCCAACTCATTAACTCTAGAAACATCCTTGTACACACCAACAGTAATAACTGGGCCATCCACTTTCATCTTCCGCAATACCTTTGTCTCTCTCATTCCCCTCCAAGGAGTAAAACAATACAATAGAGCCAAGAGAGTCAAGACAGGCGATGTTCTGCCTGTCATTCTGCAGCTCACCCCTTAAGAGAAGAAGATCCTGAGTCTGACTGAACTGCTATCAGAGGCTGCCTTTGATACTGTGCCAGGATCCCCTGAGTGAAGGCTATCTTGACTTGGTAGGGGGCCTGCTGACAACCCATGGAAAGCTTCTTGATTTTGTGTTTGCACTAAGTGGCATGGTGAGGCAATAGTAATATGAGCTTGGTATCTCTGGCTGAAAGGGCAAAATCCACAATGGCAAGGCACTGCAACACAAAGATGCTGCAAGCATTCAGGTAGGCTCAGAGCAAGTGAAGAGCCTAGAGATGCAGCCTGGTCCAGTCCATGAGCTGGGTATATGTCGCTGAGCACACAGTGTCCTTACTGCAGCATTACAATGATAATTGCTAGTGCAGTCCAAAGTGCAACAACATCTGGTAGGTGGATTAGAAATGTGCCATGAGGGTGGCATATGTTGGATGCCAGTGTCCATGGATGTGAGGCACATGTGATTGGAGAACATGGAATGTGCCTGAGATGTTAGTACCTGGTGTCCAATATGGAGATCTTCTACAGCAAGCAGTGAGTTGCACCTACCAAGAACCCTCTCTTGTTTCCTTGCTGGGTTTTCCCAATGGCTAGTTTGTATGGTGAGTTTGCAACCTGTGGTAAGTTGGACCATTAACAAGCTGTTTAACAAGCCATTTAACAACCACTAAAGAACATCAATTTGCAATTCGCTGCTCCCTGGTGAGAATCTTGCCACACTCCTTGAGCAAAGAGAGGAGTTGTGTTGAGATGACCTCGACATTGAGATGACCATCTTGCCCACTCATTCTTGCCATTGTCCACATCTCTCAGAGCCTAGTAAGAATCCACCCTTGGTGCGTGAACCACCAACATTCTTGGTTCTTTCTAGCTCTTTTTTTTTGCCTTTTCTATGATAAATAACAGATTGGAGTTACCTTGTTACAAATAGCTCATATACTGGAGATTGATCTTCACTTGCCAAAAACTACCAAGAGTTAACCTTACCACTGGGTTCAGTTCTAACTGATCCATTTTATTTATATTTGATGTGAAATATTGCATGAAAGTACAACTTTGTGAGGTGTAAAACAGCGTTCTTTGGTTTATTTTGTTTATTTTTATCCCCAGCCTTTAGTGACTCTGTAAAGATTTCTGTTAAATAAACGGAAGCTGTGTTTCACAACTTCTCCTACAAACTCCCCAAAGTGAGTTGGCTTGATTCCAGATACTTTGCTTGGAACTGGCTGGTAAATGCAAATCCCTAAATGGGTTGCTGCCATGCAGTAAAACAAAAATGACTGAATAACTCTACAGCAGTCCTTGCACGTATTTAACTTCAAACTGTGTGGAGTTCTAGAGTGCTGCCAAGTTAGTATAAAATTGCTCAGTAAATCCATTGAATCTCCCAGCCGCTTTATAAATTATAATTGTTTTTAATATTTTAAATAATTGGATAGTTAATAATCAGAAACTTTTCTGGTTGGGAGCGATCAGGAATAAAGCTCTGTATGCAGACAGATGGATACACCCATAATTTACATCTTAACTGAAAGGAATGCCTATTAGAACACATGATAATATTAACGTCAATGCACTTTTGGAATTACTGTCTTTCAGATGAAATATAAAACTGAGACCCTCTCCACCCTCTCAGCTGGACATAAAATCAATGTTACATTGCTGTTTGTGGGAATTTGTTGTACACAAGTTGGCTACCATGCCTCAAAAGAGTGAATACTTTATCAAAAGGACTTCATTGGCTGTAAAGTGCTTTGGTTTGAATGTTGTTTATGAAAAGTGTTATATAAGTACAAGTTTTTATTTTCTTTCAGTCACTGCTCCTTTGCACAAACAAATTGCGACACTTCCCTCTTCATTCTGTTAGCCAAAACCATCAGGAGATATGAGGTAAAGACCAATGGGATATTGAATTAGACTGTGATCAGCCCTGATTGAATTGAATGGGAGAACTGACACGAGGGGCTAAAGGCTCATTTCTGTTCCTATGTTGCTCTGAATGGAGTAATTTGATAATCCATAAATATAAAATTGTTTTTCAGTGTTGGAGAGGCTGTTCAAGCCTAATTATGTTTAGGATTTTCAGGATGGCAGTTTATCTCTTTGTGCCAGTTGAAGAGGCAGTGATGAATGCACTCCAAGTAATATTGAATGCTCCATTTAAGGCTCCAAAAAGTATTAATTGGGTGGAGGTGGGATTTCCACCTTCCACTAGGGTGGAAGTCACGTCCATCTGATTGGCTGGCAGGTATCTTGGGCCAGAAGCTGCAGTGGCTGGGACGTAACAACATCTTTGACCCGGAGGTCCAGGATCTGGTACGTGATGGCATCTTTGGGTAAAAATGGGAGCTGGGGCCTTAAGCGATAGGCAGAAGAGCTTGAAAGCATTGATAGAGAAGCAGGGATGACGGAACACCCACAGGGGCTAGATCTTATTGTGGGGTGGGTGGTGGGTGTGCCATTTGTTGGAAGGAGACTTGCAAGGAATGGAGGGATATGGACCAAGGTCCGGCAGAAGTTCAATTTGGCGTCATGTTTGGCCCGTTCCTGTGTTGTACAGTTCTATGTTCTTTGTTCTATGAGACCATCATTCCTTCCAATTTTCATCACGATTGCACAGGTCTCTGAGGCCTGTCTGAGCAGCAACTTGCAGATGTAAAAATCAATGCTGTGATGAGTGTGCCAATCACCGTGTGTGGAACATCGGTGTGAATACAAGTATGCACAGCCGTGCAGCTTAATGGGAACATTGAAGGAGATAGTTGAAAGAAGATTCACTCCCTTCCCACAAGCAGCATGAACAGTGCGATTTTCCAGGCCTCATTAACCCCTCATCTGCCCAATCCCTGAACTGTGAGGCCGGAAAGAAAATGATCCTTAAATTGTCATTAATTAGCTATTTAAAAGCCTCCAATGAGGTAAGGATGGATGAGGTGGGCTGGCCTAAGTCTTGTTTGTCACAATGTAAAATTGCTGAGAGGTTAATGCAGATGTGAGGCCATATAAACAATTTTCTGTGCTCCCCTCCCTACCCGTAAACTTACTGGCAGTGGAAAGATATTTCCCTATGGATGAGTAGACTTAGGGAACTAAATGTAATATTTTCAAGTTTGCAAATAACACAAAGCTGGGTGGAAGGGTGAGCTGTGAGGAGGATGCTTCAGAAACGCTTCAGTGTGACTTGGACAAGCTGAGTGAGTGGGCAAGTTCATAGCAGATGCGGCATAATATGGATAAAAGTGAGTTTATCCACTTTGATAGCAAAACAGGAGGTAGGTTATTATTTGAATGGTGATAGGTTGGGAAAGAGGGAGGTATAATGAGACCTAGGCGTCATTGTATACCAGTTGCTGAAAGTAAGCATGCTGGTGCAGAAGGCAGTAAAGACAGCAAATGATATATTGGTTTTCAAAGCCAAAGGATTTGAGTACAGGAGCAGGGATGTCTTGCTGCAATTGTATAGAGTCTTGGTGACATCACACCTGGAGTATTGTGTTCAGTTTTGGTTCCCTTACCTGAGGAAGGATGTTCCTGTGATGGAGGGAATGCAACAAAGGTTTATTCAACTGATTCCTGGAGTGGCAAGACTGTCATATAAAGGATGACTGGATCAGTTAGGACCATATTCACTGGAGTTTAGAAGATTGAGGGGGAATCGCATGGAAACCTAATGTAACTGGACAGGGTGAATGCAGGAAGGATGTTTCTGATCACTGGAGAGTCCAGAGCTAGGGATCATAATTTAACAGTCCTGGGTAGACCATTTCGGACTGAGATGAGGAAAGATTTCTTCATTAAAAGAATAGTTTTTCTGAGGAATTCTCTGCTACAGAAAGCAGTTGAAGCCCAAACATTGAATGTTTTTAAGAAGGAGATAGATGTAGTTCTTAGGGTCAAAGGGATCAAAAGGTATAGGAGAAAGGGAGAGCAGGATTCTGAGTGGCATGATCAATCATGATCATGTTGAATGGTGGAACAAGCTTGAAGGGCCAAAAGCCTGAATGGCTTGAACCTGCTCCTATTTTCTATGTTTCTAAGATTGTTGATACCTATTATATCTCATTGAACAAGGAATAACTTTGTAAAGGGTATTAATGTGTGAATAATATCATAAACAGTGGAAGTTTGCATCTATTCTATGATTTCTGTACATGTCAGCTTTATTAGAGTTCCCTGTGAAGGAACAGGAAATCACTGACAGGAACTTCAGAATATCTACATTTACCTGAGCTTGTGCAGGAGTTCCTGTCACTTTCACAGACTACTGATGGCAAACGCTGACGGGTTTGCCGGTGTGATACCAGAAAATCTGGACCACCTATTCTAGCTGAATAGCAGATAGGAGTAAAGCTAGTCAAAGATTTCGCTGCCCTGATCAAAGGGCTTTGAAAGTAATTGGATCATCGCCCCTGTTCTTTGACAGTTATCTCAGCACAAATCTGCAAATGGAATCTGAGTCAATGTAGTTTTGCTATTTAGTGTGTTAACTTGCTTGTTTTTCTAACTTAAAATTACTTCTAATTATTGGGCATGTGACAAAAGAAGATGACTTAAGGATATTTTCATTAGTCGGTAAAGCCTGTTAAATTTCAGTCTTAATAGGGACAGTATTTCAGTAAGGGCTCAGGGTGGGTCCCTGATGTTATTGAGCACTCCTCCACAGGCTGACTCAGCAGAGTGTTTACACTGCAGTGACAATCTCCCCATAAATTAAACTAAAAATACACTGTTACTTGACCCTGGTGATGGAAGATTCCTTGCTAATTCACTTAGTTGCTTAATGTGAGCACTGCGATTTCTTATTTATTGCAAGATATGGTTTGGAATATCACTATTCTTTTGTCCCTGACTTTTGTGTTTATTAAAACAAACACAGTGCCTGAATAGACACTGATCCGAAAGGAGCCAGAGAATGAGATAAAATATAAAGATATATACAAGATGACACATGTGTGACCTGGAAATGTTAACTTCTTTTTGTTGTCTTTTGACTTGGTGCAATGTTTGAAAGGTAGTGAAGGGATGTTTTATGCTTTATAACCCACAAATCCGTTCTTATTAATGTGTTTTAAAGAAAGGGGATGCCATGCACAGTCTATGTAGACCAGACCTTATGTCAAAAGTATTTTAAAAAATGTACACACTGGCCCATTAATGGAGTGCAGCTTTCCTACAAGGTTTCTTTTAGTTAATTGTTTTCAAGAAAGTCTGGACCTGTGAAGAAATGATAACTGTCTCTCCTTATTCCTTTCTTCAAATGTTTTGTCATTTAAACATTTATTTAGAAACATAATTAAAGCATAAATTTAGAAAATATCAGTTTTTAACTTGGTGTAGTTGAGGCATTTGGGTACATTTTTCTCCTTTGTTTTGTTGTTTTGTCACATTTTCTCCATCCTTGGCCTGATCCCTGTGGTGAAAGTGTTCTCATGGTCTCCTAGGTCACCAGCAATATCCCTGCAGCCAACAGAAGGTAGCAGATGTTGCCTAGATATTCTCTCTTTTCAGACATAACTCCTTCTCAAGAAAACTCACTGCCCCAATTGATTTTTTTCATTATAACAACAATAATATATTACTTAAAAACTCTACCTCTGGAAAGTGAATGCTATGCTTCCAGCATGCTTGAGTAACTTTACCATCAGAGTGCCAATGTTCTTCTGCCAGTAAGATTTCACTTCATCCATTATACCTCTAACACAGATGCTTTCTATCAGATCACCCTCCTGTATCAGTGGCCTTTTAAATAACTGAACCAATATTAAAAAGCACAATGAGTTGAGGGCCAGGTTAGGAGGCATTTAGGTCAAAAATAGAGCCATCGCAATGTCAGTAGTCATAGATCTATTTATCTATCCTCACTTTGAACAACTTCTCCTTTAATATCTCTCATTTACTTTGGGTCAAATGGTGGCCATGGGTACCTGCATGAGCCCCAGTCATGTCTGTCTCTTTGTAGGGTACGTGGAACATTTCTTGTTCCATTCAGACTCTGGCCCCCATCCACAAGTCTTTCTCTGATACGTCAATGACATCATCGGTGCTGCTTCGCTCTCTCATCCGGAATTAGAAAAGTTTATCAAATTCTCTGTCGATTTCCACCCCGCTCTCACCTTTGCCCGGTCCATCTCTGACTTCTCCCTTCCCTTCCTTGTCATCTCTGTTTCCATTTCTGGGAATAGGCTGGTGATCAATATCCACTATACACCCACAGATTCCCACAGCTACCTTGACTATACATCCTCACATAGTTTTTCATGCAAAGTCTTTATTCTCCCAGTTCCTCCATCTCCGTTGCATCTGTTCTGGTGATACCAGCTTCAACAAGGGGGCCTCCGAAATGTCCACCCTCTTCCTCAACCGAGGATTCTCCATCACCGTATCTGACAGGACTCTCAGCTGGGTCCGACCCATCTCCCTCACTTCATCCCTCACCCCCTCCTCCGTCCTGCAAAAGCAATAGGGTTCCCCTTGTCCTCACCTACCGTCCCACCAGCATCCACATCCAGAAGATCATTAGCTGCAATTTCCACCACCTCCAGTGGGTTAACACCAGCAAACACATATTCCCCTCCCCTCCCTTGCCAGGCTTCCACAGGAGCCGTTCCCTCCAGGAGACGTTGGCCCACTCGTCCTCCATTCCAACACATCCCCACACCCCCACGGCAACTTCCCCTGCAAACACAGAAGGTACAATACCTACCTGTTTATTTCCTCCTTCCTCATTGTCCAAGGTCCCAGACGCATCTTCCAGGGGAAGCAGCTCTTTACCTCCACTTTACTCAATCTAGTCTATTGTATTCACTGCTCATAATGTGGGCTCCTCTACAATAAAGAGATAAAGTGCAGACTCAATGACCGCTTTTCAGAACACCTACATCCTGTCTGCAAAAAGGACCTTGAGCTTCCAGTTGCCTGCTGTTTCTACGCATCACTTTGTTCCCTGGCCAACATCTCTGTCCCAGGCTTGCTACAAGGCTCCAGTGAAGCTCAGTGCAAACTGAAAGAATAACACCTCATTAGGAACTCTGCAGCCTTCTGGACTCGATGTCAAGTTCCACAGTTTTAGTGCCTGAGCACCTTTTCCCATGTCCTTACTCCAACCCTCATGCACCAGGCCTTGTTGTCACATGGACTGCTACCTCAAACAACCTATTGTCAGCCCCTAATAGTCCCCATTAGCAGTTACTATTTCTCCCAGGCTTTACCCATTCTTTTGTCTGCCCAACTGTTATCTCTCTCTGGGCTCCATCTCCATCTATCATTTACTCCTCCACTCCCCTCACCCCATCTTGAGCATATATACCAACCTTTTCCTAGCTACAATCAGTTCTAAAGAAGGGTCTCTGGATCTGAAATGTTAACTCTGATTTCTCTCCACAGATGCTGCCAGACCTACAGCAATTTCTGTCTTTGTAATAGATCTGTTTGTTACTTACCTCTAACCATACACCACTGTTGTATGCTCTCATAAAGAAAACCATGATCTGTTTGGTCTGCCCCACACCTCATAATGGCTAGAAGACCATGACCAGCTACTTCCTTATCCTGATCACAATCTCTCAATTCCCAGGGAGTCACAGCCATGTAACGTCCTGAGCATAGCAAAAATAAAACAGAAAAAAATAACGCTTCATTGACTCCTGTCCTGGAGGTGATATTGATCAAATGTTATCTATTGCATTTAGATGGAGTTGCCCTCAGCCAATGTTGATTGGGTAAGGCAACATTGATCTTTCTTGGGCACTGGGTATGCTTCTCTTCCACAGTTCTAAGTTCAAAACTGGGAGAGAGTGAAAAAGAATTGGGAATGCACAAGATGGCAGAACCGGGGAAACACTGAGATCTCAGGGGGTTGTCACATTGGAAGAGATTACAGAGATAGGAATGACCACGGTAAGATTTAAAAAAGGATGATAATTTTAAAATTAAGGTCTTGCAAGGTTAGGAGCCAGTGTAGGTCAGCGAGCCAAGGGATAGATGGATGAATGGGACATGGTGCAGGTACATTTTACGTACAGGGGGTTGGTTACTGTTTGTGTGCAGTACCAGTGGCAACTGCTTCAGTCTAAGCAGTTGTATTCCTGCAGGACTCAAGAAAGCTGTAAAAGGAGGAAAAATAGAAACACAAACAGAAACATGGGCAAATGAGCTCAAAATAAAATTCACTACTCTCAGGGAATATTGGATAAATAAAGCATTTTAAAACCATTTTCACCTTTACCAGCTGGGCAGTAATCCTGCATTGTTGATTTTATGCCATTTTGCAAGCCATTTGATGTCATCCCATTGATTTCACCAAATTACTTCCCAGATAATGAAATTGAAAATTACACCTCCTCCCCTCTTCCATGAATCAAAATTTCATCATTTCAAATTAAGATTATCTTTGGGATGGTCTGTCAGCCAGATCTGCAGAACCACCCCATCCATCACTAACAGTAGCTATCCTTTCGCTATTCTACCTTAATGTAATCAAGCTTACTGTTTAGGCTTTCACATCTCACCATGCCATTAAGATTTTTGTTTTGGACCAGGTATTCCATACTGAGGTAAAGATTTGTAAAAATGCTCAATGATAACTGCAGAACTTTAAAGGCATTAAAACGCTAAAGCATTCTATTCACTGGAGGTCTTATCAGCACCAGCTTAAATAAACAAAAGAAAGACAATGTTAGAAAAAACAATTTCAACAAGTTTGATGCATTTATCTCTTGCCACCCACAAAGGGTCAAGCATGAGCGGTGGGAACATTTTCTTTATTTTTAATACAAACGTGTAAAAGTATAGATTTATGGAATCATCATGAATAGAGATAAGATAACATAATTTTAAAAAACAGGACGAGCTGCAACAATTTCAGTACCATTCCCATCTGCAATTTCTAAAGTTACTTTGACTCTTTGGGTACAAAAGACATTTACAGATTACAAAACCTTAAATTTCCTTTTATATAAAATCTATCAATGTCTTTTACCAGAAACCCGTGGATTGCTGAATATCCAAAACTAAAATTTAAATTCAAGTTCTTCACTTAAATGTCTTTGCCATTCATCCCACAATAGCTAGTATTTGCTTGCCTTTAAAGTATCTGTTCTGTCCACAATCAACTGGTCTCTCCAGATCATGCACTGATACAACTGAGAGGCTGCGTTGACAACGTGCTCTTAATTCTGTGCAGAGGAAGTTCAAGATGTCATAAAGGATTCAGTCTCTGACTTTCATCTGCAAATACCGTCACCTTGGCTAGATTATTATTTTGTTGAGGTGGAGTCACCCTCAGACTGGGCAAGACAATGCAGGAAAAATAGTGGAAAAAACTTGTAGCAATGTAGAAATTTTCAATGAAGCTAATTCTACTTGTCATTATTGGCAGCTAAGGCTATTAAATATAATTCCACAGAGTGGTAGGGTCAAGGATGTGCGTGAAAGTTTTCCAACTGTTCTGTCATTTCTCAAATGAAAATTAAGCAGCAAGCAACGTGATATTAAACTGTTCCATTGCTGTCCAAGGTTGGAATGATCACTCCTGATTTTCATAACTTCATATTTAGGGAGATTTATTTCAAAAAACTTCACTTTTTTTTGGAATTGGTTATACAGCAGCAAGCACATGAAAGTTTCAATGCTAGCAAGTTTTGCTGAGCGGTCCTTAATCTGGTATTAAGATCTTCATCAACATTTGCCATAGACCAAACATTTGTTTCAGGTGTTGCTCGGGATGCCTATAGAAAGCTGTTTTTATCAATACAGTGACACCAGTAACGTAGGATGTATTTGCACATTTGCGCCTCTTGCAGTGGTTAACCATAAGAAACAATTTCCATTTAATTCCTGCATCATTCAGGGCATGTTAAATGTATATGTCTGATGAAAAAAAATATCAAGAGCAGTATAGGGCTTTGAATAAAATCAGGTAAAGTGCAACAGGAGTGGAGAGAGAGTTTATCAACTATTGTAACATATTAGCAATATTGACCCCATCAGGGAAAGGTAGTGGAAAGTTAAAGTGCTATACATAAATACACAAAGCTTTCATAACAAGGTAGATTAATTAATGGCATCAATAGAGATAGTATTTGGTCTGAAATGTGGTTGTATGGTGACTAAGGTTGGGAATGAAATATTCAAGGTATTCAATTTTAGAAAAGATAGGCAAAATTGAAAGGAGGTAGTCCTGTTCATATAGGATAGGATAGAAGCAGTGGTAAGAAAGGATCCTAGTCTAGAAAATCAAGATATAAAATTTGTATGGGTGGATCTAAGAAATAATGAATGGCAGAAAACACTGTTCTGAGTAGAGTATAGGCCCCCAGTAGTGGACATGCCCCAGACACTGGTTCATGGAATGTATTCAAGGTAGTTTTTTTTAATAACAATATATCAAATGCTTAATTAAGATTGACAGTTAATAGTTCCTGCTGCATCTCCATGTCAACCATGGTCCAACTGATCAACACCCTTTTCTCTTGCTATATTGATTTTCCCTTCCCAGATTTAGTTTCATGTGCCAGTCTTGATGAGAAAAAGTTTGATTTTACATCTCTTTTTAGCAACGTTTAGGACCTAGTATAGTGTAATGAGGCAGGATTAATCAGTAACCTGATAATAAAGGATTCTCCACTGAAGAGTGATAATATGATAGAATTTCAACTTGGCTTTGAGATTCATCTGATTAAATGCCAAACCTGAAATCTTAATTTTAAACTGAACTAAGTACAGTTGTACGGGAGAGTTGGCGAGGCTAGATTAGGAAATTAGATTAAAGGTTTCCATGGTAGATAAGCAAATTGCAAATTTTTAAATCATAATTTGTAATTCTGAATGAATATATTTTTCCTTGTGGGAAAACAAAATATCTGGGAAGGTGGAAAACCATGGTTACCAATAGAAGTTACAGCTAGTATCAAGTAAAAAGAAGAGACATACATTGTTGTTAAAAAGGCTAAGGGGTTTGAAATATCATCAAATGATGACCAAGAAAATGATAAGCAGGGAGAAAATGTAACTGAGAATAAAGTAGCAGGAAACATGAAAACCGATTGTCAAAACTGCGAATTTGTTAAAGGGAAAAGATTAGCAAAATGTAAGCCTGGTTAGAGGCAGACAGAAGGGGAAATTATAATGGGAATAACAGGTTAAATAGATATTTTCCATCTGTTTTAACAGTAAAAGACTCAAAGAACGAGTTACAACCAAGGGTCTATGATAAACATAAAGTAGTAAGAAAATGTACTGGAGAAATTAATGGGAATAAAAGTTGCATTGATATAGCATCCTTCATGACCACAGGATGTGTAGAAGCCCATTATAGCCAATGGAGTATTTTTGAAGAGCGATTATAATGCAGAATATGTAGAGGCCAATTTGCACACAGCAAATCCATATGAACAGCAATGTGATAATGACTAGATAATTTGTTGGGTATTGTTGATTGATGGATAAATGTTAGCCAGTATGCCAGGGCTAACATTCCTTCTCTTCTTTGAAATAATGTCTTGGGAGGGAGCCTAGATAAATGTTCTTGAAGCAGGTCTCACTGACAGACAAGAAGTCATTGAGAATGTGGCATCTATTCCAAACAAGTGAACAGAACCAATCATGTGACAGCTGTAAATTAGTGAAAGTGCTCTGGGCTTGCTGCTAGATCAAGTGGCTGAGGTCTCTAATGTCAGAAAACCATCATCATGCAATAGCTCCAAATGATTCACACTGAATCTAAACACAACAAATGATTCAACTTCAATGCAGGTCAGCTTCCAAGTGACACCAGCTCAGGAAGATCCCGTTATGAGTCGCCAGGTTTAACTGGGCAGGTTTCAACTGTGATGGGAAATCCATGGAGTTTCCATTTCAACTTGTGAGGCAACACTAGGTAGTGGGAACTGCAGATGCTGGAGAATCTGAGATAACAAGGTGTAGAGCTAGATGAACACAGCAGGCCAATGATGCTGCTTGGCCTGCTGTGTTCATCCAGCTCTACACCTTGTTATCTCAGGCAACACTAGGTCATGTGAATTCATCTTTAAAAGGTTTAAAAGGCGCATTAATGACTGTAATTGCCTATCAATGATGAACAGTCAACCTTTGAATATCAGTACTGCCCCAACACTGACTTATAATTGTGGGAAGTAACTGAAACGTGACTTCTTGCACAGTTTTGTTGCTTAGCTGCTACTGTTCCTGCCATGACAGGCTGGATTAATTTCCATCCAGGATTTTTTACATTCCCTTGAAAAGGCAGACTGGGTCTCAGTTTAATGCCTCATCCAAAAGTCAGCAACACCAACAATGCAGCATTCCCTCAATATTGCAATGGTATGTTAACCCACATTTCTGAACTCACTTCTTGGAACAAAATTTAAACAAGCAAGCTTCTGATTCATGTTCAAGCATCCAACCATTTGAGCCATGTTTGACATCTAAGAGCCATGCTGGACAAGAAAAGATGATTGCTTCTGTCTGACCTGACCTGTACGGTTTGTGATATATTCAGCATCACAATGTATACAGTATCCAAAAACAAATAAACATACGTAAAGCCTGAGTCAGTTTGGTAGGATTTTGGACATTAACTGGGAAATTCCTGGGAGAGCAAGGTAGTAGTGTAGTGGTAAGGTCATTAGGATTTTATTCCAAAAAACCCAGGCTAATATTCTAGGGACATTGGTTTGAATCTCATGATGGTGAAAGTTGGGTTCATTTTTCTTTAAAATGTGAAATTAAAAAGCTAGCCTAATGAGAACCATGTAACCATTGTCAGATATTGTAAAAAAAAGTCTGGTTCTCTAATGTCCTTTAGGTAAAGAAATTTGCCATCCCTACCTGTTTGTCCCATATTTGACTTCTGATCCACAACAATGTAGTTGACTCAATTCTGAGTTGCTAGGTATTTTCAAGACTGAGAGCAACAGATTTTTTTTATCAGTAAGGGAATCAAGGGTTATGGGGAAAAGGCAGGAAAGTGGAGTTGAGGGTTATCAGATAAGCTGTGATCTCATTGAATGGTGGAACACTCTCAATGGGCTGAATGGCCCACTTCTGTTCCTATATCATATGATCTTATGGACTTATAATGTCTTCTGAAAAGGGATATTACCCCTACCTACTTAATTGTGTCACAGGTACAAAACCTAAAGAAAGGAAAGCAACTGGTTCTGCTACCTAGCATCAACCTAGGCACGAGAAATGACAACAGCAAACTCAGAATGTCAATCCTGTAAAGTTCTTTTTAACAATTATGGCTTGTGCCAAAATTGAGAGAGCTGCCCCACAGACTAGAAAAGCAATAGTCTGACATCGTCATGCTTTCAGAATCTTACAAACCATGTCCTAGACACCACCATTGCCATTCCCTGGGTATATCCTATCCCACTGGCAGAAGAGACCCACCAGGGTGGTGGCACTGTGATGTACAGTTGGGACGGCATTGCCTTGGGCATCCTCAACATTGACTCTGGATTTCAAGAAATCTCACAACATCAAGTCAAACACAGAGAGGGAAGCAACTTACTAATAATCACTCCCCATCCCCACCCTTAGGTGATGAATCAGTACCCCTCCAAGTTGAACACCTCTTGGAGGAATCACTGAATGTTGCAAAGGCACAAATTTAATCTGGATGGGAGACTTCAAAGCCCATCACAAAGTCTGACTTGGCAGCACCACTATTGACTAAGCAGGCTAATTCCTAAAGGACATTACTGCTAGACTGGGTCTGCAGCAGCTTGTGAGGAAACCAACAGGAGGGGAAGAGATAACAAGCTGTAGAGCTGGATGAACACAGCAGGCCAAGCAGCATCAGAGGAGCAGGAAAGCTGACGTTTCGGGCCTAGACCCTTCTTCAGAAATGGGGGAAGGGAAGGGGATTCTGAAATAAATAGGGAGAGAGGAGGAGGCGGATAGAAGATGGATAAAGGAGAAGATAGGTGGAGAGGAGACAGACAGGTCAAAGAGGCGGGGATGGAGCCAGTAAAGGTGAGTGTAGGTGGGGAGTTAGTGACGAGATAGGTCAGTCCAGGGAGGACGGACAGGTTAAGGGGGCAGATGATGTTAGTAGGTAGGGATGGGAGTGGGGCTTAAGGTGGGAGGAGGGGATAGGTGGGAGGAAGGACAGGTTAGGGAGGCGGGGACAAGCTGGGCTGGTTTTGGGATGCATTAGGGGGAGGGGAGATTTTGAAGCTTGTGAAGTCCACATTGATACCATTGGGCTGCAGGGTTCCCAAGCGGAATATGAGTTGCTGTTCCTGCAACCGTCGGGTGGCATCGTTGTGGCACTGCAGGAGGCCCAGGATGGACATGTCATCTAAGGAGTGGGAGGGGGAGTTGAAATGGTTCGCGACTGGGAGGTGCAGTTGTTTGTTGCGAACCGAGCGTAGGTGTTCCGCAAAGCGGTCCCCAAGCCTCCGCTTGATTTCCCCAATGGAGAGGAGGCCACATCTGGAACAGCAGATATAGTATACCATATACAGTATACAGGGAAAAATATACTCGACATCATACTCACCAACTTCCACTCGAGATGGTGAAAGACTTCCACTACACAATCTTTATGTAGGTGAAGTCCTGTTTTCACATTGAGGATACTTTCCACTATCTTGTGTGGCACTACAACTGTGGTAAATGCAGCAGACTTTAAATAGACCTAGTCACTCAAAATTGGGCATCTAAGAGGTGCAGTGGGACATCAGGAGCAGCAGAATTGTATTCAACCACAATCTGTAACCTCATGTACCAGCAAGTAACCATTACCATGAAATCAGAAGCAGCGCCAGCATACCTAAAAATGATAAATAAAACAAAGGTATTCTGGAAATCTGAAATAAAAACAAAAATTGCTGGAGAAACTTGGCAGGCCCCCTCGGCAGCATCTGTGCAGAGATAATGTTTCAGGTTCAGTGACCCTTCTTCAGAACTGATAGTAGCGAGGAAAAGATGGTATATATACTAAAGAGGGAAGGTAGGGTCAGGGTGTAAAGGAGAAAGCGATAGATGGTAACGGAGCCCAGAGGGAGAGAAAGACAGTTAGGCAGTCAAGGGGATGGATAATTAGGTGAAAATGAGTTGGCTGTGCTGAAAGCAGCACATGTCATTACAGGACCTGTGGTGTGTGGATGGATAAAGGACATGGAAGAAGGTGTTCTGGCCCTAAAATCATTGAACTTGATAATAAGTCCTGAAGGCTGCAGGGTCCCCAAGCAGAAAATTAAATGCTATTCTTCCAGTAGCTTGAACTGAGTCTTGGTGGTGAATTGCAGCAAGTCTGAGACAGAACTGTTGGCCAGGGAACACGGTGGTGTGTTGAATGTGGCTGGCAAGTGGAAGCTCAGAGATAGTAGGAAATGCAGATGCTGGAGAATCTGAGATAACAAGGTGTAGAGCTGGACGAACACAGCAGGCCAAGCCCCATGGCCACCCACTTTGTCTGTAGGAAGTGGGAGGAATTGAAAGAGAAAATTTTCCCGCAACTCATCTCTCACACCCCGTCCCCACAATAACGACCAAAACAGAATACCCCTCATCCTCACGTACCACCCCAACAACCTCCGGATCCAACGCATCATCCTCCGACACTCCCGCCATCTGCAATCCGACCCCACCACCAAAGACATTTTTCCCTCCCCACCCTTATCTGCTTTCCGGAGGGACCACTCTCTCCGTGACTCCCTTGTCCACTCCACACTCCCCTCCAGTCCCACCACACCCGGCACTTTTCCCTGCAACCGCAGAAAGTGCTACACCTGCCCCCACACCTCCCTTCTCACTCCCATCCCAGGCCCCAAGAAGACTTTCCACATCAAGCAGATGTTCACCTGCACATCTGCTAATGTGGTATAGTGTATCCGCTGTTCCCGTTGTGGCCTCTTCTACATCGGGGAAACCAAGCGGAGGCTTGGGGACCGTGTTGCAGAACACCTACGCTCAGTTCGCACTAAACAACCTTTTCAACTTCCCCTCCCATTCCTCAGACGACATGTCCATCCTGGGCCTCCTGCAGTGCCACAACGATGCCACCCGAAGGTTGCAGGAACAGCAACTCATATTCCGCTTGGGAACCCTGCAGCCCAATGGTATCAATGTGGACTTCACAAGCTTCAAAATCTCCCCTCCCCCTAATGCATCCCAAAACCAGCCCAGCTCGTCCCCGCCTCCCTAACCTGTCCTTCCTCTCACCTAACCCCTTCTCCCACCTCAAGCCCCACCCCCATCTCCTACATACTAACCTCATCCCGCCCCCTTAACCTGTCCGTCCTCCCTGGACTGACCTATCTCCTCCCTAACTCCCCACCTGCACTCACCTTTACTGGCTCCATCCCCGCCTCTTTGACCTGTCTGTCTCCTCTCCACCTATCTTCTCCTTTATCCATCTTCTCTCTGCCTCCCCCTCTCTCCCTATTTATTTCAGAATCCCCTTCCCATCCCCCATTTCTGAAGAAGGGTCTAGGCTCGAAATGTCAGCCTTCCTGCTCCTATGATGCTGCTTTGCCTGCTGTGTTCATCCAACTGGAAGCTCAGGGTCTATTTTTCAGACAGAATGTAGATGTTCTGCAAATTGGCTGCTTTGCATCTATCTTCAGCCAGAAGTGCTGAGAGGATGATTATCCCAGTATCTCAATCTCAGTCTTGCTCACTGGCACTCAATTCTCATTTCCACTAGTGGCACTTAGTTCCTGACCCCATTACACCTTTGGTGCAAGCATAAATAAAAGAGCTGAATTCCAGAGGTGAGGTGAAAGTAACAGCCCTTGACATCAAGACAGCATTTGACCAGGTGTGGCATCAAGGAACCCTACTGCAACTGGAAGCAATGGGCATCCGCTGGCTGGGGTCATACCTCGCACTCAGGAAGATGGTTGTGGTTGCTGAAGATTAATCATTTCAGCTCCAGGACATCTCTGCAGGAGTTCCTCAGGGTAGTGTCCTAGGCCCAACCATCTTCAGCTGCTTCATCAATGACCTTCCCTCCAATATAAGGTTAGACATGAGGATGTTCGCTGATGATTGCAAATGCTCAAAACCATTCACAAGTCCTCAGGTACTGAAGCTGTCTGTGTCTATTTTCAGAAAGATCTGGATAACATCTAGCCTTGACCTGTTAAATGAAATGTAAACTTGTGCCACACATGTGCCAAGCAATGACCATCTTCAATAAGAGAGAGCGAACCATCTCCTCCTCAGGTTCAATGGCATTATCATTGCAGAAACCCCCACTGTCAACATCCTGGGGAGTTACCACTGACCAGAAACTGGAGTGGACCAACCATATAAATACTGTAGTTACAAGAGCAGGTCAGTGGTTAGGATACCTGCAACAGGTAACTCACCTTGTGACTCTCCAAAGCCTGTAAACTATCAACAAGGCACAAGGCAAGAATGTGATGGAATGCTATCCACTTGCTTGGATCAGTACAGTTTCAATGACACTAAATAACTTGACATCATGCAGAACAAAGCAATCTGCTTGATTGGCACATTACCCATGACCTTTGGCATTCAATTCCTTCTTCACTGACACATGGTGTCATCAATGTGAACCATCTGGAAAACATTAACTCACCAAGACTCTTCCCTCACCACCTTCCAAACTCACAATCTCTCCTATCTAGAAGCACAAGGACAGCATATACATGGGAGCAGAAGTACCTTCAAATTCCTCTCGAAGCCACACACCACCCTGACCTCAACTACATCATTGTTCCATCTCTGTCACTGGGTCAATGTCCTGGAACTTGCTTCCTAATAGCGCCGAAGGTGTCCCTACATCCCGATGACTGTAGCAGTTCAAGAAGGTGTCTCAGCACTAATTTCTTCAGGATAATTAGGGGTGAGCAATAAATATCAGCAAAGAAAACCATGCCTACATCCCATGAATGAATTCAAAATCATGGAAAGGCCTTGTTGTAATATTTAAATTGCCTCTAACCACCTTCCTGCAATCATTTAACATTTGCCTGAGGTGGTTGTGGTGTAGGAGTACCCACGATCATGTTCGCGGAAGAGGTGGATACAGTGGACTAAATGACTTGCAAGTTTTTTTCTTTCCTGCTACATTTGACAGAGTAAAAATAGTTTATACGCGACATGTGACTTTGGACAGAAAGAGCTCTGATATACAAAGCTAGAAGCTGAAGCTACTATCATCATGAGATATGGGGGTGTCCAGAATGGAAAGGTTAATGAAAGAGCAGTCAAGATACGTTTTATGGCCCAAAGGAACATACTGTGGAAAAAATTCAAAACATCTGATCTTTGCTAGTCATTCAATTGGCAAAGATCTCTATTCTGTCTTGGAAAATTTAGATGCGCCAAAATCCGACAATAGATGACTGTATTTATGGAATGGCTCACCTGGAAAGAATTACAAGGCCACACTAGGGAGAAAGAAGATTTATAATAGGATACTGGCTGAAATGTGGGAGGCAGTAAAGAAGGACTCCTTGATTACAGGAAGACCCAATATAAAGAATACAAATGTAAAAACTCTGGAACGTTAGCTCAGGATTTCGTTGGATAATTTTTTTTATTGTTTTAAATAAGAAATAAAGTTGGAGGGAGAAGTACATAGTATGACTAGAGTTGTTTTGATGAGCTGTTGAATGTACTTGCATGGGAAAGGTGTGTTACCAACAGACATGGGACAATATCTTGTGCAGCTAAATACTCTTGAAATTGTACAGTCCAGTCTTAATCGTGAGAACATTCAAAATGCTAAAAGCCATTAAATTTATCCCTCTAGTCCTATAATTTTCCAATAACATCATTCAGCTGAATTTTGTACACTTGTACTTTTTTTGTCTTTCCTACCCGTCAGGAGAATATTCCAAAACATTGATTACCCTTTTTACTAAAGAATTTCTTTCTCAGACTACTTAAAATTTATTTTAAGTTTATGTCTTCTCATCTTACTCTTTTGGCTAATATTCAGACTTTAGAGCATTTAATATTTTACACATCTCACTGAAGTTCTGATTAACTGCCTTCTTTGTTGATGATACAGCTTGGCTCCCATGTTTTCTGATAGCACATTGATTCTCACTTAGAATCACTCTTGTAGTTCTTCTTTGCGTCCCTTCCAATGATTTTTAATATGGACTTAACACCTTAAAAGCCTTTGTGACAGGGGGTGAGTTTACTTGCCAAAAGTGGAATTGGAGTTTTGTTTTATTCTTTTGTGGGATGTGGGCATTGCTGGCTGGCCAGCATTTTTGCCCATCCCTCCTTGCCCTTGAGAAGGTGAAGGTGAGCTGCCTTCTTGAACTGCTGCAGTCCACCTGCTGTGGGTTGACCCACAATGCCATTGTGGGGGAATTCCAGGATTTGGACCCAGCAACGGTGAAGGAACAGCGATATATTCCCAAGTCAGGATGATGAGTGGCTTGGAGGGGAACTTGAAGGTGGTGGTGTTCCCATGTATTTGCTGCCCTTGTCCTTCTAGATGGAAGTGGTTGTAAGTTTGGAAGGTGCTATCTTTTTTTTTTCTATTCATTTTGTGGGATGTGGGCGTCGCTGGCTGGCCAGCATTTCTTGCCCATCCCTAGTTGCCCTTGAGAAGATGATGGTGAGCTGCCCTCTTGAACTGCTGCATTGCTCCTGCTGTGGGTTGAGCCAAAATGCTATTAGGGAAGGAATTCCAGAATTTTAACCCAGCGACAGTGAAGGAACGGCGATATATTTCCAAGTCAGGATGGTGAATGACTTGGAGGGGAACTTGGAGGTGGTGGTGTTCACATATATCTGCTGCTCTTGTCCTTCTAGATGGAAGTGGTCGTAGGTTTGGAGTGTGCTGTCTGAGGATCTTTGGTCAATTTCTGCAGTGCATCTTGTAGATAGTACACACTGCTGCTACTGAGTGTCGGTGGGGGAGGGAGTGGATGTAGTGCCAATCAAGCGGGCTGCTTTGTCCTGGATGGTGTCAAGCTTCTTGTGTGTTGTTGGGGCTGCACTCATCCAGGCAAGTGGGGAGTATTCCATCACACTCCTGACTTGTGCCTTGTCGATGGTGGGCAGGCTTTGAGGAGTCAGGAGATGAGTTATTCACCGCAGTATTCCCAGCTTCTGGCCTGCTCTTGCTGCTCTTGATGTCTGAGGATCTTTGGTGAATTTCTACAGGGCATCTTGTAGATAGTACACACTGCTGCTACTGAGCTTCAGCGGTGGAGTGAACAGAGACTCAATTTTGGTTTTAATGGAGATGGAATAAAGTATTGGAAGTAAACCCACATCCAGACAAAGATGGGCAATTAAATATTTTAATGAGGCTGAAAACCTCAATTTTAGCTTGTTTTGTCAGTCTTTAAGTAGTTGGCCAATGTCCCATTAGGAAAGCTAGCAGTGCAAGAGACAGAAAGACAATCTCAAAGAGAATGTAAGTGCCTTTGCAACATTGATTGTGGGCCAGGAAGTACAAAAGTATTTCCCAACAGATCTTTAAGTACTCCTGCCATACAACATCTAATTTTGTTCTTCACTGAAGCAAAGAATATGGTATTGGACTAGAAAATTCCAATACCTGGACTAATGATCTAGAAACATGGGTTCAAATCCCACTCTGGCAAAATGGGAAATATAAATTCAGTCAATTAAATCTGGAAACAAAGATTGATATAAGTAATGGCGAACATGACAGTATTGGATTAATGTAAAAAAAAATCTATTTTGTTCATTAATGAACTTGAAGGAAGAAATCTGTTGTCCTTATTAATTCTAGATCCAAGAATCACAGATATGTGGTGGACATTAAATGAGCATTGAAATAACCTAACAAGGCACTAGTTGTATTTAAATCCCTAAGATCAGATCTTCCCTGGATCCATCTGCATCCATTCCCTTCCTGGGAAAACTCCACATCAGGCTGTGGATCAGATTGTCCTCCCACACAGGCTGTGGATTAGATCAATGCATGGCTGCTCTGGACCTCCCTGTTTAACTGGAAGCCAAACATGTCAATCATGATGCATTCCGTGCCAGAGCCTGTCACTGACAGAAGTGCAGGGAACCATAGACGTCCCATCTGAAAGCCTGCTCTACTTTCCAATGCAATCAACCCAGTTAATGTTCAGTCCATAGTTCATAAGAAAGAAGCATCAATGACACGTGTACTAGCTATGAGTTTAAATTAAATGAATTGGTTAGCCTTAATTGCAAGTTGACGCAAGAAAATATCATGTTCATGGAAACAAAGAAACTATTCCATACCAATGTTTCTTTTGTTTTTGTCTGTAAGTGTAGTATTTCATGATTACAGTGTCTCAGATAGCATTTCATTTCTGGAGGGATGGATAACATCGTGGCGTTGTTGATGAGCTAAACCATTTTCAAAATGTTTCTGCGTTATTCACTATGCAAAGGGTATGGAGTGACAGTGGATACTAATAAATAATTAACTGCTGTCCAAAATGGCCTGGAAGCTGACCTTTAAATCAAGTAGCAACAAACTATTTGGGAATAAAACTGAATTTTTTATAAGCTAATGGTTCTGAAGGATTGGATAATGTCATAAGGGCTCAGGTGGGAAAAAAGTAGAACACCTTACAAGTTAAAAGAGGGCAGACCTGTTATTCTAAGTCTCTTAGTCTTTGTAGCAATGTCTCACCTCCTAATGTGGGTTGTAATTTATAGCTATAATGCAGTTTTGTTTAAGAGAGAGCCATCTTGTTAAGACTGACAAGTGGTTTTCCTCTGCAAGTAGGCCCATGGATCCATTCAAGGAAAAGGTTGGTGGCAGAAAACTAGCCCAATCCCAAGCTGATGGTTGTTGGAATCACAACACATTAAACATAGTACGCAGTGGCGCAGAATGAAATTTGATTATGCTGTGTAGCTGAATTCCAACAAACCCAGAAGAAATTTCCAGTTATGGCTTTAAGATCAACTCTGGCAGATAGTCAGCAGTGTAAGGAACTAAACAATCATACAGCCTGCATTCAAATTCAGGGGAAGATCAACACGGGACAAACTGCACTTATTAATGGAAATTTTTTAACTTCAGATCTAATTAGAGAAGTGCAGAAACAAGAATGATCCAGAAGTTAGTTGCATATGCCAGTTAGACATTCCATTGGAAAATGTGAATCTGTAAGTGCAGTCCCAATTAGAGGTTCAGCTAGAAAGCAAACAGACAATGAATCTTCATAAGTGAGGTGAGAAGTACTTGTTTTGCAAAGGAAAGCTTTGAATTAAATGTGTAGAATAGACTGAGAAGCCTAGAAGTTAAAAAAAACCTGTATTTACAGCTCACAAGCATTGCCACCAATGGTATCAATGTGGACTTCACAAGCAGGAAACCATCATTTGCCCGTGAAAGGTGGAAAACCTCTACTTCAACCGCAGAAGGTAGAAAATGTCCATTTGACCACAAAATTCTGGGAAAACCACCAGTAAGCCATGCAGAGGTGCTGATATATTACAGAGTTCCAAAACCTTTAACACACACACAAAAAAAGCATTGCTATATTGAAGAAGTAAGAATCTACTTGGGAAAGAGGTTAAGAAGTTTTCACATGCTACAAAATTAAAAGCCTATAAAGTTAATAAATAAACTCAGTATTGAGATATTACAGAATTAAACACTTTAAACTAAGAAGGGAGAGGCTGAATAGGCTGAGTTTATTTTTCCTGGAGCATTGGAGGCTGAGGGGTGACCTTAAAGAGGTTTATATAATCATGAGGAGCATTGATAGGGTGAATAGCTAAGGTCTTTTTCCAGGGTACAGGAGTCCAAAACCAGAGGGTATAGGTTTAAGAAGAGGGGGAAAGATTTAAAAGGGTGCTAAGGGTGATGCGTGTATGATGAGCTTCCAGAGGACATGGCGGAGGCTGGTACAAGTACAACATTTAAAAGGCATCTGGATGGATATTTAATAGGAAGGGTTTGGAGGGATATGGACCAAATGCTGGCAAATGGGACTAGACTAATTTAGGATATTTGGTCAGCATGAACAAGGTGGACCAAAGGGTCTGTTTCTGTGCTGCACAATGCCATGACTGTATAAGATGTATAACCATGTTAGGGAGAAATGGTGGAAGAAATAATGTTGCTTGGAAAATTTTAAATCAGAAATAGGTCAAATAAAACACAGAATTGCATATTTTGGAGAAATAGTTCTTAACATATAGAATTGTTTCTAAGCTGGAAACTAAATCTCAAGTTGAACAAGTAAATACTTGAATATATTCAATAGGACCTAAAGCTGATGATGTTGGCCTAAGGTTGCCACATTTAAATCTGCTACATTAACATCTTTGTGTGAATAGTCATTTGTGCCATATGTGTCTTTTGAGTTTTGTAGTACCTCATAAACTAACTGTGGTAATGCTATCTTCCCCCCTCCACCATGATTTCTTTCTGATTCTTATTGCTTTCTGCTTGAATTGCTTCCACCAAAGCTAAATCTTCTTTAAAAACCAAAAGAACTGCGGATGCTGTAATCAGAAACAAAAACAGAAGTTCGTGGAAAAGCTCAGCAGGTCTGCCAGCATCTGTGAAGAAAAATCAGAGTTAACATTTTGTGTCCCGTGATCCCTCCTCAGAACTATTCTGAGCTTTTCCAGCATCTTCTGGTTTGTTTCTAAACCTTCGTTAGATTGAAACAAAAATGAAAAAGATTCACAAATAGTTTCAACAATAATTCTGTCTCTTATAAATTATGACCCAGGAATAAATGATTGTTGAATGACTAGTCAAGTGGTAACTCATAGAATATTTCGATGGGCTTCCTAGATCATGGCAGAACCCAAGGAGGAAGGAATGTATTGAGATTTAGCTAATACAGCATAAGATACACTGTTCTTATGGCCAGAAAGACCCACTGGCCAACAAGCCAGAACAGTCTCAAGCTGCTGAAAGTCAAGGAAAGATGGTTAGATTCTGTCTTGTTGGAAATACTTATTTCCTGGCACTCGTGTTATCCAAAAGTTTCTTGCCACCTATCAACATAAGCTTAAGTGTTGCTGTGGTTTTGCTGCACATAGGCACAGACTGCTTCATTATCTGTGGAGTTGTGAATGAAACTGGACACTGCTGTCCATCAGTGAACATTCCAACTTCTGACTTAAGGATGGAAGGAAGACCATTGATGAAACAACTCTTCTCCTTTTCTTTCTTTTCTTAAAAGACAATGTTACGTTGGCCATCTTCAAATCTGTGACTGTCTCAGAATCTAACAGATTTTTGAGGATCACAACATATACCTCCACTATCTCTACAGCTACATCTTTTAGAATCCTAGGATGTAGGTTTTCAGATAGAGGGAATTTGTCACCTTTTGTTCCATTTGTCTCCCTGGCACTTGTCACCTGCTGATATTATTTTAATTTCTTCACTCCCATGCACTGTTTGGTTCCCCACTATTTTTGGAATGTTTTTAGTTTCTTCTTCTGTGAAAACCAATGCAAAATGTTTGTTTAATGTCTCTACCACATCTTTTTTCCCCTTATAATTTTTTCCTGTCTCTGCCTCTAAGCAGCCGAAGCTTACCTTTGCTTTTACCTTTTTATTTCTGTTTTAATATTTTATGTTAATTTACTATGATTCTTAAGTATGCATTGTGATTGTTGTTGATAGATGAGGAAAAGGTATGTGGTACAATGAGCAATGTATGAGGCTAGTGGTTCATTTTGTAGAATATAACATTTGAACATGAATTTACAGACCCTAACCATTGAACATTTTGTGTCACTGCATCCAGATCCTTAGGTCAATTCTGTGACATTGACCACAATGACTATCTGGTCAACCTTTTCAATATCTGTCTGGAAGGCCTTTGAGGCCCTGTAAATAGTAGACATTTCTCTTCTTCTCCATGTCTTGCACCAAGGCTTCTAGGATAGTATCTGAGTGACTTGCAACACATTATGTTGCACTGCCGTTGATCTTCTCCCAAAACAACTTTCAAAACCTTTATGAAATACAGACTGGCTTTTATCAGTGCAAGAACTTGGGTCTCCTATTGAGGCATGCAACCTCGACATCACATCTAGTGCTGGACTGCATGCTATCACTTACATGAGCAGAATGCACAATGTTTGCATACTGCTTCCCTCAGACACAATGGTTGTGGATTATTTGCACATCACAATCCTTGCATCTATGTTTAGGATTCATCCAGTTTTGTCCCCTATGTCTGTGAAAATATATGGGTAACACAGTTGCTTTCGAGGGTAATCAGTGAAAATCGGCACGTCTTATTGTATAGATGTATATTTAAGCATTTTTATTGAGCTGTGCCAAGTGTTATTTTATCAGTGCATATATTTGGTGGTGGGTGAGTCAATGTTACATTTTGCAATTGTAACTGAATGTTACTTTTGAGGTTACCACCCGTTATTTAATAATTTGTGTATAGTTATATGTTCTTTGGGGTATCACTGAATGTGATTTTATTTGTTACAAGTGTATGTTAACTTGTAGGATATTGGTGCGTGTTATTTTGTCATACATTGGCATCTCTTATTTTTCTAGCATCACTATGTGCTGTTTTATGGGGTTGAAGTATATTTTATACATGTAGTATTGGTATGTACTATTCATCTGCGTGTTTTCTTATTAGTGTTTGAAATTCTGTTTCCCAGTGAATAGTGCAGGCTAGATCATCGAACAAAAGCAAGGCTGAATTAGACACATTTTTGATTGATGAGGGAGGGACTATGGGGAGCAGCCAGGAAAGTGGAGTTAAGAACACAATCAGAACAACCAGGATCTTAGTGAATGGCAGAGGAGGCACAATTTGGCCAAATGGCCTACTCTTGCTCTGAAATCTTGTGTTCTTGTTTATTATGTATTAGTGTGTGTTATTTTCTCAGGCCTTATTATGGGCTATCATTGTTTGTTACTTAATAAGAAGCATTATAATGATCTATGTTTTGATTCACTTTAAATTAATTGTCTGTAAATTTGACTGTTTAATGGTTCATTCAAACTCACAGGCACTCCTTATGAATTATACATTGATGTATTACAGTGATTTTTCTGCAATCTTATATTTAAAAAGTACCGGAAAAATGCTTCTAAAGAGTTTTCTTTAAAGGTCGGTAACTTAAGTTATTGTTAACTATTAGCATTGAGGTGCTTAATATGGGCATACTATTACCAGCATAGATCTCAGGTTAGACATTTTTTCTCTTAAAGAGCAGTGGAATGAAAGGAAATTAATGTATCCCTTGTTTTATGTTTTATAAAAATACTGTTTGCTGAGCAGCAAAATAGAAGGAAAGAATATTATTTAATCCAGAGTATAGGCCAAGAGGCAATATTCGATTACGACTGAATTTAAAATTAAATGTCATGTCAGCAATTTTGCAGTCAGTTGGCAGTAGGAAAAGGTTTTATGAAATATCATGATACCTTTCATTGAGCTATAAGATACAATGTATGTTATAATAGTTCTCACTTTTGACTCATTCTTTTTCCTTCACATTTCTCCTCCTCAACATTCTTCTTCAAATTTTAATTTCCTTCTGAACTTCTCTTAAAATTAAATGAATGAAATCCTTGGCTCTTTGGTTTCCTCTGCCATGACCACAAGCCTATATAGACAGACATGATAAGTACTTTAAGTAGGAATTTATTTGTATCATTTATAATCCTCAATAAATTGTATATCATTTGATTCAGTCACTTTGGGGTTTTGAACGTAATTTTGACATGAACAGACTAATCATTCGCAGCTCAGCTTCTTATAAATCATATTATTCATGTAGCAAAGTCAAGACACATGTACTTACAGATTTAGGGAGTGTCCACCATATGAATTTCCCCTCACAGTTCAGGGGATGTGGTTTTTGTAAAGGACCAAATGTTATCCAATATTTATTGAAATAAGAATTACATCAAAAATGAAAGTATGGGTTTGGATTTTGGCCAAATATATTTTAAATGATCTGACAAAAGTAATAAAACAAATTGGAAAAAATGTTACTGCTACAAAACCAGTAAGGAAAATTTGCATTTTTACCTGCAGAATTGGCAAGATTTTAACTCTGACCGAGGCAACGATATAGAGTTCAACTGGGAAAACGTAAATGCTGCAGTGAGACCTAGCAATGGTATTCTGCAGTGGTACATAATACTGTGGTCTTCAGTGTCTGTTTTCAGCCAAGTATGTGATCACCAGTTTTTATTTAAACTTGGTATGTTATGATATGATTTATTTCATTTTAGCCTGACATGATATTGTAAAAAGATGTCCTTTATGACTGCAGAGAGTAAACATTTTACAAACATATTTATTCATTCATTTTACTGCAGGTTTCTATTTTAAAGGATGGGGTAGCTGTTGTGTGGGGTTTGCAGAATGAAGCCCGAATGTTTTCTGCGTCCAGTTCCCCAAGAACTGTTAAGTTGGTTATAGAATCCTGGAAGTATGAGATCACATATGCCTCTGGAAATGAGACTATTTTTGTCATATTTTGTTTTAGAAGCTATGACACAGTTGCTATGTGAAGGGGGAAAGGGTAAGAGCTAAATGATACAATGTGGCAAAAAGTGTTATGTGTAGGGACATTCAGATTAAGCTAACGGTTGTCACCATAATACAAACTAAATCAGTGAAGGTTAGTTTTCAAATATGCATGGCTTGCAAATATACCTTCAATTTATATTTTACTGACAGCTCCTCAATGAATCTGAGATGCCAACCATTCAATTCACAGTAAGTGTCTGTCTGAATGACCATGTATATAAAAGATGTTTGCTTTGACCTGGATCAGTTGACCTGGTTTTCTCTCAAGAGGTTAGTTACAACTCAGTTACAAAAAGTGGCAAGTTGGAACATCTCACAGTTTTAGCATGCATTTTAAGATTTTTTGCTGAAATTTAAAATTACAGCCAAACTACGATAAATCTGTATATATGCAGCATTGTCATGACCCCCTGTCCCCTGTGAAATGCTCATGGATGTCTGTTTTATTGGATGTTTGTTGTCTTATGTTACCTATGATAAAATCAAATGATCATAATGTGTACAGAAGTAGGGACAGAATAACATAGATCAAATGGGGTGGGGATTTTAATCTTACCCTGGGACCAGGAAACTACTGAGATTGGATCAGATGCCCATTTTGTACCTCACCTAATTTTATTTTTCATTGATTTCAATAGGCAGCTGATCTGATCCCATCAGATGAGTTGAGCATCTGTGTTAAAATTCCCTCCAAAGTGACTGAAAACTTTCCATTTGGAGTTTTTCTTCAGCTGCCTATCAAACTATATGAAGTCTTCTGTGTATTACCCATAATGCTAGCGTATAAATCTTTAACTCATCTGCAGGAGATTAAAGGGAAAACATAGTTGGAAATCTTTATATATTGTAAAATATAAAAGCAGATTGGGATTGTACTCAATGTCAACGAATATAACATATTCTTGATATAATGCAGGCTCAATATTTTTATTAGACAAGGTTTCACTAGAGACTTTAATATAAGCCACCTGCTGATTTGATTGATATATTTTCTGAGGTAGTTGAAGTTTATGTGGTATCTCATGATGTTAAATTATTACCCCTTTTATATTTGATTGCAGATGTGTCTCTTATTCCTAGGATATAAAGGTTAGTGATTAAGTTGAAAGCATTTGCTTCTGCAGATAGTATATTGCTGAGTAGCATAGTTTCTGATTATTAGCATCAAGTAGTGACAATGGTTCAATGTAAAATTAGAAGAAGACTTTCTATTTACTCAGTTTTATGGGGGAAATATTAATTTAGGGGGGAAAGCCTTTGTCTTGAAATAGAATTTCAACATCTTCACTATAACAGGCATTTCACAGTTGCTAGGAGTTAAGCAGAATGTCTGCAATTGCACTGCAACTCTTGAAAAGTTTTATTGTAAATATTTTGTTCTAACAGAGTTCATTAAATAAAGAATAGTAGATGATCTGGAGAGTGTAATGTACAAACTTCCACTTTGATACTCATGAGCTTTGTCAACACATTGGAAGTTGGGGATGTGCGGGCGAATGAGACAGGGAAGGGGCAAACTGAGATTTAAAGTATTTCATTAATGGACACATAAACCCAAGAAAAGGTATTTTTGAAGTGCATTTTAGGTTGAGAAGTGGCCTTTAAAGTGAATTGAGAAACTTAATGGCTGATCTTACTAGATTCAGAAAAGTATATCCACCATTAGATGTGATAGTACTATTGGAAATTATTTATTAAATAATCTAAACTATGCTAAGACTTACATCAGAAACTAATTTAAGATCTTCTGTCAGTTTGTCGTGTGATGCATCCGTACATCCTAGAAATTAAATATATAAATATTTATTATAGAATTCTTACAGTGCTAAAAGAGGCCATTTGGTGCATTGCGTCTGCACTGACCTTCTGAAAAACATCCCAACCAGTCCCTGTAACCCCACATTTCCCATGGCTAATCCACCAAGCCTGCATACCCCTAGACACTATAAAATGGCTAATCCACCTAACCTGCACATCTTTAGACTGTGAGAGGAAACTGGAGCACCTGGTGGAAACCCACACAGACACAGGGAGAATGTGTGAATGCCACATTGTCACGCAACATTGGAATTGAACCTGGGTCCCTGGCACTGTGCCACCATGCTGTCCCTTAGGGGTTAGGTCACTTTTATGTAGGAAAAGGAATTTGTATATACATTGCACTGTTTGTTTAAACAAAAGGGCTCATGAAGACAGCTAAAATCTTTTGCATTCCCAAGGCAATGCCTTGACATATCAAAACCTACCTGATGGCTCTGAGAATTAATATTGACAGTTAACCAATCTTGCTGCATCTCCAGCCAAGAATGACCCAATCAGTCAACATCTTCTCATTTTGCATAAAATGATGTCTCCTTTTTCAAGTCTGTTTCTTGCATCCTAGTTCTGATGAGTGCAAAACAAAAGCTTCAACTTCAAATCTCCTTTTAACAATGTTTGAAGTTTCTTGTTAATTTAAGCCTTCGAGCATGACGTAAAAGGAGTGCAATTAAATTCTCCACCCATTAAACTTTCAACCCAATTTTTCTTGCAAATTACTTCAACAGATGAGAAATTCAGGTGAGGTATATATAATATTTGAACAAACTGATAATGCCCATTTAAAATTGTCCCCTCACACTCCCTCACCCATGTAGAAGGAGAAATTGTATGAGGAAGGCTTTTTGCACCTCCAAATCCCTGTGAAATAATGAGATCCCATCAAATGAAACCAGACACAAATCTTTTAGAGACAACAAGGTGCAGGGCTGGATGAACACAGCAGGCCGAGCAGCATCATAGGAGCAGAGAGGCTGACGTTTCGGGCCTAGACCCTTCATCAGAAAAGGGGGAGGGGAAGGGGGTTTTGAAATAAATAGGGAGAGAGTGGGAGGCGGATATTTAGGATGGTTTTCATGCCACTGAAGAGCATGGATTAGGATTGCATTAATCTCTGATGCCACAGCATTTCAACAAATTGAAAAATAGGCAATATGGCATTAAAAAAGAGTTTTAAATCTTTTCTGTTAAATGGTGCTGACTTTGCTGTTTAGGCTGTTATTTATTTTTATCTTATGATGGCTACGTTGCTTGTGTCACACGTACTGGCAAAAACAAAACACTGTCCATATAAATCCATAAATGAAACCATATTGTTCTTCAGTTTGAAGTGAACTTGTCTCCCATGTAAATTATAAAGCAGTTGAAATACCAAGACCTATATTATAAGCGATCAATTATCTATTCTGTTGTATTATCATTTAATCATAATCAGGACTGACCAACACTAAACGTTATAAACTAAACAGTAAATGGTAAAGGGTTCAATCTGACACCTTCATGGGGGTGAAGTATGGAACGGAAGACTTCATGGTCTTTACTGTGATAAACAACATAATGGAAGCAATTCTGAACAGACAGCTGCTCATTTCACACTAGAAAAACAAGGAGCCAATGGAATAACAATGGGTGTGTTTATTAATTATGAAGGGCAAGCAGTACTGGTAATGCAATTCACATACACAGATAGAAGTAAGATGTGAGCCCAAAAAGATAAAAGTTAATAAAATCACTATACTGATCAATCTATGAATTGTTTGCAAGGAGCAAATTGACAATCGAATATTGCAGCCATTACACTGAAGGTTACAAGTAGCATTGATGTTGATAGTTGAACAGTCCATTTCATTCTCCTTAATTTTTCCAGATTGGTTGAGGTTCTGTAGTTCTGATTTCTTTTGACCATAACAGGATTGTAGTATTCAAGGTGAGGGAGACACCTTTTGCTGTCCTGTTTCCTTTTGTCTCATTTGCTAAAAGCTAAGAGAGAGGTAAGAGTAGACATTAGATCAGTGGAAAATGAGGATTGGAAATGTAGTATGAAGAACAATGAAATGGCAGAGGAACTGAATAAGTACTTTGCTTCAATTTTCACAGTGGAAAACAGCAGCAGTATACCAGAACCTTAAGAGAGCCGGGAGCAGATGTGAGTGCTGTGGCCATCACCAACAAGACGGTGCTGGGGAAGCTGAAAGGTCTGAAGGTGGATAAATCGCTTGAATCAGATGGGCTACACCCCAGAGTTCTGAAGGAGACAGTTGAGGAGATTGTACAGACATAGGTGGTGATGTTTCAAGAATCAAGGCTGTTTCAGGTTTCAAGGCTGACTTGTATTGAACAAGGGGCTATTAGCCCCTCACTATCTTTGTAGTCACAAAAGCTCTCAGTTTATTCTGAGAAGACTTGCCTTTTCTATCTTTGAGGGGCTGTTGTTTGAAAATGCAGCTTATGGTTGGGCTAGAAGTACACTGGCAAACATGATGCAGGTAATTTGTCACATATTATGAGGCTCACTCATTGTCCTGCTGGGTGAAAATTGTAAATATTCCCCGATAATATGTGTATGTCTGTCTGCACTAGACTAATTTGTCTGAAAAAAAACTTCCCAACAGCCACAACATGCTACATCATGCTGAAGTAAATCCGTCAGAATTAAAAATAATAGAGAAAATTAATAAGTGGGGATATTTTAAATAATCAGAAAGCTACTATTAATTACTATTAATTTTAACTGCTCCTTAAGGCAGATGTGGATACTAGCCAGCATGGAATATTCATTTCCAGTTTTATATATTTTAAGAGCAATTCAAGTTGAGTTCTATAATAAACCAGTCATAATTGCCGTTATAAACAATCAGTAAATTTGGCAAGATGTCAAACAAAAGGCATAGCACCAAATCTTATAGATGTCATAATGTGCTTTCCTGTGGTACACCAAACAGAAATAGTTGTTTTGGTATCAATTTTATTCAGGGACTAATATCAGCCATGCAAATATCTGATTATTCCAACTGTTCCAGCGAGATATGAAATGACGCATTAGTGAACCTTCCTTAAAATATGGAAACAATAGAGTTAAATGTGACCAACCCAGGAAATATGTCAAACACACATGCTGCAGAAAGAAAGTACAATTTCCTGGTAGCAAGTATGACACAGCAGCTTTAGAAGTGTTACATTGTTAATAATGTATCCTATTATTGTACAGGATGCTGTGCCTGACTTGATTAAATCTTTGTATGCAGTTGTACTGTAGGTACCAGTTTGACCATTGGTACGTGTTTTAAAGAAGTGTATTAAGTGTATTACTCTACTGCTTTATAAAATATTCTGATCAAAGCAAATGGAACACTTTATATGTATGCATTCATGCATTTTTAAGATTTACTTTGTACTGATGTCAATTATACCACAGCAACAAAAGAATGCAGCAATTTTAAAATCAAGACGAATAATTCTGAAATTATTCAACATGATTTCCAAATTGAATTGTTGCCACTCCAACATTAGGAATAGGTCATTGTAATATATATACATTTACATATGCGAACAAACTTTTTCATCACTATGTTTGGCCCATTTAAAAATGTGAAGTATCTCTTTGTGTTTCAAGATTAAAGTTAGTCTCAATGTTGAGTAGCAGAATGGTTTATTAGTTGTTGAATACTATTCCTTCCTCTTGTCAGTTATTCCCATTTTCTTTTCTTTACTATCACCAAAGATATTGTGTCTAGTAAAATGAGCTTGCATATTAAAATTGTTGGAAAGTGTCCTGGTGATCAGATGTTATTTGCATCTGTGCCTGGCACCATTGTAATGTGCATGTGGTGCAGTGAAGAGTGGAATTTTTAGATGTTAGATATGAATGTCAGGGACTGTTGCTAGATGAGTTAAGAGACATGGTACATTGAGCAGTGTGAGAGGTTAGTGTTTCAATAAGTAGAAGATGTTGGGTGAACAACATTCAATGACCATTATCACTTTTGTGACATCATTAAATATCTTTTGGAATTGCTGTCACGTTCTTGCAGCCAGACTCAGGTAATGCAAACATGAGTTTTATATGGACGTTCTAATTTGGGACTGTAAGTGTAGGAGAAAATGTGACCTCTTTTGAAGTCCATCTAGTAACAAGCGTGCACTATGTGGCTGTTAAATATCAAAGGGAGCCCCAGGTTGATATGCTGGTAAAATGGTCTATGCTGTTCATACTTGGAGGCAATAGCAGAAGCATTTTTGTTTACTATGGTTAGACTGCTAGTTCCTGAAGTCACAGGAAGGTGTTGAGAATGTTGTGTTGCAAATAGTTATATTTCTTAACCTGTTTACTTATTTCTAAGATAGAGTTGGATCTAAAGAATAGCTGATCAGAATATCTATCTGAATACACTGTCCATGTGATTCACATTGCCATAAGCATGGGCTTTGAGAATGGAAGAATTTCTAAGATATCCCTGAAACTCATCAGCACAGTTTGTCTGCCATGATTCTGGAGTGGGAAAGCAGCTAGAAGCAAAGGTTTCTATGAGTCACCATGCCAAAATGCAGGTTGGAGCTCAAACTTGGATTAGAAGACCAAATTCATGAAGACTTGAAACAAACCTGGGAGATTTGCCTAGGTTGTATGAGAGGGATAATCCTTATTATGAAATGTTATCAGACTGGAAAAAGAAAGGAATTGAAGTAAACCTTTGTGAGCTAAGAAACATTTTGGACTATTCCAGGAAATTGAATATCTAACTAAGGCATTGTAAAGTATAATTGTGAAGTGGAAAGTAGGCAGTCAACATAGCATCTAGTTTATGTGTACATCATCAGATTCTAATGTTCATCAATTAACATGAATCTTTCTGGTTCAGCTGGATACACTAAATACACTAAACTCACATTAGTTGGTTCACGGTAAAATGCAACGGGAAAGGATCAGGATGACGAGTCCACAACTTCTATTTAAACTCTGATGGAGTCCTGTTTCACTGGACAGAGTGAGTTAAGATCCTCCCCAGTGCATTATGTAAATGTGAAAATTACTTATGATTCACAAAACAACTGTAAAAAGAGTAAAGTTATGTAGGGTTAAAGTCGGAAAACATATAGGTGAGGACATAATTATATTCATCCCAATTATTCATGTAGCTTTTCTGCTTATTATCACTGAAAGTACACATTCAGATGATGAAAATTGAACTTTCATATGTTCTAAATTTCAATTGCAAAATATCTTTCAAAACTCTAGGGAAGGCGAGACTGTATGGGGTTGTGGGATTTGTTACAAACAAATGTTACAAATTGTAGAAAGTTGCAGTTTCTTGGCAACAAAAATTGCCATCTTGAAGGCATTACATCTCGATTTAGCTCTAATATTGTTTGATTGGCGAAAACCAGATGTGACGAGAGAGGGCATTTGAAGAATGCTGAACTGTGTATGTGCAAGGTTCCTATGACTGGATATCAGGTAAGTCTGTAAGACTCATCCTTTCCACCAACAAATTTAACATGTAACTGTTCTCAAAGACAGATAGGAAAAAAAAACTGAGTATTTCCCTAGGGGTGGAGGCAATAACCAGAAGCTCAATTTGATAATTGAGAACATATTTCATCTTGGTCAAAAAATAGAAATTCAGTACCACATGCTTACCAACCTGTCAGGGTAACTAAACTTCAGTGCAGAAAGTGAATATTGTAAAATTGTGCCCTATGTTTCTTTCAAGACTTTTCCTTTCATATTTCTCTAATTGTACACTAATCTGCTTTGGCCAAGATCTGATGATCTTTCAATTCAATAGATCTATAGTCACCATAAACAGGGAAGCTTGGTCAATATATTTGGATGAAGATGAAGACCGAAAAACTTGATTCCCAGCCATCGTTTCCAACTCCCACGAACCAAGTCGTCAGTTCAGGTGCATTCTAATTTTGTGTGTTTGCTGAGACTTAGAAACCAGGTTTCTTGGTCAAATACACAAAAAACTGTGCACCTTCTTCCTGTACTTTGTAAAACAAAAATTCTAAAGAGCAATTAATATGAGAAAATAAAAACAGAAAAGAAAACTGGTAATTCCGAATTTTGAAAAAAATGCCAAACTCTGTCCAGACACCATTCACATAATAAGGGAAAGTGAATGGATAACAAACTTGGCCAAAGGAGCTTCTCTCCAATCTATGAATCATGTTTGTAATTGCATTCACAGATGGACAGAAAACTTGTCCCCTTTAGGGTGAATACAGTAAGAAAAGTTCCAGTTTTAGCAGACATAACCTATTGTCTGTTTTTTTGTTAATATGAATACCATTTGATTTTATTTTTCTCTTTCACTTGATTTTCTAATTTCATTCATGCCAGACAATCTTTATTGCATTGTTTTGAACTTGACTGTTAGAAAGTTGACACAACTTTTGTTTTATTTAAAACAATGCACTGTGAATGCTGGAGATCTAAACCAAAACCAGAAATAGCTGGCAAATCTCCAGTAGGTCTGGCAGCATCTCTGGGACAAAGCAGAGTTAATGTTTAAAGTCCAGTGACTCTTCATTGATTCTGATTCTTTTTCTGATGAAGAGTCACCAGACTCAAACATTAACTCTGCTTTTTCCCAATAGATGTTGCCTGGCCTGTTGAGGTTTGCCAGCAATAACTGGTTTTATTTTATTTATTTACCCAAAGGATATGAGCAACATTGGTAATGTCACATTTTTAATGCACATCTATAATTAACTTGAGAAGATCGTGAACTTTTCTTGAATCATTTCAATTTTTGTGCTTACAATGTTACTACAATGGTATCTGGAGCAGAATTCCAAGATTTGGACTCGGCAGTGATTCAGGAGCAAAATATGTGTCCATGTGCCTGCAATTTATATGATACAAGTATTACCTGTGATTTGTCAGGTCAAGTCTAGATGTTGTTCAGCTCAAGCCTTGGCATACATAAGGTACTTCACTATTTGGAGAAAATGTGAACAGTGCTGTGTATGTTAAAAGTATCAGCAAATAGCCCTAACAGTGATTTTATAATGAAGGCAAGTTATTGTTTGAGTAAAAAAAAAGTAGACATGCTGAGGATACTTAGATCCATAGTGTAGAGTCCTAAAGTTCTTATAGCATGGACGGAGGCCATTCAGTCCATTATGTCAGTGCTGGTCGTAAAACATCCATCAATTCGAATTGCATTTCCAGCACTTAGCCCATAGCTGTGTATGCCATGGCATTTCAAGTGCTCATCTGAATATTTCTTAAATGTTTTGAGGGTTCTTGTTACTATCACCTTTAGGCAGTGAGTTCCAGATACCAACAATGGTCTTGGTGAAAACATTTTCCTCAAATCTCCTCTAAACCACCTGCTCCCTGATAATTAACCCCTCTACTAAGGGGAAATGTTTCTCCATATCTACCCTGTTTAACCCCTTCAGAACTTGGTCCACTTCAATTTGATCCCCCTCAGCCTTCTCTGCTCTAAGGGAAACAATCCCAGCCTCTCTAGTCTCTCTCTGTGGCTGAATCACTCCAGCTTAGGCAACATAGAGTGAATCTCTTCTGTACCCTCTCTAGTGATGACCAGAACTGCACACATTATTCCAATTGTGGTCTAACTAACATCACATACAGCTCCATAATAACCTCTTTGCTCTTGCATTCAGTACATTAACTAATAAAGACAAGTATCTCATATGCCTTCTTAACCACTTTGTCTACTTGTCCCACTGTCTTCAAGGATCTATGGACATACACAAGGCCTTTCTGAACCTCTGTACTTCCTAGAGTCCTACAATTCATCGTGAACTCCTTTTCATGTTGGTCTTCCCAAATGCATCACCTCAAACTTTTCAGGATTTAATTGCATTTGTAGTGTTTAGCCCATCTGATCAGCCCATCAACATTGTCCTGAAGTTTAAGGTTTCCTCCTCGCTTTTTCCCACATCATCAACTTTTGTGTCATCTGCAAACATATTGATCATTGCTTCTGCATTCATGTCCAGGTCTTTAATGTATGCAACAAACAGCAACAGACCCAGCACTAAACCCTGTGGTATGGACTGGACGCAGGCTTCTAGTCACAAAAACACACTTGGTCCATCACCCTCTCCTTTGTTCTACTAAGCCAATTTTGAATTCAAATTGACAAATTACCATGGATCCCATGGGCTCTTATCTTCTTAACCAGACTGCCATGGCAGACCTTGTCAAATGTTTTACTGAAGTCCATGTAAACCACATAAACTGCACTACTTCATCTACACACATTATCACCATCTCAAAAAATCAATTAGAATGTTAGACATGATCTCCCCCTTACAAAGCCATGCCGACTTGCCTGAAGAATTTTATTTATAATTATGGCTATAATCAACGACCTACAAGAACCATAAAAATCTTTCCTTCTGTCAGAAATAGTTGAAGGGCTTTTCCCTTGATTTTCACTTAATTTAGTTTTGCTGGTGGACTTTGGTGTCAAGCTCAGTTGAATGCTGCCTTGTTGTTAAGATAAGTCATTATTGTTTAGTCTCCGGCATTGAGTTCTGTAGCATGTCTGGATCAGAGCTGTGACGAAAATTAGTTGCGTGAACACATAACTAAAGCTGAGTTCATCTGCAAAACTTAAGTTCCTTGCAAATGTCACAAGATTTCCAGGGCCACTCCAAATTGTCATTACAGTAAGCTTTTAAACAAAATACATCTTTCAGAGAATCTTTGAGAAAAGAGAAGTCACACGTCATATTGGTAATATGATGCTGATACAATCAGGTTTTCAGTATGTAATGATGAGCGCGAATAATCATGTTCCAAAAACAAGTATCCTATGGCAATGATGCACTTTCAAACTAAAATGTAAAGATAGATCACTTATAACATTGCTTTTGGAAACTTGCAAAATTTAGTGGTAAAATATTCATGGGAAAGGGTTTTCGGCCTCACTTTCCATAGGCATCTTACATTCAGTTCCACTGCTGCATCTCCTTGTCTCTTAACTGAATCCAGGTCCTCACTTGTGTGACACTGCCTGGAAACCCAATGAAGTGTTGATGGCGTTCTGTATGAGAAAGAACTTCCCACTATGTAGCAATATCAGCACAGCAGTAGACTATTTAACTAATTCAAACTGTTCTGCCGTTCAGCGAGATTGTCGTGAATCTGCGATCTCATTCCGTAAATATCAGTCTCGATACTTCGTTTAACAAATAACGACTTCAATATAATGCCCCAGATATCCGTTCCCTTATTCACTTCCGTAAAATTGCCACTCAGATGCCTGTTTTCTAGGCTGAATTTGGGTTAAGGCAGGGCGAAATAGGCCACGATGAAGCTTATTTTACATTCCACCTGATTAGCTTTCCCAGCAGAGAAAATATAATTGCACGGCGGAACTTTTCACGGTCGCTTGTTTGGATAATTGAGGCTTCCCAAATAGTTCACAGCGCTTAATTTAAGACATTAGCTGTAGGCTTCTTTCCGATACCGTTCTCAGTATGTGTTTGTATCTCTTGTCTAGCAAGGTCTAAACGAAGCACTTTGATCACGATTTCTTCAGATTTGCTTTCTATAACTGTTTTGATAACGTCGTTCGACACTCTTTGCCAGGCTAAGGGCTGTTCTGTATTGGTTGGTCATGATGACTCGTCGATCTGCTAAAATTCCGGATTCTACTTCAGTTTGACCACAGATATTTCAACAACATCAATAAACGATGTGAGCTCCCTTAGGGCGGCACGGTGGCTCGCTGGTTAGCACTGCTGCCTCATAGCGCTAGGGACCTAGGTTCGATTCCAACCTCAGGCGACTGTCTGCGTGGAGTTTGCACATTCTCCCCCTGTCTGCGTGGGGTTCCTCCCACAGTCCAAAGATGTGCAGTTTAGGTGGATTGGCCATGCTAAATTGCCCGTAGTGTTCAGGGAAGTGTAGATTAGGGGGATGGGTCTGAGTAGGATGCTCTGAGGGTCGGTGTGGACTTGTTGGGCCGAAGGGCCCGTTTCCACGCTGCAGGGATTCTATGATTCTAAACGTTTCGACGGGCTCTTGTTGTTTGAAATGATGGGCTTCATTAACTTACATTTGTAAATGTTGTGATGATAATATATTGAGTAATGTACGGTGCGGTATCCTGGTGTTAAAATAAAATTGTCATCAGACAATCCCCCTAAGGCAGGATGAGTTTATTTGCTCTGAGTTACTCAATTAGATGCTAATTGCTGTTTGTGTGGGGAGTTTGGCGACTTGTATATTTTTATCTCCAGACCAGAAAATCCCAGCACTAAATAGCTTCATCTTTACTTTGTTACCTGAAAGATGATGGCATCAAATCGTTAATAAATGCATGTTTTACATTTAAAACGGCAATGGCAGCATAGTGTATATCAATGCGTGTTTTACAACAATTAACAGGGATGCTTTCAAAGGGTTTAAGATTGGGTAATTTTCCGCATCCGCTCTGCTAATATGGGCCCATACATTGGGTATCGATAATAGAATATTAGCTTTAAGTCCCAGTAATGTCCAATTTCGGATAAGTCGGTAACTAATTATTTGAATGTGTACTATAAGAACAGATGTGACCCGAAACATGGAAAACTCAGTCTAGCAGCAAGAATGAGGAATTTTACTCATTCAATTGGATAATTTCCCTTAGGAGCATGTTCCGTCAAACGTGCAGAGTCACGATGAGACAATTGTGCATCTTATTCGCTTAAAAGACAAAAAGCCACGAAATCTGGCTTCCTCTAATGATTTCAGCGCTCGCTAGCGATTCAGTGGATGGACTTACATTTTGTAAATGTTATGATGATAATATGTTGAGTAATGTACGGTGCGGTATCCTGGTGTTAAAATAAAATTGTCACCAGACAATCCCCCAAAGGCAGGGTGAGTTTATTTGCTCTGAGTTACTCATCAGAGCTGTAAAGAACTGAACACATTCCCACTTGCAGCAAGGTGCAAAGGGTTGTAGTTACACCGAGAGGCATATGGACAAACCTTCACGCAAGGACAGGATCACAAAGCCTCAGAACAAGATTGGGTGCAATGATGATAAACTACATGTGATTCACAGCATCCGCAGTTCTTTCGGTTTTTATCTAGTATTTAACTCAATGGCACATCTCTTCTAGGCATGCCCACCTTGAAGAAGTACTACTCCGATCTCCGACGGAATTTCTGTTCTAATCACTTTTCTTGTCCACAGACATTAATTTCACTGTCACTCCTGGTGTTTGACCAAGTATTTGCTAAAACTCGTTTCCACAGCCAAATCGCATTCGTCAGTGATTGCCTCCTGCTCAGTCTCACCACACGTGGATTTCAACTAAAGTTTCATCTCTCCTCCTTTGAATCCACCCAGGATCTCAGGTATCTTGATGATGGTCAACTTTCCACAGACAGCTGTTCTCCTCCCGTCCTGAGATCCACACTCAGTGCCATGCAGCATCATATGTAAACTCTCACCTTTCTCTCCAATAGCATGGCAATATGTTGGCTCAGGGCTTCATGACCATGCAGTTTTACTTCATCCTCTGGCTCATTCCCCCTGCTAACCAGAAACTTTTTCTCTTCCTTTCAGGCATCAAGGCCCACATAATGTAACAACTCAGAGATACCCATGGCCCTCTGGAACTTTCCTCCCCTCCCCTTCCCTCTGACTCCATTCCCCCCCATGCCACCTCCTGTCAGCTATTCACCATCCCTCCTAACCTTCACTCTCCAATGCTGAACTTTCTGTACTCAGCAAAGGTCTCAACTTTATCCCTCTGCGTCCCCACCTTAATGAATTTTGGGCACTACATGACGTTGAACTCTTCTTCTGCTGCCTTCGTCTCCATGCCCATTTCTTTGGACAAGAGTCCTGTCTCCATCCCACAGACCCCTTCGCCCAGTTCCAAAACTGTCTTTCCACCCAGACCCCTCCCTCTGGCCTTTTACCTGCAATTGATCTGTTCATTGAGAGCTGTCAATGTGACATTTGTCGCCTCAATTTCTCTGCTCCCTCACCCAATCCAACCTATTTATCTTTGAACTGACTACACTCCGTGTGCTTAGATCCAACGCTGACTTCATTATTAAGCCTGCTGATCAGAGTGGTGCTATTGTAGCCTGGCATGCTGATCTCTACATTGCAGAGGCAATGAGATACCTCCACATATCCCCTGGATCATGACCCAATCATGCCACATCAGACCATTGTATCAATTATGGTAAATGACCTAATTTCATCTGGTGATCTCCTCCCACTGCCTCCAAGCTGATAGTCCCCCAGTTCTGCACAGCTCACTTCTACCTCCTTCCAAAAATCCACAAACAGGACTGCCCGAGCAGACCCATTGTTTCAGTCTGCTCGTGCCCAACAGAACTCATCTCTTCCTACATTGCCTCAGTCTTTTGTCCCCGGTCCAGTCCATGCCCACATACATCTGTGATTCCTCTGGCACTTTATGCCAGTTTCAGAATTTCCAGTTTGCAGGCTCCAGCTACCTCTTCTTTACCATGGACATGCAATCCTTTTACATGCCCGCCCCCTACCAGAATGATCTAATGCTCTCTGCTTCTTCCTGGAGCAAAGATCTGAACCATTCCGACCCACCACCACCCTTTTCCACTTGGCCAAGCTTGTCCTCACCCTCAACAACTCTTTTAACTCCTTTCATGTTCTTCAGGTCAGAGGAGTAGCCATGGGTACCCATATGAGCTCCAGTTATGCCTGTTTCTTTGTGGGATATGTGGAACATTCCTTATTTCATTCCTATTCTGGCCCCCACCCACAACTCTTCCTCTGATAACATCAGTGCGGCTTCCCTCTCTCATCCAGAATTGGAAAACTTCATTGATTTTGCTTCCAATTTCCACTGTGCCCTCACTTTCACCTGGTCTATCTCTGACTCCTCTCTTCCCTTCCTCAACATCTGTTTCCATTCTGGGAATGGGCTAGCCACTAATATCCACTATAAACCCACCAACTCCCATAGCTACCTGGACTATACATCCTGGCACCCTGGTTCCTGTAAAGACTCCATTCCATTCTCTCAGTTTCTTTTTCTCTGCTACATACGTTCCAATGAGGCCAACTTTGACAAGGGAGCCTTCAAAATGTTTACCTTCTTACCCAACTGAGGATTCCCCAGCACCACTGTTGACAGGGTCCTCAACCAGGTCCGACCCATCTCCTGCACTTTCGCACCCCCACCCCCTCTCTTCACTCCCGCAACAGCAATAGGGCTCCCCTTGTCCTCAGCAGCATCCCACCAGCATCCACATTCAGAAGATCATCAGCTGCCATTTCTGCCATCTCCAGCGAGATGCCACCAACAGACAAATATTCCCGTCCCCTCCCTTGTCTGCCTACCGCAGGGATTGTTCCCTCTGGGACACCCTGGTCCATTCTTCCTTCACCCCCAAGATCACCCCCACAACCCCATGGCACCTTCCCCTGCAACTGCCAAAGGTGTAACACCTGCCCATTTACCTCCTCCCTCCCCAGTATCCATGGGCCCAAACATACCTTCCAGGTGAAGCAACACTTCACCTGCACGCCCCAGAATCTAGTCTACTGCGTTTGCTGCTCAAAATGTAGTCTCCACTACATTGGGGAAACAAAGCATAGACTGGGTGACCACTTTGCAGAATATCTACATTCTGCTCACAAAAAAAGACCCCGAGCTTCCAGTTGCCTGCCACTTTAACACACCACCCTGTTCCCTGGCCAACATCTCTGTCTCAGGCTTGCTGTAGTGTTCCAACGAAGGTCAGTACAATCTGGAAGAAGAACACCTCATTTTCCGTGTGGGGACCCTGCAGCCCTCTGGTCTGAATGTTGAGTTGAATAATTTTAGGGCCTGAACTCTCCCATGACCTAACCCCCAACCCCACACACCAGGCCTCGTTATCTCATAGTCAGCCATTACACACTACCTATTGTTAGTCACTAACAGTCCCCTTTAACAGCTATTCATCCTCCTAGCCAAATCATTATCAACTCCTTTCACAAACAAAGTTGCTGGAAAAGCTCAGCAGGTCTGGCAGCATCTGTGAAGGAGAAAACAGAGTTAACGTTTCGGGTCCGGTGACCCTTCCTCAGAACTTACCGGAAACGTTAACTTTGTTTTCTCCTTCACGGATGCTACCAGACCTGCTGAGCTTTTCCAGCAGCATTGTTTTTGTTCCTGTTTACAACATCCGCAGCTCTTTTGGTTGTTATTATCAAATCCTTTGTCTGTCCAACTGTTCTTCACTCTCTTTGGGCTCTATCCCCACATAACTTTACTCCTTACCCCTCCCTCTGCCCTAACTTCTGCATGTAACCCGTCATTTTCCTAGCTACTATCAGATAGATAGATAGGTTCTTGATTATCAAGGGGATCAAGGGTTACGGGGAGAAAGCAGGAGAATGGGATTGAGAAATTTATCAGCCATGATTGAATGGTGGAGCAGACTGGGTGGGCCGGATGGCCTAATTTCTGCTCCTATGTCTTATGGTCTTTTGGCCTTAGTTCTGACGAAGAATCACTGAACTCTGATTTTTCTTCACAGTTGCTGCCAAACCTGCTGAGCTTTTCCAGCAACTTCTGTTTTTGTTATAAACTGCATGTAAGCAAACAGCAGTTGGGGGGTGGTGGAGTGCGGGGGGAGCATTTTGTCTGACAAGAATTCACATTTCAAAGTTATTAGCTGCTGACTTTAAAGTCTGGGGACAGCAGGATTTCGAGACCTGTTCGCAGTTGGTGAAGAGAAGAACAAATTTGTTTTTCTTAACGCGGGAGACTGTGATCCTGCACAAATCAGTGCACAGACACACAGTGAGCTGGGTAACCAGTCTCTGGAAATCATCACCATCAAACATGTGTGTGACGTCTGAGGGGTCTTGTCATTACATCAGCGGGAAGCTCAGATGTTCACCTTAGAGCTGAAGTTTTGGGGTTATTCCAGTCTGATTCAGACCAACTGACATTGCAACAAACCATTTTATCGAAATGTTGAAGACCTATGAATTTGAATGTATCCAGTCTCTTGTGAAACACGTTTTATATTTGCAATAGGGTTATAACTAACTCTTGCCTGTCACATCCACGCCTGTAGATAACAAGTTCACAAGATCAGAGTTCACAAGAGTCACTTCGAGTCGGTCACCTGTAAGATTATATGCTTTCACATCTTTTCCACACAATTTAATTCCGTTGATTTTTTTAAAAAATGTAACATCCCTAGACCTGGTCAAAAATCACACGACACCAGGTTATAGTCCAATAGATTTATGTGAAAACACTAGCTTTCAAAGAGTCGCTCGGTCATCGGGTGTAGTGAGAGAGGCATCAATTTATAAGTAAAAGATCTTACAACTGATGCGGATGTATTGAACAAACCTAAAATAGCTGGCTGACTCCCTCCTGTTAAATCTTTAATCAGTTAGGAAGGAAGTGCAAGTGTTTTCAAATAAATCTGTTGGACTATACCTTGGTGTTGTGTGATTTTTGACTTTGTCCAACACAGTCGGACACCAGCACATCCATATCATCCCAGCACCCGGCTTATTTGTATATAACCCATTTAAACAAATCCCACTGGAGAGGGTGGGTATAACATTACACTGTTTATGAAGTACATTGACCATATTCTTGGGAGATGGATTATCAAGAGAAATTCCATCTGTAGTCTGGGAAATTAAAATCACTAGTTAAATCACTAAACTGCGACATTGCTGAAATGTTTATCCAACCGTAAATAGTTTAGAAAAGAATATAATTCTTGTCTTGCTTTGTATTTGGGGGGCGGGGTGTGTGTGGTCGGAGATGGGGTTGATGTGGTGGAACCTGATTTAATATTTTATCAGCAAATGAGTCCCAAGTGTTGTGAAGGGGCCACTGGATCCGAGCAAGTTTTGCAATAACGGAGTGAAGCGGACGCGAGGCGGCGGGCGGCCTATAGGTGGCAGTGCGAAACAATAATTCAGGCACCTTACTTCATTCTTCCTAGACAACAAGGTGCAGGGCTGGATGAACACAGCAGGCCAAGCAGCATCATAGGAGCAGAGAGGCTGACGTTTCGGGCCTAGACCCTTCATCAGAAAAGGGGGAGGGGAAGGGGGTTTTGAAATAAATAGGGAGAGAGTGGGAGGCGGATAGAAGAGGGATAGAGGAGAGGATAGGTGGAGAGGAAACAAACAGGTCGAAGAGGCGGGGATGGGGCCAGGAAAGGTGAGTGTAGGTAGGGAGTTAGGAAGGGGATAGGTCAGTCCAGGGAACCCTTTGCTCATTATCTTCCTGTTCCTGATCGCCAGGAGGGTGGCTATCGGGGAAACACCCAGCCATTTGCAAAAACGATCAGCATCCCTCACTTTTGCATCAATACTAAAGCTGATTGCAGCTGCATCTCATGCTGCATCGCAAAGGAAATAACTCACCAACATTCCTGAAATGAGTTGCCACAATAAAGCTTACATGTTGAAAAACAAGTATTGTTTTCTGTTTGGTGGATATATTTTGTTCTCTGTGCGTCCGTTTGATCGAAATATGTTCCAAATCATTCGCAGTTGCTGTTTCATTCTTCATTCATTCTTCGCTGTTCTGTCTTTGCACGTGTATTTCTTAAAGGTATTGCCACAATTTTAAATGCTCACCGTAAATGTTGCTTTACATAAGTATCGACCCTCTAAGGAAGTGACAAAAAAGAACTTCAGAAGAACTGGTAAAACTAACCTAATAACATTTGCAACTCAGGGAGCAGAATAGATCATTAGAACAGATAGAAGAGAATATGGGCAGACGTGTTGTGAATCTCTCATACAGGTAGATGTAGGTGGATGGACAGACCAGCAGAGAAAAGAGGGTGCGGTAGGACCTGACTGGTTCTGATTTATGTTGGAGCAACTTCAGCAACATGAATCGAACAGAGCTTTCCTTAAAATTTCTTTCAAATCCAAATAATGAAATATAGCTGTGCAGTCTATCTTTTTATAGAATGGTCCCAGGACTGTCATAGCGACCTCTAAATGACTGAAAGATTTCCTTGTCGAGCTCAGCAGCACCTGAAACAACTGTGCAGCTCAGCGCCCGCCGAGCCATTTCTCCATCCTCTTCCCCATATTGTTATGTCTGTCTGATTGAGCACCGAGATTCATTTCGCTATTTGTGTCCCGGAAAAGTGTCATTGGAATATTTTAAATGTATCAGGGCCAAAGAGAGTCATCCGGGGTTAATCATTCTTAAAAGAACCAAACAATAGGAATTATTATGTACTGCTCCAGCTGAAACTATCCCGGATTATTATCATCAATTAAAATGACATGTATATAAAGTAAATCATTTCTGATACTATTTGTGTCCCCAGCTTGAAGAATAAAAGAGAATAGAATCAAATCCTGGGAGGGCATTGCCTGAGACCAGTGTTACTTGCACTGCACTAGGTATGAAAAGAGAATTGACAGAAAGGATATTACCACTTACTAACGTTGTATCATTGCCATGAATGTATCTATGGCAGAGAAATTAGTTAAGAATTGGATTTTAACAGCGGGTTCCAAAGAAATTAAAACAAACGGAAATATGTACTACTCATTTCAGACTTCTGATCCGAAGAGGCTTTATTTTAATAAACGAAGTTTTATTCGCACGAAAGTAAAATACTTTATTCATTCACGCAGAAGCGAAGTTAAAAATGCTCATCTCCTGGGATTTGCACATTTTTTTTCATATTAACATGCGAATTGTTGATTTCCCTGGCGTCCTGGAGTTTACTGCTCTGTTTTGGGATCTTCAATTCTGTAGCAAATTTAGGATCAACAGAGCCACGGGGAACAGCTTTGAAGTTGGACTTCTCCTGTTCATCAGTAGAAACACTGGGGTCGGTCTCCTCAAATTGCTTTCGTTTCTTTCTGTGGCACTTTTCATGCACCGGGGCGGATTTGCGTCACAAGTGCAACTTGCGAGACGAGATAAAGTTGCACAAATATTGAAAACGGAAGTTCTACCAGTCATTATAAAGTTTTTCTCCGGAAGAAATAAGGATTTCTGCTGTATCCTAAAATACTAAACGGGTTCTATTTTAAGTAAATCTAACAGGCATATCCGCTCATTTACTTCGCGTTTAAGCACATCAAAACAGGATGGCTATCAACGATGTGAACTTAATAGTGCTGGACATTTCCTCCACTCTGAAGACTGGTCCAGAGGAAAAAAACGTCTTTATATATTTCCAATTCAAACAAATACTTAACAATGTACGGGGAATACACAAAGCAAGATGTATGTCATTGTTGTGGAGACGCCTGATAATAACTGCTTTGCAATAGGTTTATTTCAATAGGTCGTTATATCGATAGCAAACAGACAGATACCGGGTACAATTACTTTTTTTAATTTATGTAGCAGGCTAATATAAAACAAATTGGAGGAGTTTAAGGCTGAATGTAAATCTGCTGCCTTGTGAGTAAGGTTGAGGCTATAATTGTAGAATTACATCCAAATGGACCTGTTATTTTTTCCAATATTGAATGCAGTACTTAAGCTGCTGGCGCGTCAAATGCATTCCTTTAAAAAAATTGCAACATAGCGTTTGTGATTTCAACTTCAGGTTAAAGTGTGATTTGTGCTTCCCCTTCTCGATCAATCCCAATCAGTCTGCCCTCCTCGCCTGGCTGGTTGCTGAGATACTGATCCATTGACACAAGTTGTCTTCTGGGGCTTCACCCAAATGTTCGTCATTTCATATCACTTCAAATCAGGAAGCCCATTTAGTTTTCATTTTAAATACAGTCCAATGCCATTACTCACAGAAAACAAAACGTACACCTTGACACCAATTAACTTGAAATGGTCTCCTTTCGAATCTTTGAACTGTTGGCTTATCCTTAGATTATTAGTTAAAGCCGCTCGAGTCCGCAACAGCTGGACCTAGTTCTGTGCCCAATATAAACCCCAGCAGTGCTCAGACATTATATTAAAAGAAGCAATCGCGCGCTCGTTTCATCGTTTTTATTTATAGACGGCGATTGCAAGACTTGAATACAATAACTCGTGACTTGCATTGTTGCGTTGCAAATGTCAAAAAAACCCTTTAAAGCCGTGTTGCTTCCAGCTTTTAAAGTCTGCTTGACTTCCTGAGGCGCAGCTGTAGTACAGCAGGAGGAGTCAGACCGTGTAGAGCTCTCACTGCCATTGGCTGTGGGGGCGCTACATGTAGCCAATCGGAGTTGAACACTGGCAACTTCTTCCCAAACTGACTTGAACTCTCTTGCCAAATGTGCAGATGAGTTTTAGGAAAGTTTTTCGTTTGCAAAGTCAAGTTCCCTCCCCGCCCCCAAGTCTGCTTTCGACCCTCGCTTTTCACGTTTCCATTCTAATTGTTCTTTCGAGTTCAGGGCAGAGCGGAGGCAGTATTGCACAATGTACACTACAGGACTAGCTCCTTACTACGCCAGTAATTTCAGCCTGTGGTCCGCCTATTGCTCGAACAGTTTGTTGGATTCGGTGAAGAAGCCCTCGTTTTGTATCGCGGACATCCTGCATCTCAGTGACGCCGAGAACATGCCGAGTGCACCGGCACCTCTGCCGGGATCGACGGCCGCCGTGGCCCATCTGAGCGGATCACACGCCATGCAACCCCCGGGCTCCCCCGTTCGTCCCACGCCCGTGGCTCCCGAGCGGCTCGCCAGCTTCACCCCGAGAGTTTCCCCGGCCTCTCCCTATCAACGAAGCCCCGCCATCTGCACTTCCTCATCGGCCAGGATCCACCTCGCTGCCGGTTCGATGCAGCAGCTCCCCGCCCCCTCCAGCAAAGACCTCAAATTTGGCATTGACCGTATTCTCTCCACTGACTTTGACTTTAAAATCAAAGACAGCAGTAGCATACGAGGTAAGATAGGCCGAGCATGGACCTGTCGTTTTATTTTTCACTTCGAGCATTAGTAACAATGTTAGGAGAGCGGGACTCATATTTTGCAAATTTAAAATCAGCAATTACTTCATGGAAAGTTGATGGGATTGCTGTCTGGGTTGGTTATTGAACTATTTTCATTTGTGTTTAAGAAGCATCTAGCGTCTGTGAAAGGGGGTGGATGCATCCTTTGGGAAATAAGCACTCTAGTGACGGGAAAGTACAATGTGGGGTCTGCTTTGCCAGGGACTATGTTTCAGCAAATGTGCAGTATGTTTCAGTAAATGTGCAGTGTGTTTCTGTGCAGAAACATTTGCAGCTCCCCATTTCCGTAAATACACATCTCGCTTTCTTCCACTAAAAAAAACTTTCCCTACATTTCCGATGTGGGATCAGCCTAAACGGACACGGGGGCTGCCCATGGTTTGGAGAATTGAGCGAATGAATTGGAAACAGATTTTTAAACGGCAGTAACTTAACCTTGTGTTCCAATTGCCACTGCAGATCTCACCTCTCTCATGGGCACAGCTCGCCAGCCTGGAGTACACCTCTCCGTACAGAGTTCCGCCAGCCAGTTCTTTGCGTCCCTGGACCCTGGACTTGGTGAGCCTTCCTCAGTTTTGAACTCCAGAACCTCGTCCCAGCACCATTATCAGGACTCATTTCCAGGTTAATAGTCTTAATTCGGCCATTTTCACCACGGGGGTTGGTGGGGGGAGGCACAGAACTCTGCTTCAGATGCGTTACAATATTGCAACGTCGGAAGGCCAAGCAAACATGTATTTAATCTCAGTAAAATATTCAAACGATATAAAGGAAGCCACTTGATAAAATATATGCTACAAACCTGCAAAATCGTTATATTCCATGTAGCACATTTATTCAATTTATTTTTATTTAACATCCCTCCCCCTTCAAAAAGCAATAATCTTTTATATATTGGTTGTGGGAGGCAGTGATTCGATCATATTCACAGTTCATCTGAAGAGGATCCGAGCCGATGGGATTCAGGACATTAGTGTCAAGCCAGGAGCAGTACATTTTTAATTTGCACGACTGGAAGTATCAAGCCGTTGCCCGCAGGCCAGGAATGCACTCACGCTTCAAAGTGCCAAGAGTTCGCTGTGATGATCTCAGATTAAACATCTCCTCGGAAGCAATTTTGTTTTCGTTTCTTTTTACGAAAGGAAAACATGCCAGAGCCTTCCCGCAACATTAATACTGATGCTACTTTTTCTTTTAACTAGCAGGGCCTTACGCTGTCCTAACGAAGGACACCATGCCCCAGACGTACAAAAGAAAACGCTCCTGGTCCCGAGCAGTTTTCTCCAACCTGCAGAGAAAAGGGCTAGAGAAGAGATTTGAGATTCAGAAATATGTGACCAAGCCTGACCGGAAGCAGCTGGCGGCGATGCTGGGCTTGACTGATGCACAGGTTAGTGCCTCCAATCTGATCGACTACAGTATCCTGTTTACATTAACAATAGGGAGCGTAAGCACTTGGAAATGCTCCCAGTTGCTATACAATTATATTAGAATCCATTACAAAGGCAGATTAAAAAAAACAGAAGGTTGGACATTCAAAAATTAGTAACAGAGTTGTAAAAGGTCCCTGTTTAAAATGGAAATCACGCCGGCTGTCGCCCTCTGTGCTATATTATTAATAGATGCGGTGTTGTACATTTGAAGGAAGACGTAATGTGGCTCTTCAGAAGCTGTTAAACCGTGACCCACACTGCTTTAATGGGGTTGTCAAACACACAGCGTGGAGGAAGTGGTATCTTGTGCAAAATCAGGGTCATATTTTGTAACACGGTGTCGTGCGATGGGTGCTGGAGCTGAGCTTAAACCAGACCGCTTGAAAACGAGGTGTAGAGCTGGATGAACACAGCAGGCCAAGCAGCATCAGAGGAGCAAGAAAGCTGACGTTTCGGGCCTAGACCCTTCTTCAGAAATGGTTTCGACCCGAAACGTCAGCTTTCCTGCTCCTCTGATGCTGCTTGGCCTGC
>NC_063340.1:49985203-50006892 GCF_021869965.1 Rhincodon typus | reverse complement strand
TGCTCCTCTGATGCTGCTTGGCCTGCTGTGTTCATCCAGCCCTGCACCTTGTTATCCCAGATTCTCCAGTATCTGCAGTTCCTACAATCTCCGCTTGAAAGCGCTTCAGATTTCTGGGGCTAAGTAGGCAGGGAAGCGCCGGGTTCTATGTATAAAACAAAACACTGAAGATTTTGCTAAATTGCGGGATTTGTCCTTCTCCCACTAGGTGAAAGTGTGGTTTCAGAACAGGCGGATGAAGTGGAGGCACTCGAAGGAAGCGCAGGCCCAGAGAGAGAAGGAGAAGGAGCAGCTGGAGAAACCAGCGCCTCTGGAGGGAGAGCAGCGAGTGAGGGAGAGCCTGAGTGACAATGAGAAAAGTGACTCCGAATTGACAGACGTTAATGAGAAAGACATTGAGGTGAACGAGTGTCCTGATCACAAGGCGACTGTCATCAGGTCGGGGCTTGCCTCCCTAAGTACTGTCGAGTTAAAGCAAAGCGGCTCCTCGCCACCAAGTGCCCCACCATCTCCGTTGCAAATTGTGCTATAAATGTGAAATAATTTTACCCCGCCCCTACTAACAGGATTGCCACGAGGTAAAGGACATTTTCAGAACAAGAGTAAGTTATATTGTTGCGAAAGGAAGCTGGGAAATAGATCGTGCTCACCACTTCCTACCTGTAAATTGCAAATATGTAAATACAATGTTCGGCGCAAGGCATCGTACAGACTGGTTTAAAAATCTTTTAGAAGTGAATGATGTTGTATCATAGGGTTTAATCTGTCCACGTTGATTTCCATGTGCTTTATGTATACCCTAAGCTGGAGCATTAGAGGCAGTGGATTTATACATTTTACCAAAGACAAAAATAATATCTTCAACATCTGTCTGCGCTCACGTGTATTAACACTCAGAATAACAACCTACTGCTCTTACCAAGTCTATACGCTTAAATGACGGTCAATATTTCACTTTCATGCCGGTTGATTCAAAGGCTTGCACTGATCGCGAACATATGGAATAAAGTGGGTATACTGGTTTAAGAAGCCTTCGTTGTACTTACGATTTCTTTGCCATCTCCTCAGCGAATGTGCCCTCAGTAATACTGTAGGAGGGATCAAAGTATTTGGGGAAATGAATTTGGGGAAATGTTTTAAATATTTTCGAATATATTTACCCATTTGGTGAATCATTCCTATTCTTTAATCACGCTTGCTTTGTTAGAGAAAATAATTTAGTTTCAAGCAAGCAAACTATTCATTGATATTGCATTGTTCAAAATTAATTATTTTAATAGTTTATATTTAACTTTTATTTTTGCATTATAATAAATTACTTGAGTTTTAACTATAAACAGATTGTGCACACAAAGCAGGAACGGTGATGCAGTTTGCTTTGGGGATTTCTACATGATCAATATGACCCTGTATTCGTTAAAAGAAATCTGGTTTAATAAGGCCCATGCTGAGTTGGCGCTGTTTACATGCCGTTTATCTTTACCAGTGTACATGGCATATTAAAGCGACAAATACTTTTTTTTCTGATAATGAATTCACTCTTGTAATGAGCCAGGCGTTAATACGGTCTAAAATTTTTCTTTTTCTCCGTTTTAACAAAGAGTTGCTTGAAAACGCAGCTCTAAATACGTTTTTATCTTTAACACCGTCTCTTACCAGGCTTATGACGAGACTGTGTTTATTTAACTGCGCGAGTGACTGTACCCAGCTCAGTTCAATCCATATCAATTGAGTGCTGATCTCTCCCACCCCCAACAAAAAAAATCCTTCACTTCAATACCCGTTGCTGCTCGCTGTTAGATTACAAGGCAAACCAATACATCTTGGTGTTACGTGGTGTGTTGGGAGGAGACTGAAAATCGCAGGAAAGTTGTCAGTTTTAAAATATTGATTGAGAAGCTCACAAACCCAGGTGTTTCTCAGGAACCCATGTAGACAGTCCCAACGATGCTCCAGCTACATGTGAGATGTAATATTTACACTTTGATTCGGTCACCACCGACCATTTCAAAATAAAAACAGATCCCACAAGTAAACCAAGATGAATCCATGGAGTAGTGGTAGGGGCATTGATTAAAGAAAAAATCCAGTTTATCACTTCATTCGATTAGATCATCTTGGGACCCAATAATTTTGCAACAGCCCTCAGTCTAACAGTAATACACATTGGAAGGTCCACTCGCAGTAAATGTACGAGTAAAGTGAACTCTCACTTGGTTGACATTTTTGGACTGCTGCCAAATTAGGTCACTGACTCTGATCTGACGTATCGTTGACAGAAGGCAGCAAGGTTTGGAGCTGTTAAAGTGAGAGCAGGCTGAAGTTCGCTTTCTTCGCCTACTTGCGCTTGACTTTGAACATTTCCATAATTAAATGCGCAGAATGTTTTTTTTTTAAATTATGATACCCGGGTCCGATCTATGGTTTCTAAGAGACTGAATATAAAATCCTCCAAACCACTTGCAAACTCCCTCCTTTTGGCCTACATCATTGCTACGTTTTAAGCGAGATCTGTCAACATTAGAGAAATGCTAGGAGTGGGATTTCTGCCTTTTGCTAGCAAGACAGATCATAAACAAGTTGAAATGGATTCGTGTTAATTATAGCAGAGAGTTATAACTCTTTAAAGCAGGGCGAGTTAACCTTGTTGGTAGCCAGTGACAAGTATTAAATTCAATGGCGTAACCCAGAGAAGAAAGTGCAGATTGTAGGAAGTAGGACAGTGATCTTTCAAGCCGAGATCACCAAACAAATCCAATAGGGCCTGCAGCTATTAATTTTTCCGCTTGGTAGAAACACGACCATTGCAAAGCAAATGGAAAATTACATGTATTTATCAGGGCGCTGTTTTTTTTAATGAATGTGAAGCCAACTTTATTTTGAATAGCTACAATTTTGAGACTTTAACAGCTTTCCAGATATATAACTACTTTCAACACAGACAATTAAATCGCAATTTTACACGTGAACAGAAACGAGTGCTGAAGTGGATAACAGCCGCTTCTATTCTCCCGGTCATCGAATTTGTCATAGCAGACAGCAATATTGCCCGAGCAATTTGACCTATTTTCATTTACTTTTAGTTTCAAGCGTTCAAATTGGTTTGGATTTGATTGCTCGTTTCGTTGTGTTCAGCTCTAGAAGTATTTCCTGTTCATAAACGATAAAGGAATGCGTAAGAAAATTAAAAGATAACGATCCGACTAAATTGATGCTTATCAGCGCACGCGTTCTTACTTCCGCAGGCATTTATTCATTTTGAAAATATCCGTTCGGTTTGCACCTCTTCCTCAGTGCGGTGACAGTAAACATTAATTACCGGGTTTTCCCAATTTCCTTGCGTCGAAATTCGGACAACAGACACATAGCTCACACGGAATACCTTTTCGCTGTGGAAAATGCAATAGACGTTTACAAAGTTACATAATCCATCCCCTTCACCTAACCAGTACTTCCTACACAATCACCCACCTTTCCAAACAAAAAAGTACACGTCCAGTCAAAACGTTCGATGACAGTCAGATGTTAAGGCTACTGTAGTTAGGTTTTTTCTGAAGAAGGGTCTAGGCCCGAAACGTCAGCCTTCCCGCTCCTCTGACGCTGCTTGGCCTGCCGTGTTCATCCAGCTCTACACCTTGTTGTCTCTATAGTTTGGTTGTCATCTTTCATGACTCGTATCTCTGCAGGCATGTATTCTGTGCGGAACCTTAGGATTAAATATCCGCTCTAAAACCTTCCACCTGGAATAAAAATCTGAACAAGGACCAGTCAACTCAGTAATAGAACTTTTTTTCCATAGTAGACTGTCCCTGTTAAATCCTCTGGACTGGCTGGCGTCCACCAAGACAGATTGTTACATCTATAATGTCAACTTTTGCTTCTCTCAGTAAATAAACGACCTTATTATTGCAGTTCAACGCTCATCAGAACTAATGACCGTTTACACTAAATCTTTATTCACTTTATAAAATAAACACTAATTTATTAAAATTAAATAAACCCGCAGCTGATGTTTTGGCAAGCCAAATCTGTTATCAGATTGTTACTTACTAACTGAAGTGTGATTGGTCGTGAAGAAAATTAAAGACTCAGTTGAAATCACCTTCAGTATCTCGCCTCTAAAAGCGACTGGCATTAAATATATACAGCCGCAAACTCTAAATGAATAGAAAGACTTGAAGGGAATGTGCTCACTTGACAAATTCCAGAAAACGAGCGCAGTAGAATATATAGATGAATGAACTGCGTCCCAACAATGTCACATTTAAATATATTTCCCAGTTAACAGAATGACAACAACTTGGCTGCATTTGTCAAAAGTTTACTGACAAAATCACAACCTGTATGAAATTCTGCTAAGTCTTGTGATTTGTCGTTTTCACTTTTTTGAGATTGTTCTTTTTCGGGCTTGTTTGGAATTACTTTCGGACATTGCAGAGAGATGAAAATACAGACTATCACTCCAGTCCCCACCAGGCATCACACGTTTGACTGAAATGACACACATTACACGTCTGGAGATCTGAAATCTAATAACAACTTAAGAAACGTTGTTTTAACAGAAACATAGTAAAAATCATCTCCATTAGGGGCACTGTGGATTTTTACTGGCTTACTGATATACATTCTATATCTTCCAGGCTATTGCGGTTGGAGAAGCGGGGACAACTTTAAACTGCGACAATACTGATATCAATAATTTATATAGAGGTGAAAAATAAACTTGGCCCTGCAGCTCTTAGCTTTATCTTATCTTGTGCCCAACTGTAACAGAAACTTACTTAGCATAGCACCAATTGTGTCCTTTGTGTTTAAACGTACACAGGAATAACAGATAAGTTATATGCCGTGGGAAAAATAAATCTGAGCAATCGATCACTTAAACATTTTAATTCAAAGTATTGGATGTTATCATTATTTAACAGACAGTAAGTGTATTTAGGTAATTGGGGCTTTTTGACCTTTTGCTGTTACTCCCATAGATCACCATACACTAGGGTACTCTAGGATGATGCAAATGTATTCGGATCCAGCCATAAACATGCAATTAACCTCCCTCGGTATTGCGCTATAAACAAATTGTCATTGCAAGGCCCCAGTCCCTGGTTGGGATGGAGGAAGGGTCTTGTTTGCTTGATGTATTGTCCGCCCTCACCATGGACACAAACAAACTGGAGCTCTCGGAGAAAGTAGACTCTTCCCCAAACAGGCGCGAACACTGGGATGTAAAAGAGCTGGGCCATTCACAAGCTGGTGGCTGGCAATCACCCTAATGAGCTCCATTAAACTGATTATTGATCTCTGGGCCTTTCCGTGAGGTCCAGTTAAAGGGGACAGGGCTTGGGGGGAGGTGGTTGACAGTGAGACCTACCAGCTGGCAAACTCCGAATGCACATCATTGACTCGGTTCGACTAATTAGTGTTTTATGGGTCAGATGGCGGGATTAGAGCAAGATTTTAGCTTTTCTTCTTTTAAAGGAAGTAGAAACAGCTGCGAAAAAAAAAACCGATTTCATTGTTATGGACGCACGTTACCGACCCCGATTTTAAGCGGATCCTTCATCGAATGTCAATCGTAAGACACCCACACTGATCAGTAATTTGGAATAAATTTGAATTTATAGCGATTTCATCAAGACCCTAGACATGATATTCGACCTTTGAAAAATATGGAAGCATGTGTATATAGAATGATACAGCTAATATTTACACATCCCCTTTGAAATGTCACAATTCGTTTCTACAACTCTTCATAGAGAAATATACAACATTAAAGTCGTCGTGTTGCACGGGAGTTGTGTGCAGACCATGTTATAGCAGGTGCTTCCTCCTGGAAACATGGAATTAAAACAAATTGTGAAGAGATAGATTTCTGATAAGCATCTCTGCCCACGTGTTGCAGCACTGAAGCCGGCTACTCACTGGCACATTGTAAATATTGAGGTACTTCAATAACTCGCGTCGATATCTACATATATCATGGGATTGACATATTTTGGCGTTGTTTTTCTTTCTGCTTTCCAAAATTCAATTTGTAGACATCGTCGACACTCGCACTTAATGAGAGCTATTTCTTAATTCCACTATCCTACATTAAAAAGATTCGGAAATCATTTAACTTACGATCTGAATGCACTATAACTCACAACCAAAGCAACCCCGAACCCATCACAGCGCCCAGCTGTTGCAAACATTCTCTCCTGCATTCTCTCGCTTCATGCCATTATGACCAAATTCTGTTTGGGGCTATTAACATTCAGCGTATTTGCCTTTATACATGCACGCAATATATTAATAGGAAGACCCATTTTTTTTCTGATAAAATAACGTATTGCTGGGAATCTGAATTGGAGCAGCAGTGATGGAAAAGCACAGCAGTGCTCAGAGGAGAGACATGAGCAAGTGTTTTGCTGGTTTGATCCTGCATCAGAAAATCCCCATTGAAGCTGCAAACCTGACATTTTTAATTAAACGTTTTCTTTTCAAAAAAAATCTACGTGGATTGTGCAGGTTGAAAAGCATTTAAGCACTAATAGGCATGTACTTTATTACTCAAAAAGTTATATTTTAGCCATGTGTCACAAAGTGGGAAAACCAACAACGTAATCCGGGATTGAAATCTGTTTATAGCGTCAATAACGAGTGGATTTAATTCTGCAAAACACATCTTCCACTGCTTTCCCTGCTTTACGTCTATTCGTACATTTGCTTCAAAACAGGTTTAGAGTTTATTTACCCGGATTTTACTGTATCTTTTGCTGCCTTAATCACTGCTGTAAAGTTTGCCCACAGATATAATAATAAAAAGGTGGTTTATTTAGTTTAGAACGTTTCTATAATCAATAAAAGTTCTTTGTTATCAAACAGTACATCTACTACAAAATTTTATTGCCTGTCTTGTGGATTAACTAAGAGACATTAGTGTACCATAAATGGAATGACTTTTGATTCCTAGCAGCCGGGAAGATATACTTGGATTCATGAAATACAGCCATCCATTATACTGCTGATATCTGGAGCCAGAATATATACACAGACTATAAATTTCACTAGCTCTGCAGTACAGTACTTAAAGGCATTACATCTCAACCGCTAACATTCTTTACATAAACGGCTAAAAGGGATTAAATTAGAATGCCTATGAAAGAAGATATTGAGCCAAAGAGGTTCGTGCTGTAATTCATCAGCTGGATATGACTCTGATATTCAACAAATGGGTTCTGTAAAGAGCCAGGGCCAGACAAGGTGACATCGTTATACTGTTCTAATGATACATAGGTTCATGGAACGCTTAATTCAACGAATGCTTCCCCAGGCATTAGAGCAACTCGATGGAGAATGTTATGGCTGGGTGGAAACTTTCTTATGATAACTAACTTCTTTTCCCCTTGAAAAACTGTCTCACAGGACAGCACCCTGAAGTCCACGCACTACGTATTCGCCAGTAAAGGGGAAATACGTTATTGCACTACCATCAAGTCATATTCTATAGATTTCCGAAGGTAAAAAGTCAATGAAGGCGTTTTAATAGCCGACATAATTAAAACAACGGCGATTACACGTTGAGCGGAATGTGAATCGATCCTTTTAATTAGATGCGTGCTCTTCTGGCCTTTGAAGAGGTTAATAAGGTGATAGGACTGATATAATATTTGCAGAGATATACAACAAAGACAAGCAAACAGGCACATGGTGTGAACAGTCCTATTAGCATTACCGTTTTACACATATTCACCGTGGGTAATAATGGATAGATCATTTCACCCTGGTATTTTCCATGACTTAAATTGAAGGATCGGGCCTAAAATAACTGCAATCTTCATTTACAAACCAGCATTTTGGGAATCCTTGAAAAGTCATCTGTGTGGATCATAATTCAAACACAGACTGTATTTATCCTGATCCTTTAACTCTTGGCAGAGGCAGTGTTGTCTGCAGGGAATCAGCTAACCATTTCATAGTAGCTTACAAAAAGAAAGCACACTTTTAGAATCAATTTAGTGGTTGCGGTACAATAAAACAATCATAGCGAGGTCCACCAGGTTTGCCATTGCTATTTTTTTTCCAAAAGGCAGAATTATTTGATATCATCATTACTGTACCCTCCGAATTCTCAGTAAAACGTAGACAACCATAAAAACCTAATTATCACGAAAGCCAAATAAACATGACAAAAACGCGGGAAGTGTGAGAAGTTAAATGTATTTAGCTAGATATAAATAATACAAAAAATATTATGATAAACTTGTCCTGTGGTTAAAATGACAATACAAACATTTATCTCCGATCGTTTATGCCAATCGAATAAAAAAAGCAGGGTGAATAAATAATTACATCTGCTCTTTTATCTCCCTAGTTGCACAATAACTTGTTGACGCGTCCAATTGCATAGAAATTGAGTTTTTACAGATTTTCTGACAATGACAGTATTCACTCAGTCAACTGTGTTAGAAAGTTCAGAAATTGCACTTTGATAATTAGGTGCAACTGTAGTGATCAGAAAATCACCTCCAAACTACTTTCGGTTAAACGACCTGCATACAACACTGTAATGCGTGTTGAAGCTGAGTACTGTTTTAGAGCGCATATGAAGTAAGAATTCTGCTGGACGTCCTAATGCACACCACTTTAATCCAATGTCAACATTTTCACATCAATACAAACTTCTTGCTTATCAGTGCGCCCGCTCTCTCGGCCGGCGCACACGCACAAACAAAACATGCAAATCTCTGGCTTGAGTGAACGCAATAGACAACCCGTTCATAAAATAAACCATTCGTTTCGAAACTGGGAAATGAGCTTCATTGTCCCATTCAGTTCAGAGTAAAAAAAATCACAAAACTAGCTTTAGCCAGTAAATCATCTGATGTCTGAAATAAGCTGATGATACGGAAAATGGTATGGAAATTAACTTATTAAGGACTGAAAACAGTCTGTTAAATCAATCAGTGTCTGTCAGCCACGTCATTTTAGATTTTTTTTAAACAAGGAAACCATAAAACATCTCCCGAACCTGTGTTTTTAATGGATGAGTTAGGAAATGAATGTAACTGTTTGGTGTCACCCCATTACAGCAGCAACGTGGCTTGCCTTTTTGGGGGGAGTTACGGAGCCAGCGGGATGCAGAATTCATAGCGACGACTCTCAACTTCCAGGCGAAATGATCATTTACAGGCTCGACATGACATCTCAATCGATCCGAATTACAGGACGTAAATTAAAATATGATTTATTTGACATTAAGGCTGCAGTCATAAAAGGCTGTCTGATCCCAGGCTGTGGGAAAATAATATCTTTGATTGAGGTCCCCCTGAAGACAGGCAAGTTTTCCCTCTTCTGTCGTGAACAGTATGAGCTTTCCTGCCTTCCGGAAAGAGGGAGATCCTCCCGAGAAATGCAGCTTTCCGCTTTGCAGCTGCAGCTTGAATTTCACTTTACAATCTCCTAATAGCTGGCGGTTAAATCCACGACCATTTCACGCGCTAAATAAACAGATCAGCATTATTGAGATTCTGGCGATTTCTTTTTAATGTTACCAAGATTTATTTATTGCATCGAGTGAAAGCAACTTTCGTTTGGCGCCCTTCTGGTTTGATTTCCTCACAGCAACGAAAACAAACCTTCCCCGACTCCTCATGTTAGGGGTCATTCAACATTTGTACAAGAATGTTGACAGTACTCGATTTCCCAGAGGGGCCGAGACAAGCAAAAAAATTAATTTTTACGTACATTGTCTTACATCGAGGTCCAAAAAGAAACTCTCATGGTTTGAAACTACCTGTATCTCATCGATTCTTTAAGAAATCTCGTGTATTTTTTTCAGTGGCCTCGTGGGTGCCCTGAAATAAATCGATATTGAAGATCAAATTTATTAGTAAAATGGACGAAAGTTCTTTCTTAACGTTTAAACGCGAAAGTTAAACGTTTTTCGAAGTAAGATCACTTGTTACCGAATCAGCAATCTCCACTCTATCCATCAATTAGACCACCCCCGAAACCCCATCTATTCACTCACGCTCCAACATTGCACAGAACGATGCTACACACTAACAAGATAAAATACTGCATTGAGCGCTAAGTTTCCATAGTCTTTGTTGATTTATTCAAACTTTTTTTTTACCAAGGTTTAATCTCGCCAAAATTTCCGTTTATTGGGACGATGGAACTGATATCTTGATAACTTTCATTTGACCAGACGATGGGGCAGAGGTTATTCATTCTTCGTTTATTCGCTTTCAGATCAAAGACTCATTCCGCTTCCCTTGTTTAATAATAACTACATTGTATATATTTATTTTACTTTCCTGTCTACGTGCGAGAAGTTGATTATGGTCCGCAGTACGGTTTTAGACCCCGCTCCCCAGTCTCCAGTCGTGGGAGCAGATATTAATTTTCAAATACATTTTCCTGAAGCCAATTTACACCCTGCAGCCATACATTTTTAATAACCATTACATCGGTGAACGGTACAGAAATTAAAATACCGGTCACATGCATAGGCATAGAAATGGTGCTTGGCGGATGTTGCTGGTGGACCTTTTAATTGCAATCGTTGACTGGTGCTTTCGGTTTGCACAGTTCCGGCGATTATTAATGACCAGGTGCTATCTTCTTGTCATTGTGAATTAGAGGCGTTTATAATTTATAAAAACCGAAAGAACTACGGATGCTGTAAATCAGAAACAAAAAAACCAGAAATTGCTGGAAAAGCTCAGCACATCTGGCAGCTTCTGTGAAGAGGAATCAGAGTTAACGTTTCAGGTCCTGAGGAAGGGTCACCGGATCCGAAACGTTAACTCTGATTTCTTTTCACAGATACTGCCAGACCTGCTGAGCTTTGCCAACAACTTCTGTTTTTGTACCGTTTTTATTTTGTACCTTCGATTATCATTGCAGAGCGAACGTTCTTTATTTGTGAAGGTCTGTATTTTTCTCGAAATCATGCGCTAGCTTTTATTTCATGTCCCTTTCAAAGTGTGAATATACAGAAATGAACACATCTTAATCGAGCGAGGGAAGGACACAGATCCGAGGACATCTACAGTCCTGCTGTTACCTAAAAGGAAAACGTTCAAATTAATACTATCGCACCAGTCTACGCACTTGCCTAACTTTACATGTTCAGTTAAAGAAAAATGCTACTTGAAGCATCGCTGGTTTGGCTGGGCCATTCGGTTGATTTAAAGGCTTTAAAAGGCAGATGCTAAGATGTCTTCATTTCTTGTTTTTTTAAAAAAATGAACAGATCTGATTCCCACTCCTCCCAAAAAACAAAATTGCGAGACGTTTTCTGATCCACTTTGAATAAACATTACCCCAACATAACCTTTACTCGAACAGACGGGAGCGGATACAAACAAAATTGCGTAACATTACCATTTTCCATCAGTGAATCTAAAACTCAGCTCCGTCATATTTTATTGTAAATAAATCAATAATAGCTGATCGTTGCTATTCCCATATCTCTTCCGCTACTTTAACTTATTTCCTATTTGCTAATTGAATACAAGAATTTTGAAGCTAATTTCCTTCAAAGCCGGTTGCTTTCTGACATTTTGATACTGGTAATACTCCATCAATTTGGAAAAAAAAAGTTTACAAAGACAAGTCTTCATTATAATTAATGGAAGTTTCATGTTCCAAAACAGTGCCAGGATTGTTTGGAGACGTTATGAGATAATTGAAGGGTGCCACGTTTTTTCTCATGTACCTGACATATTCATACTTGTAAACACCAATTTAGCCGTTTAGAGACAGTAAGAACTGTCGATGCAGGAGTCTGAGATAACACAGCGTAGAGCTGGAAGAACACAGCAGGTCAGGCAGCATCAGAGGAGCAGGAAAGCTGACGTTTCAGGTCGGGACCCTTCTTCAGAAATTAATAAGGGTCCTGACCTGAAACGTCAACTTTCCTGCTCCTCTGATGCTGCTGGCCTGCTGTGTTTCTCCAGCTCCACAATGTGTTGATTCAGCCATTTAGATGTTCTAAGCCATTAACTTTGCCAGACCAGTGAGTGCAACATTGATCGTTCAATATTACCGAAATACTGACCACTACCTGCTAGAACAGAACTGATTCCAATTTGTGCTCTTTGTGTTCCATGCATCATTGTAAATGAGCAGTTATCCTGGCGATGGAACTCATTACTTTGGGGACAATAGTTCAACGATCCATTATGTTCCGAAATAGTATAATATTCAAATGAGAAATCAGGAAGAAACGTTCAGTTCTGTCGAATTTCTCAGATTATCCTGTTCTTTTCTTTTTCTGACAATAATCGATGTCACGGAAGGCAGACTTTTGAACTGACCGGCGACAATGCAGAATGAGAAATTGGTGCGCGTTGTTACAGTCAAACAATTCCCCGATAAAACTCTCACCCGGGGATTTTGTTTCCATTGGTAGGTCAACCGTAAGATAACTGAAACTTAATTAGAAAGAGGTTTCGGGGGAGCGAACACTAAACATTGAACTGAACATCTGCAAAGAAAAAGAGAGTCATTTAAGACTTGCATTCATGTAGTCACCTTCAGGACTCCGAGTGTTTGAAAGCCAGTGAAGAACTTTTGAAGTGTAGTCACTGTTAGAACGCAGGAAAAGCGGCGGCCAATTTACGCGCAGCAAGGTCCCATCTAGAACAAAGTGACCATGACCAGATTATTAGGCCTATTGATTCAAGGATTAAATATTGATCAGGGTACTGGAGGGCTAAGACTCCGGCTGTTCATAACAACATGGGAGCTTTCAGGTCCAAAATAAAGAATACACAGGGCCTCAATTTACCATCTCAACTTCTGAGGTTGATATTTTATTGTCTAAACTGTTGTCCATTAATTTGAAGAGGCGGGAGGATTCAGTGCTCCTTGAGAAGAAACAGTGCTAATCCCAGGTCAGCTACACCTTCTTGTCATCAATAACTGTTTTCAAGTGTAAGGTGATTTGAGAGGTGTTTTTTTTTTCCCTGAGCCGCGTGTTGTATCTCCACCGTGACAGAGACAGAGAACAGCCCTCCCGGGCTAGGCCTGTTCCACGAAGATGTAGAAAGTGTTCAATGATTTGTAAATTAGGATTCGCAGCAACCACATGTCAAGGTTATTAAAGTGAGCCACATATCATATCTGTGGGTGCTGGGGAATGCTGCCGTAGACGCTTGTGACATAAACAGAAGAACTTACGGAAAAATAAATGGTACAGTACAGTCTGAAGAATATATGACCTTCTGGCCTGGGATGGTTATAAGGAGAGCGTTGCGCGGCGTTTATGATCTGATGACAGACTGAAAGTGCTTGTGCTCTGAGTGAAAGGAAAGTGTTAAATTTCAGCATTGCCTGCAAGTTATAGCTATTAGTTGTTAAGATTCAGAGTGCAATTCTTATTCCGTTAAATTACACTTTTCAAATTGCAAAAGCAAAAAAAAATGCACCGGTAGTAATTTAGACTGAACGTCATTTTAATTTGCTCGGTTATTTGTGTTACAGTAAGAGTGAAAGTATGTTCAGACATACACTTGGCATTAGGAATGAAAGTTCTAGGCCAATGGCAGCATGCAATATAATCTGCAGACACTGCCTAACAAGATAGTTACAGTAAGGCTGATAATGCGGGATGATAATGTTTGACTAATAGGATACCATTGAAGTTACATTTCAGACTTTCCCATTAAAATTTAAAGAGCTTTGAGCGGGATGAATACGCTGCGTGTTGTATTGCGTCCATGTATCTGGTAATTAACGATAACAAATTACACGCACAGACCACGGTACATGTGGAAAAAATATTTCAAGACATTGAGCTAATCAGACAACAATCAAGCTTGCTTTTAAGAGGGATGATAAAATGTGTTAAGTGAGTGGTTTATTAGAAGGTCTTAAAGGAGGGACTACGGGTAGAGAAAATAATTTCTGGGGCATTGAATATACTTGGATTATTATTCTTGTTAAGTCAAACCTAACAAAGATGGTTAGCTTTAGTTACTAAAGCAGCTTAATTGGTTCAACGATGTTTTTTTTTAAATTTACGATTAAATGCAGACATTTTGGAAATATTTGTATCAATTTCCGTGCGTTGAGCCGAGAAATGACTATTTCTTCGATAATTGGCAGCTCTGGGACATTCACAGCTTCACTGAGCAGCAACGTTACAAATATTGCTCATGCCTGTGGTATTAGGGTGAGTATATTAACATGGATAGAAGACTGGCTAACTAATAGACTTGGGACAAAGCAGGCATTTTCAGAATGGCAACCTGATAATAGTGGAGTGCCAAAGGGATAGTGCGGTGGCTATGATTATTTACAATTAGTGACTTAGAAGAGGAAAGTGAATGTGCTATTGCCAAGTTTGCAGACCACCCAAAATAGTTAGGAAGGCAAGTGGTGAGAATGACACAGATAAGTTGCAAGAAGGATTTAGATATGTTCAGTGAATGGGCCAAAAAGCTTAGCAGATGGAATAAAATGTGACAAAATGTGAGGTTATGCACTTTGGCAGAAAGAATAGAGGAGCTGAATATTATTTAAATGGAGAAAGCGGCAGCACAGAGGGATTTGGGAATCCTCATGCATAAATCACATAAAGCTAACATCCAAGTTCACTGGGTGATAGGGGAAACAAACAGTACGTTGGGCTTTATTTCAAAGGGAATGAAGTATAAAACAAGGGAGGTTTTGCTAAAACTGCACAAGGCACTTATCAGACCACACCTAGAATACTGTGAACAGTTTTGATCCACTTATCTAAGGAAATATATACTGGAATTGAAGCCAGCACAAAGAAAGTTCGCAGATTGATTTCAAATATGGAGGGACTTCCTGATGAGGAGAAGTTGAGTTTGGATTGCTCCTGTACACATTGGAGTTTAGAAGAATGTGGGATGACCTTATTAAAACAAAAAAAATTCCCAAGGGGCTTGACAGGGTGGATGCGGAGAGGTTGTTTCCCATTGTGTGAGAGTCCAGGACCAGAGGGCATAATCTCAGAGTAAGAGGTTGCCCCTTTAGAACAGGGGTCAGAAGGAATTTCATTTCTCAGAGGGCAGTGAATATATGGAATTATTTAGTGTAGATGGTTATGGAGGTTGGCTTGTTAAGTATATTCAAGGCTGAGAGAGACAGAATTTTAATCAAGGAAATTAAGGGTTAAGGGAAGATAAAGTAGGAAAGTGGAGTTGTGGATTACCAGATCAGCCATGATTTCATTGAATGGTGGAGCATACTTGATGGGCCAAATAGCCTACTTCTACTCCTATGTCTCATGATCTTATAGTGTTACGCCTAGTTATACTCCAGACAATCTAATATCATCGCAATAACGGTATTCATGTTTTAGGAATAACTTGTGTAAAGTATCAATTTTAAACTGCACTAATTGCTAGACGAAATAAAAATCAATTATAGGGCTATCCACTTGCCAGCCTATGATTTTCTGCTCATTTATTTGAATGGATCCTCTACAAATACAATCCTCTACAAGTGACAAGTGCATTTTGTTTTAGCATAGGTACTTGACAAGTGATGGTGGGGATGATAGTGAACTTTCTTCAGTTGCTGGTCAGCCTGTGTGGATCAGATTGATGCTAACAACATGGGCATTGATCCCTGCTCTGGGTAAGGTAGATTCAGGACATACCTTCTCGCCTTACCTGTGGTGGATGTTGTAGTACTGTGGGTCAAATCTGTCTTCAAACAGAGAACTGAACAAGATGATGTGAATGGAGGAAAATGCCAATGTGGAAATTCTGCTTAAAGCCAATGTGGAAAATACCAGCCAAAAAGATTTTAAACATTTCTCAATCAGTTTGCTTGGAATTCAATGCCTGCAGAATTTCCGTTTGCCCAACATGGGATCTACATTGTTCCTCTTTAAGGAACAACCAACTTTCTAAAGTCTCTTGAGCACACTGGCAAAGCCATAGTTTAAGGACACCAAACATGCACAGGGGCTGTTCTTGAGTTTAACAACCACGTAGCTTACCAGAACAGTGCATCAGCAGCATTCCACTAGCTTACTAGAATAAATCTATCTGTTAAGGTGTTTTGTGCTTGGCTCTTTATGGCCAAGTACGAAGATTCCTAAATTATTGGATTATTAGGCTGCAGTATTTTCAACAATGCAACACCAGTGACTGAGAAACAGTCTATGTAACAAATGCTATGAGAAACATTTCCTTTCGTTAGCTTTTGGCCAGCCTTACTTTCTTTCAGTCTCACATCACGTAACTATTTATAACATCCTTTTATAACATCAGACACAATTCCAGTTAACCCTTGAGAGACTTAGTCTAACATACCTCATTATACTACACATCCTAGTTGCCAGTGACAGGCCTGCTATTACTATATGGTTTGTTCGTTATTCAGACTGGTCAGCCAACCTTTCATGTTGCCTAACTGCAGGGTGTACCCAACATTCTGTTATGAACTTTCTAAGATTATATTTAGTTCTAAACATATGCCCATTTGAATTAGAAGAGGGAGTAAGCCATTTGGCATCAAGCATGCTCTATTATTGAGTAAAATCATGGCTGATTTGATTAATCCACATTCCCGCACACCCCTGCAACCTTTCACGCCCCCCCTTACTTATCAAGAATATGTCTACCCCTGCCTTAAAAATATTCAAAGACTCTGCTTCCACCATCTTGCGAGGAACACACTTCCAAAAACTCACGACCTTCTGTAAGAAAAAAAGTCTTTGTATATCTGTCTTAAATGAGTGAACCCTTGATTTAAAGGTTTTCCCCTCAGTTCTAGCTTATCAGGGTCTTATACATTTCAGTTACGTTGTCTCTTACTCTTCTGAAATCCAATGAATACAAGCCTAACTAATTCAACGTTTCTTCCTCAGAGGACAACCTGCTCACTCCAGATAATACGCTGGTAAATTCTGGTGAACTGCTAATCTGGTCCAATATTTTATATCCTTCTTTTATTAAGGAATGAATCCTGTACACTGGAATTCAGATGTGGTCTTAGAAATGCTCTGTATAACTGAAACAAAACCTTCCTACCTTTGTACTCATTTCCCCTTTACTGAATAATACGAGCCTATTAACTTTTTGAATTGCTTGTTGAATATTAATCTTTTGCCACTCTTACTGTTCAGATCATATTCTGATTTTTTTATTCTGTCCATCAAAATGAACAATTACAGATTTTACTGCATTGTAATCCATCTGCCAAATCTTTGCTCACTCATTTATGCTGTCTTTGTAGCTTCCTCAAAACCCTTTCACAATTTGCTTTCCAACATATCCTTTTGTCATCAGCAAATTTAGCAACCATTCCTTTGATCCCTTCATCCAAGTCATTTATATAAATTGCATAAAGTTGAGGCTCCAACACTGATCCCTGTGTCACACCACTCATTATATCTTACCAATGAGAAAAATGACTAATTTATGCAAATTCTTTGTTTCCTGTTAGCTAGCCAATCTTATATCCATGCTAATTATACTACCCCCTACACCTTCTGTTTTTATTTTCCACAATAAGCTTTGATTTGGTGACTTATCAAGCATCTGCTGGAAAGCTAAGTGCAGTAGAGCAACCAGTTCCCCTTTATCCACAGCTTATGTCACTTCCTCAAAGAGCTCGTGTATTGATTAAACTGGACTGTGTTCAAATATTCAGCGGAAAACCTAGACGAGTGTACCATCACAGCCGTGGACTTCAGTAGCAAATGTGTGGAGGATTGTGTACCAAAGAAGTCAATCCGAGTGTTCCCCAACTGTAGACCTTGGATGAACCTGGAAATCCACTTCCTACACAAGATCAGATGTGCAGCATTCAAGTCAGGTGACCCAGACCAATACAGAAATCCAGATATGACCACCGCAAAGCCAGAAAGGATGCCAAGAGGCAGTAGTGGACCACATTAGAGGCCCAAACAGATTACCGCTGCCTATGATAAGGCCTAAACGACATTATGGGATACAAAATGAAACAGTGTAAGATAGCGTCCCTCCCTGATACGCTCAGTGCTTTCTATACTCGGTTTGAGCAGAATAGCCCCAGTGTGGCAATGCCTACCCTGACAGCTCCAGACCCACCTGTTCCCTCTGTCACCACTTCAGAAGTTAGACCAGTCTTCCTGGGAGTCAACCCAAGGAAAGCAATGGATCCGGACGGTGTTCCTGGCCGATCACTCAGATCCTGTGCAGACCAATTGGCAGAGGTATTCACTGACATCTTCAACCTTTCCCTCCTACAAACCAAAGTCCCCACCTGCTTCAAGAAGACCACCATCATCCCCGTACCTAGGAAATCACATGCAACTTGCCTTAATGACTACCACCCAGTGGCTCTGACCACAATAATCAAGGAGTGCTTCAAGAGACTGGCTGTGGCCCACATTATCTCCAGTCTCCCAATCTGCCTCAATCCCCTACAATTTGCCTACTGACATAATAGGTCCACAGAGGATGCCACATTCCTAGCCCTCCACTCATCCCTGGAACATCTGGACACCGACATCAGACTCCTGCTTGTTGACCACATCTCCACCTTCAACACCATTATCTCCTGCAGACTGATCTCAAAACTGCATGACCTTGATCTCTGCTCCGCCCTCTGCAACTGGATCCTCAGCTTTCTGACCCAAAGACTGCAATCAGTGCGGATAGGTAACTGCACCTCTTCCACAATAACACTCAACACTGGAGCTCCCCCAAGGATGCGTCTTCAGCCGCCTATGGTACTCCCTGTAAACCTACAGCTCTGTTGTCAAATTCTGAATGAACGACATCTACAAGTTCACTGATGACACCCATGTAGTGGGACGGATATCTAACAATGATGAGTCAAACCACAGAAGGGAGATAGAGGGCTTGGGGACGTGTTGCAATGAAATCAATCTGTCTCTCAACATCAGCAAAACTAAGGAACGGATTATTGACTTCAGAAAGAAAGGAGGAGAACAAGACCCCATCTACATCAATGGAACTGAGGTTGAAAGGACAGACAACATCAAGTTCCTCGGAGTGACTCTAACCGACACCTGTCCTGAGCTTGTCACATAGATGCGACAGTCACAAAGGCACAACAGTGCTTCTTCTTCCTCAGGCAGCTCAGAAAATTTGGCATGTCCATAAGGTCCCTCACCAACTTTTACAGATGCACCATTAAAAGCATACTGTCCGGGTGCATAATGGCCTGGTATGGCAACTGCTCTGCCACGGCTCGCTGCTGTGGAAAGGCAGCCAACATCATCAAAGGCCCATTGCACCCTGGTAATGACCGCCTACAATCTATTCCATCAGGCAGAAGATACAGACACCTGAACAAACACACAAGCAGGTTCAGGAACAGCTTCTTCTGGCTGTTATCAGGCTGATGAATGGACTTTCTAGCCTCAAATAACGCTGATCTTGCTAACATTGATCTCACCTAGTGCGCGCCTTGTGCAATTTAACCAAACCTCTGGCTAAGTCGCTTTGATCTGCACGTTCTTTGCTTACTATGATCTGCCTGTTCCACTTGTAAATAAACCTTTTCACGGTATTTTGGTAAACATGACAATCAATCAATCAATCAATAAACCAATCAACCAAACATGATTTTCTGTTCACACAGCCATGTTGACTCTGCCTGATTACCTTGCTGCAATTTTTTTAAGTAATAGCTTCTGATCCTTTCCCAGATAATAAGCTGACTGGCTTGTAGTTTCCTGATTTCTGTCTTCTTCTCTTTTTGAATGAAAGAGTTATATTCACTAAGCTTTTGGAGTAGATTTGTAGCTTGGGTTGCGGGTGTTGAGGTTGGTTGTCTCGCTGAGCTGGTTTGTTGTTCCGCAGATGTTTCATTACCATGCTGGGTAACATCCTCAGTGCAGCCTCCGATGAAGCATCACTGTGTTTTCCTGTCTGGTTTTTAAACTCTGGAGTCCGTTGAGCTGGATTGCCTCGCTTCCGGTTTTCCTTCATAGTGGAGTGTATATGGGGTCGAGTTCCATGTGTTTATTAATGGCATGCTTTGTGGAGTGCCAGGCTTCTAGGAATTCCCGTGCCTGTCTCTGCTTAGCTTGTCCCAGGATTTTGATGTTGTCCCAGTCGAATTGGTGGTTCTCCCTATCCATGTGAATTGAGATGAGTGAGTATTGGTCGTGTCTTTTTGTAGCCAGTTAGTGTTCGTGTACCCTTGTTGTTAGTTTCCTTCCTGTTTGTCCGATGTAGTGTTTCTCACAGTCTCTGCAGGGGATCTTGTAGATGACATTGGCTCTGTCCATGGCAGGGAATGGGTCTTTAGTTCGGGTGAGCAGTTGTCATAGGGTTGATGTGGGCTTGTGTGCCACTCTGATGCCCACTCTTGTGGTTAGTTCCAATGTGTTCCTGATGTAGGGTAGTATGATAAGTGTGTCGGGGCATGTAGTATCTTCCTGATGTTGTTCGTGTAGGTATCTTCTGACGCAGGTTTTTGGATATCCATTATCCTTGAAAACCTGGAAGAGGTATTCTTCTTCCTCTTGGCGTAGTTCTGTGTTGCTGTAGTGTGTTGTTGCCCGTTTAAATAGTGTTCGCACATAGTTTTGTTTGTGTGTGTTGGGATGGTTACTATTGAAGTTCAGTACCTGGTCCGTGTGAGTGGCTTTTCTGTGTACTTTCATTTGGAGTTCCCCATTTGTCTTGTGCTCTACCATGACGTCCAGGAATAGGAGCGGTTTGTTCTTCTCCTCCTCTCTGGTGAATTTTATTCCGGTGAGGGTGTTGTTTATAAGTTTGTGTGTCTCCTCTAGTTTTGTCTGTTTAATGATGACAAAGGTGTTGTCCATGTAGCATATCCATAGTTTTGGTTGGATTAGCGGAAGGGCTGTCCTTTCTAGTCTTTGCATCACTGTCGCTGCTATGAGTCCAGAGATAGGCGATCCCATGGGTGTCCCATTGATTTGTTCGTATGTTTGGCCGTTGAAAGTGAATTGGGTGGTGAGGCATAGGTCCAGTAGTTTGAGCATGTTGTCTGTGGAGATGGTTTCACTGAGGTCTTGCTCTTGTTCCAGTGGTGCTGTCATTGTTTCCCTTGCTAGTGGTATGTCTATTGATGTAAATAGGGCAGTGACATCAAACAATATCATGGCCTCTTCGTTGTCTATCCTTATGTCTTTGATGGAGTTGAGGAATTCTTGGGCTGAGTGGATTGAGTGGGGTGACTTGTTGACTAGGTGCCTGAGTCTCCTTTGTAGTTCCTTGGCTAATCTGTGCGATGGTGTGCCTGGTAGGGAGACTATAGGTCTTAGATGTTACCCAGCATGGTAACGAAATGTCTGCGGAACAACAAACCAGTTCGGCAAGCCAACCAACCTCAAGAGTTATATTCATTATTTTCCAATCAAATGGAACATCCCTGTATCTAGATTGGGGGAGAAAAGTCTAACACATCACCTATTTCAATAGACACACTTCTTTTACAACCTTTGATAAGTCCTTCAGGACTTCAGGACTTGCCAGCCCAAAACTCCAATAATTATCTGATTATCACTTTCTCTGGTGATTGAAATTTTCTTGTACTCCATCTTTCCTTCCATTTCCTGATTTACAGCTATTTCCAGAACGTTATTTGTATCCTCTATGATAAACGTTGATCCAAAATATTAGTTCAATTAATCTGCCATCTCCTTATTTTCCATTTCTAATTTTCCATACTCTACAGAGCCAACAGTCATTTGTTAAGGAGATAGTAGGAACTGCAGATGCTGG
>NC_063340.1:49918318-49984803 GCF_021869965.1 Rhincodon typus | reverse complement strand
TATGGAATGTTTAATTGTCCATTTTTATGTTTCTAGCTTGCCTTCTATCATACTGCAATTTTCCTTTTTGTCATGATTCTTTGCTTTTCTTTCATATTCTGTTCAATCTTCTCATCTGCCATCCATCTTTATATAATTCTGTTCTTGTTCTTTCAGTTTGATGCTATCTTTAAATTTTCAGTTAACCACAGATGGTTTGTCCCCTAATTTGGATTTTTCTTATTCATTGGAATGCAAATATTTTGTGTATTCTGAAATATTTCCTTACACCACTACATCTCTATTGATTTATCCCTGATCTAATTTGCCAGTTCATTTTAGCTAACTATACTTTCATGCTCTCTTATTGCCTTTATTTAGGTTTAAAATACCATTCCTCATTCCCTCAAGCTGAATGTAAAGTGATATCAAAGTCGCTGCTGCCTAGAGGTGTCTTCACTACGAGGTTGTTAATTAATCCTATCTTGTTGCACTATCATGTCTAATATAGCCTGCTCTTTGATTGGTTCAAGAACATGTTGCTCTAAGAAACTATTCAGAGAACATTCTATGAACTCTTTATGTAAGTCACCTATGCCCATCTGTTTTTTTCAGTTTGTACTTAAAGTTAAGATCTCCATGATTATTGCTGTAACCTTCTGACAAGCTACCATGAATTCTTCCTTTGTGGCCCATCTTATCATGTGGTTAATGTTAGGCAGTCTGTAGGCCATTCCCACAACTTACTTCACGACTTCTTCATTTCTCATGTCTATCCATACTACTTCTACATCCTGGTTTCCTGAACTTAGTGCTTTGTCTCTCTCTGTTGAGCTAACACCATCATTAATGAACAGAGACGTTTCCCCAACTTTTCCTGGCTTCCTGCCCTTCCTAAATATCACATATCCTCCAATATTCAGGTCCCAATATATGTCACGCTGCAGCCATGTTTCTGTAATGGCAATCAGATTGCAATTATTTGTTTCTGGTTGTGCTGAGTTCATCTGTTTTGTTTATCATGTTATGTGCATTAAGATACAGAGCCTTTATTTTTGTACTTTGAACACTTTTGTAACCTGCAGTCTTCTTTGTTCATTTATGATTGTTCTCTCAATGTTTCCCTACCATATTCTGTTTGTTATTTCCCACATTAATACTTCTCCCTCTTGCCTTGTTTCTACTCTTTGATTTATTACGCCTTCCCAAATTTGATCCCTTGCCAGAGTATTTAGTTTAAAACCCTCTCTATTTCTCACTAGAACACTGGTCTCAGCACTGTTCAGGTGTAAACTTGTCACATGGTACAGGTCCCATTTTTCCCAGTACTGGGACCAATGACCTACAATTCTATGCTAATTTGCGTGTAGTTCAGTTGGTAATTCATTGATCATTGCCTTTGAGGTTCTGCTTTTTAATTTGGTGCCCAACTCCTCATGCTGACTATGCAGAACCTTTTTCCTTGTTCTGTGATCTTTATGACAGGATACTCCACCTCCCACTGTAAGTTCCTTTTTAGCCCTACACAGGTGGCTTGAACCACAATATCAGACAGGCATTGCTGTTTTCTGCTCTCACTCTTTTCTACAAAGAGTAGTGTCAATCTCCCCTACTATACGGTTCCCAAATGCCATATTTCTTTTTGCATCCCAATTTGATTGGCTTCCTGATATAGTGTCATTGGTCATTTAGCTCATTCACTCACTGTTACCCAAACAAGCTGAAAGAACATCAAATGTGTTGGTCAAATGTTAATGCCAAGGCTTCTGTTCTCTGAAATTTCTCAAGTGCCTCACTCACAGCTACATCCTCGTTTCCTTGACCAGTGACTAAATCAGAAGACTTGTTCTAGAGGGTGAGACCACCTCCTGGAATAAAGCATCCAGGTAACTTTTGCCCTCCCTAATGTGTTGCAGTGTCTGTAGTTCACTTTCAACACACTCTGAGAGAAGCTGTTTGAACTACAAACACTAACTGCAGATGTGTTTATCCTAGATCACATTGGCATCCAGAGCAGGCTGGATGAGTATGTTCTGCAGTTGCAGCACTTCATCTGCTCTGCCACCTTTATTATGTCTTAATGAAGTAATTAACTAATTTTAAGATGCATTAGCTATTAAACACCACTTCTCTTGACAACTTACAATATTAAAAAAAACTTAAGAAAAAGATAAATAATAAAATCCCTAGTTTTTTTTAACCTCCCATCTGCTAGAATTTCTTTAATAATTATAAGCTAGGTCATTAATGTTTGTTTAAAAACATATTTTTCTCAATTTTAGCACTTTACACACAATCCTTAACAGTAGTTACTCACCAATCAATCAACTTATGACTCTCCAGTAATGTCACTTCTGATTTTTTTTCAAACCCACTTTATTAATCCTTCCCTTCACTCTGTATGTTGCAGATAGGTCCCTCTCTATCTGTGCCTTCCCCAACATATCACTTGGTAGTTTTCTCGTCACGTCACTGGTCACTATTTCCTTCCTCCATTCATGTGCTCCTCTAGATGCTCCTGACTGCTTGTTTCAAGATTTTCTTCATACTTGCTCCTCTAGGTGCTGCTGACTGCCTGCCTCAAGATCTTCCTCACACTCACTCCTCTAGATGCTGCAGATTCTCTGTCTGATGGTCCTCCTCATGCTCACTCCTCTCAATGCTACTGGCTACTTTAGTAAGGGTCCTCCTACCACCTGCTGTTCTAAGTGCTGCTGACTCCCTTTCAGAGACCTCTGCTTACCTGTTGCCCAAAGTCTATTGGCAGGAATCTCATCATTCTGAGATTACTTATCTTCCTATAGAAATAAGAATTGTTACTTGTTGGTGTCAGATAAATGACAGGCAGTGCTTAGAATTTAGTCAGCGGATAGTAGCTATAGAGTGCTCATACAAAAGTTGTATGGTTGGAAGCACAAGTAATGATAAAATATAAATGTACCATTGTCATCCTCCTGACCAGAACTTGGACTTGACATTCCCCATGCTATGGTCATTCAGCAGTAAAAGGTACGAATGTGACAGGTAGAACTGTAGTATGCTGTGTAAGGCTACATGTTGGAGATTCAATGACTGGAAATATAGATGGGAACCAAATTACATGGGTGGCATAGAAGCAGTCAGGCAACAGATTCATGTGCAAGCGGCTAGAATGTAATTGAAATCAGTAGAAAGATAATTGAGTTGAATTGACGTGACTCCAAATGAAAATAAGTGCTGCTGTCTGAATTTAATAAGTGGTGAATGTTGAGGATTCCAGGATTCCCAAATTCTGAGGGGAGAGGCAGCCATTCTGCAGCTACCTTCCTTTGGAAAACTTCATTGAAAAGAAAAAGGGGGGTTGGGGGGGGGGGGGGGGGGGGGGGGGGGGGTAGAGTGGGGGAAGCTGAAGGCTCTACAAAAATGTTGGAGTCAGTGAAGTGAGCATCATTTCAAGATGGGGCATATGCATATAATCTTGACCCATGGACAATGGAGGGGGTGGTGCGAAGGATAGGTGCACCAAGCCCCAGAGCTGCTGTTAGTTTGACAGCAGGAGCAGCAAGAAGTGCAACCCACCACTGGGCAGGCCTCACCAGGATGCCAGGGCAACAGCAGCAGGTTAGACACCAACGATGGCTTGAGCCACGTATTGGAGTGTTCAGAAATCATATAGATTGTCAGTGCCAGTGTCTGAGAAGACTGTACACCTCAAAGGATTCCATCACCAACCTCTGTGCAATGCTGCAGAACAGCCACAACTGATGGGACTGAGTGGGCCAGTGGCACTGAGAATCACCCCAGAGCTGAATTTATGTGCCTTTGGCACTTAACAAGATTTCAATGGAGTCATATGCAGGATAGCTCAGGCAGCCACATATCTTTGCATTAAGGAAACGACAATGCTTTGTTTAAGATGGCTAGGGAATTTGTATGATTCCAAGCCAAGCTGAGAGCTCTGCTGGCTTTAGGGCTACTGCCTGCTTCCCATTTGTGCAGAATGTAATATATTTTGCACATGTGGCTATCAAAGTTCCACCAGACCAGCCTGAAGCCTTTATCAACAGGAAGGGCATTTATCCCATAAAAGTCCAGCTGGCATAAGACCACCTGAAGCTATGTACCCATTTCCCATGTGGCAGCTATTATGGAGATACCTCCTGAGATACCTGCCATAGAACCCCTCGCCTGCATGCTGGATCCTCGATGGCGAGGGATTTACCATCACAAGACACAATTACTGACATAGTGAGGCACCCTCACACTGAAACTGAGGAGTCTTGTGACTCATTGGGCCCACATTGGAACAGCCTATTGGCCTGTTCACACTATTGCCTGGACTATACTGGAGGAGTTCTTTAATATGACTGAACAGGGGTTTCCAGGATAATGGTTATCTCCTCTGGTCTTCACAAGTTTGTGTAGCAGATGGGTGAAACCTTGCATCCAGAGTTTATGGAAGAGGCCATTCTTCTGATGAACAAGAATTGGAACAAAAAGCTGAAGAGGAAGGACAACAACATTGACTCACTATACCAGAAGCCAGAAAACTTGGAGATATGCAGTAGGGAGGCTTGTGGCAACCTTACTTACAACCATATCCAGCACATAGCAGCCCTGGCTTCCGCAAGTTATCAACAGGCCAATCTCCCCCATTAATCAGATAGAATATTCACCACTATCCAATTACCAACCTTTCCAAGGCTCGTGCCCCATGTATGGAGCTGGCTGCACCCCAGCTTCACCATATAAACAGATAGATAACAATCTAAGGTGAGAACCATTAAGTAATTATAAGACTCTGCATAAAAGATGCAAGAACAAATCAATTTAACAAAGCAGAGCAATTATTAACTCACATCAATGGTATAGATATTTTGAATTGACCTGTTCAGAAATGTTATGATGCATCATTAAAGCAGGTGGAACTTGAACCCAGGCCTCCTGTCCAGAGGTAATGACAGTACCACTGCACCACAAGTGCCCTCAAATCAATCATGTAAACATGTGCTGTGCTGGTGCAGTTAAGTACTCTTTTTCATGCCTTCCTGAGTGTTTCAGTGAGGTTTGGCTCCAACACCTGCAGCTGCTGGACACAGTGCCTTGGGGCTTGAGATGATGTTAGTGCCCATCTTATTGGCACCGAAGGCCTGTAGGGACCCAGTACATTGAAATACTCTTGTATTTGTGCAGAAGCCTTGATTTTGGTCAATTCTATTGGAGGTGGAGTGCCACTGACAATGTTGCTGAGGAGAGCCTATAGACCCTTGAAGCATCTAGAGCGGAAACCCCCGGAGGTGCCAGGTTTCAGTATCATCTCCCTCTCCATGTACTATGGCATCTCCCTGTTTACCAGAGATAGTGGTACACATGGAAGGACTTCAGGTGCCCTGTGCCCCTCTCTCCTGGCCACTGTGATTGGGAATGTATGGTCAAAGCTAAGATATACAGGTCTGTACACATACATGGCAACAAATAAGTGATCTGAAGGATCTGGCTGTCCATGATAGTCATCAGCTTCCAATGAACAAAGCCTTGTGCTCACATACCTGAAATATGGTAGAACCTATAGCCTGGATAGACTCTTTCATTATCCCTGTGTAGGATACACATACCCATTATCAATTTGACCAGATATTCCCTTGTTCCATGCTATTTGGATCATTGGATTACTTTGAATTACTAGGACAGTTCTGATTGTTGTGTAGATTGAGGCTAAATATTAGCCAAGACACTAAAGGATAACTTCATGTGCCATTGGATCTTTTATATCCATTTAAGCCCTTTGATTAAATTAACATTCAAAAATTGGCACATCTAACAGGGAAACACTTTGACAGTTCAACAATCAAGTGCCAACCTTGATTTTGCACTGAAGCTCTGCATTGTGAATTGAGCCTGGAATTTTGCAGTTGTGAGGCAAGAGGATTACCCACTGAGCCACTTAACATTGCATATACCTGCAAGCCTATAGCACTCACTAGGTTACCAATGTAGAGAGCATGGGGAGTTTCTGCATGGACTGCCCACATGCTGGCATCTGGATCACTAGAATACCACCAACTAGGCATTCCTCATGGAAAGGTTTAAGTTCAGTTAGTCTCCAATCACAGAAACAAAACATAAAGCCTGGATTATATGGAATGATAGTTTCTCTATCCATTGATGAAGAGTTAACAAATTTAATGCCCAACACAATTATTGCCATCCATTCATTTCCATCCCAAATGTCTTTCTTAACTCTAATACTACTCCATAGTGCTTGATTAGTATCTATAGCAAAGCTTATGGAAATCAACCTGTTGTTCATCCTAGGACATTTGCATTCTCATATAGATTTCTACACATTAGTTGCTGATGGGGCATTTTGGACCATCTGGTTCCCCAGTATCATGGCAGTCATCAGTTAACAGGGTGACAAAGGAGCAGGACTGCTGACACCTTGAGAGAGAGGAACACTCATCATGGTGAAGGCGTCACTGTTACTGCCTTGTGGTTGGAATTTATCATTCCTACAGATCCACAGGAGAGCAGACTGCAGAAGATGAGTGAATGGTTCAAAGATCTTGTTGACTAGGTCTACTAAGATGGAACTTAGAAACTGCACAACAACCATTTGAGCTTCCACCACAGCTCCAGAGGAAGGTGACATTGACAGCTGTTGTCAGGACCATGCTGCAACATCCCTGGAGGTGCCTAGGCCATCCAAAATAGAACTCAGATTTCTAGTGCTATTCAGATAAGACCATACCAGGCAGAAACAAATCCCTGTTCAGTATCAGGTATGGTGCTGAAACCTCTTGACAAGATCTTTGTGTTTGAGTTGGGCAGTTTTATTTTCATGATAAGGACCTCACCAGCAATGATTCTGAAAAAAAAAATTCTTAGATTGTGTGCAAATACTCAGCAAATGGAAGAGCTTGAGGTCATGATCTGTGAGGGGTGGGGAGTCAAGAACATGACTGGATGGATGTTGAACAGTACCTGGCATTTGCCCATAATTTTTATGTGGTGTTGGGAAGAGCACTTGTTATTCTTATGAGTTACTGAATCTCTTGAGGTCCTGGTCATAATGCTGCTGACATTGAGCTTCTCGACTACCTGTGTCCAGGCAGGCTGGACAATTGTTCTTAAGGATGCTCCTTATGATTACTAGGGAATATTATCTCCTTGTCTTGCCCTGACCTTCTGTGGTTCATCATTGTGACAAGAACTGTGACAATGTAAATGTTTTAAGAGATGCATACCCCCTTTAAGGAGACCTTGTGAGGCTGAATTTTATGGAGGCAATGGGTGGGGGTTACATATTTTACAACACTATGTGGTGGGCAGCTCATCAACTGTATTAACATAAGGCCCAGAAGTTAAAGTGCTTTGGTCCTCATGTCGAAGACATCATGGGGACCACTTTTGCCCTCCTGATGAATCACGAATACCGCATCTCTCCACACCCCTCCATTAAATAAGAAATCATAAGCCTAGGAATTATTAAGAATATCTCAATATGATGTCAATTAGTTTTCTAAGGAATGTTTTTAAAACTATATTTGTGTGAAATTGAATGTAACTGTGAACTCACTCTACGCCATAACTTCAGGCGACTTTCCCAAAGGCATAATACAGAAACATAGAAAATCAGAGCAGGGATGAGCCATTTGGCCCTTCGAGCCTGCTCAACCTTTCAATATGATTATTGCTGATCATCCAATCCTGTTTCCACTTTCTCCCATATCCTTTGATTCCTTTAGCCCTAAGAACTATGTCTAATTCCTTCTTGAAAACATCCAATGATTTGGCCTCAACTGCTTTCTGTGCCATGAAATTCCACAGGCTCAACGCTCTCTGGGTGAAGAAATTGCTCCTTGTCTCAGCCCTAAATGGACTACCACATAGTTTTAGACTGTGACCTTTGGTTCTGGACTCCCAGGGAACATCCTTGCTGAGCTGTCTAATCCTGTGAGAATTTTATAGGTTCCTATGAGATCCATCCTCTTTCTCTTAAACTCCAGTGAATGTGGCCCTAACCGCTCCAGTCACTCTTGATATGTCAGTCCTGCCATTCCAGCAATCTGTCTGGTAAGCCTTTGTTGCACTGACTCCATTGTCAAAACATCCAGATAAGGAGAACAAATTGCACACAATACTCCAGGTGGTGTTTCACCAAAGCTTTATACAATTGCAGCAAGATATTCAACTCCTTGTACCTGAATAGTCTCACTTTGAAGGCCAACATACCAGTTGCCTTCTTCACTGCCTGCTGCACCTGCATATTTACATTCAGCAACTGGGGTACAGGAACACCCAGGTCGCATCGCACCCTCCCCGTTTCCCAATCTATCTTCATTCAGATATCTATTGAAACCTTTTTTGAAATCGCATCATGACCATTTCTCCCCTTTTTGAGGTTGAGGGACCCTTGGGTGAAAACCTATGGTTTGGAGAATATTGTATTCCTTAGTGTTTTATTTCAATATATGTGGAAAACAATGGCAATACCCTGTTCAAAAACACATAGAGCTGGAGCAGGATACCTACCTGCTTCACATCAAGTACCAGTGTGATCTAATTTTTCTTGTGAATCTGTAGATCTTTTGTAACAGTTGTGAGATATCAGTGTCATCTCATTGCTTTATATCTCGAGTGTGCAAACATTTTCATGTTATTTAGGAATATTTTCATTGAAATGTATTTTCAGTATTCAACCTTCTTTGTAAACACTTTTTATTTGCTGCGATTATTTTGGGAAAATGGGGTCACCACTGATAATGGGAACAAAGGAAATGACAAAGAAATTAACCAAATGTTGTTTTGTTTTCATGGAGGAAGATACCAAAAAAAACCTCCCAGGAATAACAGAGAACTAAGGGACTAGCAAGAATGAGGAACTGAAAGAAGTTAGTCTTAGTAAAAACTATGAATTGGAATATTTATTGACAAATTCCCTGTAGTTGATGATCTACGTCGCACAGCGTTGAAAGAGGTGGCTCTACAGATAGCAGAGTGAATGCATTGGTGGATATCTTCCAAAATTCTATACATTTTGGAATGGATCTTACAGATTGGAAGGTAACAAATATCTCTTCACTATATAAAAGAGAAGGGACAGAGAAAATGTGGAACAACAGACCTGTTAGCCTGACAACAGTAATAGAGAAAAGGCTAGAATCCATTATAAAGGATGTGATGATGGAGCACTCAGAAAATAATGGTAGGATTGCACAGAAGCAATATGGAGTTATGAAAGAGAAGTCACATGTGACAAACCTTATCCATAACAAGGATATAACTAACAGAATAAAAAGGGGAAACAAGTGTGGTTTTAGTGCATTTGGATTTTCAGAAGGCTTTTGATAAAGTCCCACACAGGAGATTAGTAAGAAAGAATAGAACACAGGGGATTGGGGCCAATATGATGGCACAGACTGAAACTGGTTTATGGATAGGGAAGAGAGTAGAGATGAAAAGATGATTCATAACTTGGCCCACTGTGATGAGTGGTGTATCACAAAGGCCAATGCTTGGTCTCAGCTGCTCACAATCTATATCAATGATTTGCATGTGGATTGAAATATATAACATTCCTATTGCGCTTCATGGGGTAGATGCAGTGAGTATGTTCCCTCTAGCTGGGATCTCTGGATCCAGAGTACATAGAATAAGAGGTAGGCCATTTAAGACTAGACAAGGATGAACTTTTCCATTCAGAAGGTGAAGAATCTTTGGAATCCTGTGTCTCAGAGGGCTCTGGAAGCTAAGTTATTGAGTGTATTAAAGACAGGGCTTGACGGATTTCTAGATATGAAATATATCAAGTGTTTTGGAGATAGTGTGGGATAAAAGGCATTCAGATAAAAGATCAGCCATGATCTAGATGAATGGTGAAACTGGTTGATTCCTATTTGTTATGTTCTTAGATGAAACATCTGCTGCTGCTCTCCCATGATTACCTTTCCACTCGGTGCCATTCTCCCATCAGGAATTTTGTAGAAGTGGGGCTAATAAATCTGTCAGCTTTTCCGAAGACTCATGGAAAAGTGGATCTCCATTACTATAAGAACAAGTTGGAGTCAGACTGTTTATATTTCTGAGAACAGATGACAAGGCCAGAGCTGGGTATTTACCATCAGCTACACTTGTACAATTTTAAAGTACCACATAATACAAAAGTGCAAGGAACTATCGACAAACGCCTCTTTCTCTCTCTCAGTCAGTTGCATACAATTTTAAAAGCTCATCTGGTCAAACTGATGGATCTCAAAAAGTATTGTAGGGCTAACTATTTAGGTTTATTTGGATGCTGGTATTCAGTCAGTGCATTCGTCTCCTCATTTTTTTATGATGTGGAGATGCTGGTGTTGGGCTTGGGTGGACAAAGCCAGAGGGAGCGCGACACCAGGTTATAGTCCAACAGGTTTACGTGAAATCACAAGCTTTTGGAGCACTGCTCCTTCATCAGGTGAAGTGACTTCATATTTTTTAGTGTATTGTTTCCTTTCAACATTCCTACACTGTTAAAAATTCAGTTCCTTTGTTTTATTATTTAGTTTCACTTCCATTCCATCCAGTTTTGGCTATTTTAAGTAGGATTCTCAGTACAGAATATTGTTCAAAGATGTTTATTTTTAATTGTGTCCATTAATGATGCCTTGTTGCTTTAAGTCATGTGACAGGAAGAGGAATTTATACCAGAAGATTGTTGAAGTGTTGTAGACCGGAAGTCATTGTCCTGCTGCTATTTTAAGAGAATATTTAGTATCCTGTAGGTATTATTCTGTTAGCTCCAACATCTTCACTGTTTTTGAAACTGAGCAGTTGCAGTGTGCTGAATATTGTTCTGATTGCAGTAACTGATCTCATAAACATTAACTGTGTGTACTAACAATTATCCAACTCTTCAGCTGTAGAGTTAGCACATTTAGAACATAGAACATAGAACAGTACAGCACAGTACAGGTCCTTCGGCCCACGACGTTCTGCCGAACTTTTACCCTAATCCTAAGGTCTATCTAACCTCCACCCCTACCTTATACTATCATCCATATGCCTATCTAATAGCAACTTAAATGCCCCTAATGAGGCCGACTCCACTACCCTCTCCAGCAATGCATTCCACGCCCCTACCACTCTCTGAGTAAAGAACCTACCTCTGACGTCTCCCTTATATCTACGTCCACTCACTTTAAAACTATGCCCCCTCGTAATAGCTACCTCCACCCTAGGAAAAAGTCTCTGGCTGTCTACTCTATCTATACCTCTGATCATTTTGTACACCTCTATCAAGTCACCTCTCATCCTTCGTCGTTCTAAAGAGAAAAGCCCTGGCTCTCTCAACCTTTCCTCGTAAGACCTTCCCTCCAGTCCAGGCAACATCCTGGTAAATCTCCTCTGCACCTTTTCCGATGCCTCCACATCTTTCCTGTAATGAGGCGACCAGAACTGGACATAATACTCCAGATGTGGCCGAACCAGGCATTTGTATAGCTGGAGCATAACTTCACGGCTCTTGAACTCGATCCCTCTATTAATGAAAGCTAACACACCATACGCCTTCTTAACAACTCTATCCACCTGGGTGGCAGCTTTCAGGGAACTGTGGACATGAACCCCATGATCCCTCTGCTCCTCCACACTGCCAAGAATCTTTCCGTTAACCCTTCTATTCTGCTTTCAAGTTTGTCCTTCCAAAATGAATCACCTCACACTTTTCAGGGTTAAACTCCATCTGCCACTTCTCAGCCCAGCTCTGCATCCTATCAATGTCCCTTTGTAACCTAGAACAGCCCTCCGCACTGTCCACAACGCGACCCACCTTCGTATCGTCCGCGAACTTGCTAATTCCACTCCTTCATCCAAATCATTTACAAAAATCACAAATAGAAGGGGACCCAGGACAGATCCTTGTGGTACACCACTCGTAACTGAGCACCATGTTGAATATTTTCCATCCACTACCACCCTTTGTCTTCTAAGGGACAGCCAATTCTGAATCCAATCTGCCACATTTCCCCCTATCCCATGCCTCCTTACGTTCTGCATGAGCCTACCATGGGGAACCTTATCAAACGCCTTACTTAAATCCATGTATACCGCATCCACTGCTCTACCTTCATCCACATGTTTGGTCACCTCTTCAAAGAATTCAATAAGTGATTCAAATTTGTGTTGCAATAAAACTTCACAAATAAACTTCTAATATAAGTTTATATTCCAATATTTATTCTTAACAAATGAAAATATTAAATCATAATTGTTCTCATCTTGACTGCCCCACAAATTTTCCTTTCTTCTTTCCTCATGATAATACCTCTTACAGTAGTCAAGTTTCATACATAAATGTAAACCTTGCCCAAATTAATGTTTCTGATGTGTCTTTTCATGAATGTGTAGTTAAAATATGATGGAGTTTGTAACACACAGTCATATCCTTTTAAAAATGGACACAAAGAAACTTTTCAAAAAAATAATCATGGCTCCCAAAAGTCAACTGATGTCTCATATGGAATCAATTGCAATCAGCCAGATGGAGGAACCAGACTGTGCATATCTCAAGAAGGATTACAAATAGCCATATCTAGACACGCAATGACAGTGTAAATTCAATGAGTTTTCCACAAGTGTAAACAGAGTCTCGATGTCATAGGCTTCCCTGGAGATGTGACTAGCACTTTCTTATCTCGTGAAGCCTGGAAGAAAGAGAGTTATTTGAGTTAATGTCTGAGACAGTTCACACGTTAATTACTTTCGGTAAAAGATAATCTTTGTCCCAGTCATGGGTAAATTCAACGCTAAGATGGAAGCATGAATGGACAGTTTGGGATAGTAGCCATTTTGAGTTTTGAACTGTATAATGTCTACCTGAGAGTAGCCATTTAGTGCAGGGACCTTATGAGGATCGGTGAGTACAGTTCCAGCCCGTAGCTCTCAGTTGAACTAACTGTCAACAGCACGTGACAGTCACATTTTCTTTTTCTCACTGGGAGTTACAGAGATTACTATAAGGCTTTGGTGTTTTATTTTAAAAAAGGATAATTCAAAGGGAGCATTTGGCATATCTTCATTATTTGAGGCCCAGTAGCATAATACACAAGCACAGATAACTCAAACTAAGGCTGAGGGAGCTCTGGAGTTTATGTATTAAGAATGGAGTTTTGATGAACAAGTGGAGGCGTCCTCACAGGCCTACATGCAATGACTGGATGGTTGTACATTAGATAGGAGATTTTGTGAGTAGTGCATGAAATTCTATGGCACTGTATGTAGGAATGTGGAGAATGCAGGCATTGGTAAACAGGCATTTTACATGGACGAGACTTCATAAGAATGTCCTGCAATTCAGTAAAATGTGTCATACCTGTTAGGGACTGGATTAACCTGAACATGTAATTAAGTCTGCACCTTTAATACACATACCAATTTTTGAAGAACCATTCAGTCAAGTGTTAGTAGATTGCACAGGATCATTATCCAAAACGGAAGCAGGATGTCAGTATATCATTACGATAATAGATATGACAACCTGATAACCAGAGGTTATTACTTTAAGGATGGCTAAGGTAGTAGTGGAACACCAACCTTCTGACTCAGAGGTAGGGACCTTATTACTGCACTGCCAGAGCCCCTTTTGCATTAATATATTTGGATGCCTGGAGTTATGAGCCTTTTATGATGCACAGACATTCCTGCCCTCAAGGGAATTCTTGGTTTATAGCTTTAAAACATTAAATTACTTTGTTTGGCATAAATTGTAAGTGAATTAGTTCCCTTTGTACAAATAACCTCTGGTTCAGTTTTCTGGCCAGAGCATCAGCATAGAATCATGCAGGATTACATGAGGGCGAGGGTTAAATCTCAGTTTGCAAGGGGCATTCATTTGTTGCGGAGATGTAGGGAGTGAAACTATAATGATTGACTCCATCTAGCTTATGTTCCCACTTTCCAGAAGTTATGTTTACCCCAGAGGACAGCAATGAATGAGAGCCTTAGTCTTCTTTGCACTGCTGCACATGTTGTGTATCTGAGTATCTAGCATGATCATCACCCCTCAAAGCAGGTTTCCTTTACAAGGAAGCCATAAATAGCCAGAAGCCTGAACAGACTGAAAGAGACCACAGGATTACTATTCAAAGTGTTGTGTTTGTATTAAGTGTAATGTTGTACAGAATGCACCTATGCATTCTGTTCATTAATGTTCTTTAATGAGAACCGATGAGGTGCTGAACCTGAAACCATGTTTTGTGTTGGTGTCCTTGCATAGAAGCCTCTGGCATAAAACTGTCAGACACGTAGGTTTTCCTGGTTGTGACGAAAGGTCAGTGAGCTGGTGGTGTGTGAAATCCTGAGTGTTGTAGCCCCTGTTATCTTTTAATGTGAACCCTGGAAAATGTGCCAGTAACAGTGTAGTGCGTTGTGGTAGAAATAAAGTGACAAGCATTGATTACCTGGCATCCATCTTGTGTGTGACAGTCCTCTGCAGTGGCAAGCTCCCAATTTTAATTCACATTGATAGGACATGAAGCATTGAGAAAACAGTGGCATGCACCTTGATGGAGTGCAGTAGGTCATTCATCCTCTTGTGGCACTGGAGGCAGGTTCTTTTGAACTGCCCATGAGTGCTAACCTCCACAGCCACCTTTGTCCAGACTGCCTTCATGGTCAGGATGTCCACTCATGATCATCTCTGAGGGAAAGCACTTTCTGTCCCTTCTGGATGGCCTTCAGGAAAACCTCTAGGCAAGCGTTGATGAATCGTGATGCTAGTTTTTGCATGGTGTCTGATGTAGAGTCATAGAGTCATTCAGCACAGAAACAGATCCTTTGGCCCAACTCGTCCATACCAACCAGGTTTCCTAAATGGAACTAGTCCCAGTTGCCTGCATTTGGCCTATATCCCTCTAAACCTTTCCTATCCATGTACCTGTCCAAATGTCTTTTCAATGTTGTAATTGTACTTGCCTCTGCCACTTCCTCTGGCAGCTCGTTCCATATACGCATCACCCTCTGTAAGAAAAAGTTGCCCCTTTGGTTCCTTTTAAATATTTTCCCTTTCACCTTAAAACTATGCCCTCTCGTTCTGGACTCCTGTACCCCAGAGAAAAGATCTTGGCTGTTCACCCTATCCATTCCTCTCATGATTTTATAAACTTGTATAAGGTCTCCCCACAGCTTCTGATGCCCCAGGGAAAATAGCCCCAGCTTATTCAGCCACTCCTTATAACTTGAACCATCCAGTCTTGGTACCATCCTTGTTAATCTTTTTTGCACCCTTTCCAGTTTAATAAAATCTTTCCTATAGCAGGGTTGCCAGAACTGTACACAGTACTCCAAATGTGGCCTTACCAATGCCTTGTATAGCTGTAACATGACATTCCACTCCTGTACTCAATGCTCTGACTGATGAAGACAAGCGTGCCAAATGTCTTCTTCACCACCCTGTCTACATGTGACATCTCCAGAATCGGGTAGGAAAGTTGAGCAGGGTTGTTCCTGCATAACAGAAAGTGAAGTTTTATCTGTGAGCTTTTTAAATAAGCACCCTGAAATTTGGGATCTCGAAGGTCCTGTGGGTGATAGAACTCCTGATCAGTTACCCATAAAATGTGGTGTTTTGCCTGAGCCTGAATTTGCAATAAGCAGAGAAGGACTCAAGAAAACTTGAGAGGAAGTGCCTATCACTTTTAGGACACAATGAAATGAGTCATATAATGATAACAAAAGTAACATAAACTGAAAGTCGCAAGTTAATGTTTTTTTTTGTTGGTGTTCCTGCAGCTCCATGGTCCCACCATGTCACTGCTAACTCAAGCTAGAGGTGTTCTAAGTGGCATTAGTTTGCAATGCTTCATTGCATCTCATCTCAGAAAGTGAGTTAGGCTCAAGCAGTGGGAAAGTGTTACTGGAAACCTAAGGAATGAATTTCCAACACTAAGGTTGTAATGGGTATGGTTTTGGGGGCGACTGAGCTGGGTGGGTGGGAGGAATTTGGAGTGGATTCGAGCTGGGGAGACAAAATCAAACCTAAAAACACAGGCCAAATCCTTCCAAAGAAGAAAAGCACAGTCCATGTTATTGTTATGAACTAGCAATCACCAATTATTTCAAACATTCATTTTATTAAAGTGATTTATGAAGATTAAATTTAATTTGACCTGTTTGCTTAAATATAACTATTGCAGCATTTTAATATCATGATCTTTATTAAACATGCTGTTGACATGCAAAACATGTGGATATGATCATAAATACAATCATTACTATTGTTAATGTTCACTTTGTGCGGCACACAAAATGTGTTCTTACAAGGTACTTGTAATAAAGACATTTTGTGTTGTTACAGTGTTAATTAGTGAAACCACAATATATTATAAGATATGGTATGCCTATTATGATGTTTTAATATGATGCAAATCTATTTATATACATTGGAAGCATTGCTCGGAGTGACTGGAGGATGAACTAATATCCTGTTTGGTAAGAAGTTAGTAATTTTTAATTTTGGCTAGATTATAAAGCAGATGATGGAGTGCTTTCGTGGCATAATGGCAGTGTCCATCTCTTTGAGCAGAAGTCCCAAATTTAAGTCTCACCTACTCCAGAGGTGTGTTATGACATGTCTGAACAAGTGATTAAAAAAGATGTAGAAAACAAATGATAATGGAAATACCATCTGTTAGTCCTTTCCTTGTTTTTGTTCCCTTGCATCCATTCTGGTGTTGCTCATTTCATGCTGTCACCAATACCCAAAGCTTTTTGTTCAGTAACACACAATGGATGAGAGCCTATTTTATGATTGTAAAATGGATACAGCTAGATTCAAATTAAGAACAAAGCTCTGTGTCCCAAGGATACCTGAAACATATTTACTTGAAACTGGTAGACCAACTTTCAAGCATTCTGATGGCTGTCTAGTGGTCTCTTGTGTACAGAATTGAGAAACCATTTGCCCATTTTAGGCTACCTCTAAAATTCATCTGCAATGAGTGGGAAAGCTGCCAATGAGGGATTTCTTTTTCCCTCAGAAGCATCAGAGTGGAACCAGGATGAGCAGGGTCCTGTGATTCCATAGCATTTACAATCAGTCCCCTTGCCATCCTCAGACTTAGTTTAAGTCCAAACCATTTCCATCGAGTGAGAAGAACATATACGCTTGGGAAAAGAAAAGCTTTTCATTATTTTAAACTTAAAATTTGATCAACATTGCCTTGGAGCAACAATGCTCTGTTGGTATGAAATTTATTCTTGTGCTATTCATTTGCCACTGCCTCTCTACAGCAAGAGAGATTAAGACAAACAGGCAAACAGTCACAGACCAACATTAACAAAAGTAGCCATAGAAAGCAGAGATCTGGCAAAGAAATTGAATGGGATGACACAGGAAAGATTTGGTGTAGAAAGAGTGAGATTAGGAAAAAGTGATGTCACTGACAGACAGAAATTCAGGTAAGTGAAAGAAAGGAACAGAGAGAGTGAGAGAGATTTCGTGTTAGTAAACAGAGCAAAATTGGTAGCATAGAGAGAAGGGGATTGAATGGGGCCCCAGGGATAGAGGAAAAACTGAGGAGATAAAAGGAGAACAGAATTACTAGGACACAGAAAAATTTGGTAGAAAGCAATAGATCAGACCACAGAGTAAGGGAGTTTAAAATCATAGAAAGAGATTAGGAACATAGAATTAAGAAAAATAGAGACTCCAACTGACAGAGCGCAACAGAGAATCAGAACTTTTATGGGGACAGGAAGAAATTCAGTGACAGGAACAATGGGCTGAAGGTTGCTACAATGATCATAAGTTATACCTTGTCCATTTGGAATAGACTTGATGTATTAGCTGTATTTTCCCATCCTTCATGTTTATTCATGTTTGTAATCTCCTTATCAGTCACTAATTTAGAATCAGTCTGACTCCTATTCTATGCAAGTTTGGTTTTTATGCAACTATTACACTGACTCTTGTTGTTTTTATTTCTTAAGTAACATCACATTTATAAAGTAGTTTTGTGGAGCTCTAAATGTTTGTTACTGTCCTTCTGCAATGATACTGACTTTTAGTTTGGTCTTTATGCCAAATTGGCATTGAGTACTCTTGTTAACATTTCAAATCTGCTCGTCTAAGACTTGTTTCTAAATTATGTTACATCACTGACAAGTAAACAGATCTTATGTTTGAGAAAAAGGTTCATAAATTATTGCAAATATTTAATCAAAAACATTAATAAAAACAATAAAGACAATTGAGGCTGAGAGTCAGTGGGCTGTAGTTATATCAGGATCATACACTTTTGAGCTCTCTGTAGTTGGCTATGTTAGATCTTATAAGGTCTAGGAGGGTATATGATTTGTGTGGCACTCCCTTTAACTATTGAGTTCAGTCCTTACCTGACCCAGATTGATAGAATTTTTGGAGTCTTCCAGCAAAGACCTTACTTAGCGAGCCCTTGGCTCTATGTAAGAGAATCAATATTGATTTTAAAGGCAACAGCAAAGTACCAAAGTACTTGCTGTTTATCTTGAAGAAAGCTGCTGACCAACTCTGAGGTGACAATTTCAAATTTCTCAACTTGATTTTGGCACAAATTTAAGTGGATCTCCAAAATTCCAGCAACAGCAACATCCGCAAACAATGTTAGGAATCAATCACAATGAAGAATTCTCACAATTTTCAAAATCTCAGAAACATTTTTTCCATCATATTAAAAATTATGGGTCTTTTCAATGGCATAAAAATGACATGACTGAAAGTAATGGAGCTGTTAATGACGGAACTATTATGGGGTGCTTGGTTGGGAATATTGATGCTCAATTCAGGTTCCATCAGGATCTCATGGCTACATCCTAATTACAGTCTTTGAACACACATAAACAAAAGAGTTCAGCTTCCAAGATGAAGTAAATGTGACTGCCTTTGATATCAACATAGCATTTGACCAAATTTGGCACAAAAGAGTCTGTTCAGAATCAGAGTCAATGCGAAGCATGTAGAAAACACTTTAGTGCCTGGACAGGTACCTAGCAAAATGGAGGATGGTTGTATTTGTTGAGGCTAATCAACTCAGCCCCAGGATTTCACATTCAATTGCTTCATCAATGACCTCCCCTTCAAGAAATGGAAGAAAGAACTACGTGGACCTCTTTCAGAGGAAATGCAGCTTGATGCCAAATATTCATTGGTCAGTCCAAGACCTTGCCAAACCTAGTCTACAGTAAATCAAAAACTATCCACCAGGCCTCCATTTGTCATTTGCATTAAACCCCTACTCTTTTTGGGCAGGTGACGTCCTATATCTAAATTCAGGTACGTTCAGGCGGCAAGGGAGGAAAGCATTGGGAAACTTCACAATTCCTGCATTATTGAGTCCCCATTTACACCACGTGGGCTGGCTGAGATGACAGGTTTGAACAGAAGAATTTTTCATAAGCAAAAGTTTTTAGGTGTGAGAACTAAAAATGTTCAAACTGTATGTACTAATTGTCAGTTGAAGTTAACCTTAGGAGTTTATATCCTTAAATCCTTGACAGTGAGGCACAAAATAATGGACGCTGCTTTTCTCCAAGGTCCAACTCTGTGTTTAAACCCTTGAACTACTGTGACTGCTGGGAATAAAGAAACAGGCAGGATCATAAATCCAGTTGAGTGAACTCTATGGGGCAAACGTGAGTAAGGCAAAAGTAATAGGATCGAAATTTCAATCTTATTGCATTGCATTATCACATTGAAAGAAGGGACTGGTGGCAGAAACTTGATGGCATAGACATTTATCTGGATGCTTTATTATAGAATACGGAGTAATAAGTAAGCACAGTGCAACTGAGATGGGATATTAAACATTAGTGAAATGGTTACCCATCCTTATTGTGGAAGGGCTGATGATTTTGACATATATGACTTGGAAACTTCTGAAAATGATGTACTTTTGTGACCTGAGTACAGCACTGGCTGTCTCTAACAATTTGCTTTTCTTTCTTGTAAACATTAATCTTCATTCATCATGCATGAACATTAGTGGACCATTTAACCCACACCCACTCTGAAAATCTGAAATAAAACAAACACAATATAAAATGGTTCAATGGAAAAGCATGCAGCTGGAAACATAAAGCCCATTCAATATTGGACAACAAGGAAGACAGAGAAAAAAAATTAAACTGAACTTTCTGTCATTTTATTAATTTTGTGGATCCCTTTAAGCTGCTGCAGGATTTAACCAGAGAAAAACTTGCATTTTATAAACTGTTTTTATGATTACTGGTCTTCTCAGACGGCTTTATAGCCAGTGAGATACTTTTGAAGTGTGGTTACTAATGTGTCGGAAATGAGGCAGCCAATTTAGGTACAGCAAGCTCCCACTAGTAGCAATGAGATAATGATTTTGGTTGTGGCACTGAGGAGTAAATATTAGCCAGGACATGAGAAGAAACACTTCTTCTTATCTTGGAACTTGTACTTCCACTGGAGGGGTCAGGCAGCACCCGAGGGGGCACATAAAATCCAGCCCTATGCGGAGGATTGGAGTAGGATTTGAAAACTGAAGCAAGAATGCGAACTGAACCACATCTGACAATCAAAGTCAAAATGTTACTTCACAATTCCAAATGATAGTACACTCACTGATCTCTGCTGGCTACAGTTATGTTAATAAGGTTGGTTCCGGCATTGTACACCAGATTCAGTCAGTTTCTCATCAAGTGAAGAGTAATTTGTTTTGTTCTTTCATGGTATATGGGCATTGCTGGCTGGCCCACATTTATTAACTGTCCCTAGATGCCCCTAAGAAGTGGTAGTGAACTGCCTTCTTGAACTGCTATAGTCCACCTGCAATAGGTCGACTCACAATGCCCTTAGGGAGGGAATGCCAGGATTTTGACCCAGCAACAATGAAGGAACGATGATATACTTCCAAGTCAGGATGGTGATTGGCGCGGAGGGGAACTTGCAGGTGATGGTGTTCCCATTTATTGGCTGCCCTTGTCCTTCTAGATGGGTGTGGTCATGTGTTTGGAAGGTGCTGTCTAAGGATGTTTGGTAGATCATTCTCTTTTGCCAATGTATGGAAAACAGAAAGCTTTCCAATCAAATCTGGATTCAGGCAAGGCTGCATTCTCTTAACTGTGCAGTTTGTGTGTCATTTGGAACCTTTTCGTGACTTTATCAGGAAGGACATAGGCATAAAAGGGGTGATTATGCCCAGTAATGGAGGCACTCACGTCAAAGCCTTCCTTTACATGGATGATGACATCATTTTCTGCTTGGGTCCATTGTCAGTGTGGAGACTGGTTAGAATCTGTGACCAGTTCAAACCAACATTCCTGCTAACTTTTGTTTTGCCTGCAGTCCACTGAGGTCTGTACACTGTATAGTCTTCTGGAACTGGAAGTCAATGTTGCGACTGGTGTCCACGTGCTGATAGACTGGCTCTGTGTGTATTTGTGACTATGCAGTTTAGTGGGAATGTTAGTTTGAATTGGCCTTGGGAACCAAGGTAAATCAAAGCAAAGGCATGGTGATGCTCTTTGGGAACTGGGATGGCCAATCCTTTGTCTCCTTCATTGTCGGGTCAGATCACCTGAAGGTGCTGAGTGCTGGAGTATGCACCAAAAACCAGAAGTAGGTAGTCAAACAGAACCTGAGCATGGATCCTCAATCCTTCATCATGGCAATCACCTGACCCATCCTCCACTTCATGTGGACATCAAAAATGGAGTGTATTTGCAAGGATCCAAAGAACAAATCTCTAGGTATAGATAAACTAAACATATTGAACATTGCCCTCATCCTGATCGCCCATCAAGTTGTGTGTAGACCCTGAGTACACAAACACGAAGTGTCACTTCATGCCGAGATTCAACCTATCTTTCATGTTGCAAAGGATGTGTCTACCTACATTGCTGTGGAATTTTCCAAGTGGCAGTGCCATATCACCTGTTCCTGGTGGAAAACTTAATGCAGAAAAACATCTTTGAACATAAATCTATCAGGAAAAGGTCTGCTTTGAGGTAAACCTACACTCTGTAGTAAAAATGACCTTGAACTTCCAGTTCTCTGCCACTACAGTACACCACCAAGTTCCCATCCAGTGTTTCTGTCTCAGGCCAGCTGCAGTGCTCCAGTGAAGCTCAATACAACTCTCACTATACAACATTGAGTTTAACAATTTTAGAGCATGAATGCCTTCCTCTGTATTCATTACCCACCCCACACACCAAGGTCCTGATCTGTACTTAGAAGAATGTGGGGAGATCTTACAGAAATACATAAAATTATGAAGGGAATGAACAAGATAGAAGCAGGGAGGTTTTTTCCACTGGCAGGTGAAACTCGAACTAGGGGACATAGTCTCAAAATAAAGGGGAGCAGATTCAGGACTGAGTTGAGGAGGAGCTTGTTCTCCCAAAGAGTTGTGAATCTGTGGAATTCCCTGCCCAGTGAAGCAGCTGAGGCTACCTCATTGAATGTTTTTAAGGCAAAGATAGATAGATTTTTGAACAGTAAAGAAATTAAGGGTTATGGTGAGCTGGCGGGTAAGTGGAGCTGAGTCCACAAAAAGATCAGCCATGATCTTATTGAATGGTGGAGTAGGCTCGAGGGACCAGATAGCCTACTCCTGCTCCTAGTTCTTATGTTCTTCTGTATGATTTGCTCTCAGTGCAGCCAATCCATTTTCAACTGTTCTTACTTCACACTAGCTGCGCTTCAGCAAGTATTTGCATCCTGTGCTTTTTTATTTAACTCTCTCTCTTTTGGATCTCTCTCCATCTATTCTACTCACTGCTTCTCCACATTCTTCCCCCCAATCCCGGTCCACCATCATCAGCATAAATACCACCATTTTCTAGCTGCTTTCAGTTTTGATGAAGGCCCTGATGTGGAGATGCCGGTGTTGGACTGGGGTGGATAAAACCAGAAGTCACACGACACCAAGTTATAGTCCAACAGGTTGATTTGGAATCATACAAGCTTTCTCACACACACACACAATTCTGTGTGACTTCTGACTTTGATGAAGGGTCACTGGACTTGAACAGTAGCTCTGTTTTTCTCATTACAGATGTTGCCAGATTTGCTGAGTTTCTCCAGTGTTTTCTGTTTTAGTTTTAGATCTACAGTTCCTTATTTTAATTTAAAATATCTGTCCAGGTATTTTACATGCAATCACCTGGAGCTACCGCATTTCATAGCTCTTTTAAAGAATTCACACAGAGATGAATGGCCTCTTTCCGTGTTGAATCAATCTATGAATTTTTTGGTCCATGCAACTTAATCCCCCTCTCAGCCTGATATGGGTTCCATGCTGACAAAAGCAGTTTTACTGAATATCATATCAAATAAAAGCATTGGCCCAGAAATAGTTTGAGAGATAATGCCAAGTCTATGGTGACTGCCATGATTAGAACAAAAAAAATCTCCAAAGGATTATAGTGAAGAGATAGGGCATGTGTTCTGCTTCTCAAAAAAAATATTGTATGAGTTGCATCACTTCATTGCTTGCCTCCTGAAACTGAAACAAATTACCATTTCGCTGTGACCCTTTCCATTGTGTGCCTCACATTGTTGGATTTGCAATATTTATATATATTAATCTTACGACAGTCCTTTTAATTCATGTTAATTCATGAAACAAAGATCTGGTCATGACATGATTTATGGTCTGGATATTTCAATTAAACTTTGAGACTCAAAAGAAGGGATAAGTAAATTACAGTGTTTCACTCACATGCATAACAGTGATTCTAGAGGTTTTTGGAATTTCATATTGAAAGCTTTAAAATAATCCATTCTGTATCATGTTTTTCTTTCTGTTTGAATCCACAAATTGTTTCCTTTATTTTACTTCATGTACATGGTTTGACTGATTTGACTGGGTTTCAGATCTATTTAGTTCTGCCTTTATAAGAGGAGTGCAGGGTGCTGGGGGGTTTGCTGAACAGTTTTACTGTTGATGGTAGATTGGCTTCACAATAGTAACGCATGTATGATGCACTGTTAATTTTGTATAAATCAACCAGCAACTTAGGAGACATAGATGCACCTAGAATCTTCTGGTTGATTTACATCACCGTCTACTTTGCTACTATCATTTGCTTTGTACAAAGCACAACTCACCCTTGAATACTGGATTTTCATGTTAATTATTCATTAAATGCATCAGAAAGTTAGATTTGATAACTAATAATGTAGTTGTACTTTCAACTGCATAATTGGTCATTTCAGACTATCAGCGTCTGTTAGAATGTACAATTTCAACCATGAAATCTCTTTTATTCCTTTTATTCAAATGGAAATGATCATTTCTTATATTAACAATCTAGTCTGCAGTTACACATTTGCTTCTCAATGACCAACAAATGTCCTCGATCTAGATTTCAGGCTGTTTCCTTTAAAAGCACAGTGGTCCTGGTTAGGAACCTAGTGATATGGTTGGAAACTTTAAAATGATCAAATCCATATCTTTTTTCTTTACTTCTCTTTCTTTTTTTCTCTGTGTCAATCTAATTTTTTTCCTTGCTTTTATTTCTCTCCCTATATCAGATATGACTTCACTCCTAACTGTCCATCTTTAGTTCATTCTCGATCCTTCAATCTCATGAGGTTCCAGATGTTCTGATGCTTGAACTGTGTTGAAGTCAGCTTGCACATCTCATAAATGTTTTGAGATGAAGAATGTTAAGAAAAATCTAATGAATGGATTGTACCATGAGAGACATGATTGAAATTGTCAAGGTCAACAGAGATGGACAATACATGTTACAATTACAATTTTAATGTACAGCTGGATGAAGTAGTCCCACTTGTATCACACACATTTATCTAATCAGATTTTTGGTTAGGTTCCTCACTAGAACCACTTGTACAATTAAAAAAAAGGGCCTGAAATTAAACTAAAGATGTTTGGCGGTTGGTGAGGAGCAAAGGTGCTAACAAATCTTTTACTTCCAGGCATTGACTAAGTTGCGATATATTTGCAGCATTTTATGCTTTCATTTAAGAAAATATACAGAATAGTTTGTCTATTTTATTTATAACCATTTCCACTTGAAGAAAAGGAAGAGTAATTGCTGTTACTGATCTGCGCTGATTATGCAAAGAATTTTATACTCAGTGGTAACACTGTCCAAGTGACTTGGTTTGGAATGAACTAAAATCCTACCTTGGATTGTCCTGAACATGAATAATTAAGGAGAAAATCAGGGTTGCTTTTGCTCATAAGGTTAATTATTGCTTTAGCAAATAAGTAGTGATTGGATGCGATCTTTAAATTACTGAGCACAATTATACCTAAAATAAATTTTAAAAACAGTTATTCAACTTCTCAAAGGCTCATACCATTTCTGCGTTAAGAGCCATTTCCATGAGAGAACTGTGCCTATTCTTCACATCAAGCATAATCAGACATTCTGCAAATGCAATTACTATCTCCAACAATGCTTATTTTTTTTCTTAATTATAATCTGCTTTGAAAAGCAATGAACTGGAGTTTCTTGTTCGTTAAATCTTCTTGAGTTTAAGTGCTGTTTTCATTTTCAATTTATTTCAGTAATGTAGAATCTCTCCACCCCACTTAGAATTTCTTTTGATGTGTTAATTTGTATCGAAAATAAATAACCAGAAAGATGTTACATTTATATAACATCTTTTGCAGCCTCAAGATTTTCCAAATTGCTTCATAGGTAATGAATTTGTTTTAAAATATTATCACAGTTGCTATGTAGGAAGAATGATAAGAACATCTTAATTTATTAATGTAACTATGATCATATTTGAATGTTGTTTCTCGACACTGTAAAGTGGCAACCTTAGTCTCTGCTCTTTTTTAAAAAAGAAAGTCATAAAAAAACCCTATAATTTGTCCAGACTACAGTGTTAGACCACCAACTAAACTCATCAGGGGAGAACAAATCACATCCATTTATTATTGTCACTTATCTGATGGGAGCTTCATTATCACTGCTTGTTTTACAGGGTTAAAATCTGTCAGGCATCCCTGACAGTATATAAACATGCTAACTTGTGGAGGAGGGCCTGTAACTCAGTGTCACCACTGATTACCATGTGTTGGAACAACTGACAAGAGGTTAGAACAATTTTTAAATACTTTGCAGTGAAAACTATAGAGTAAACAATGTGTCATTCGTATTTGCCTTGTTGGTGCTCTAAGACAAATAAAAGTGATTGAAAAGTACAAACAATAGATGATTGGGCCAAACGAGTAAGTTGACATCAGCGCAGGCTTGATAAAGTTCATGCATGGCCAGACAAGAAGATTCCTTACAGAATTCCTGCAAGTCCTGCTTGATCCTGCTGAAGATATACAGCTGGTTTCATCAGACATTTGTGTTTCCCCATTAAACTTTATGAGGGGTCGGGTCCCCAGCTGTTTTTTATGCACTAGGACAGACCATTTTCCTCTGCAAAATTCTGATATATTTCCGTTTTGATCTGCTCACTTCCTTCCTTATTTTATAATAGCAAAGTTGCACAGATAACAGTTTTAATTTTGCATCTGTTATTGTTGCCTCTGATTACTGTAATGTCCCAAGCTGAATGCAATAGATATTTCAAGACAGTGAGAAAGAAAACTAGTCAATGGATGCTTGTTAGGTATTATTGGCTGTTTGCATTAAGTCATTCTTTGCAATTAAATAAAATAAAATTTAAAAACTGTGATTTTAGAATATGTTCTTTAAAACTGTACAGCAGTCTTCGTTACTTTCATGATGCTGAATTGCGAAAGCAGCTCTGCTTTTATGAGCAAGATTAATAGAACAGGAAATGAGACATATATAATTTTCAAAATTTTATTATATGAACATATTAGTATTTACATTGTTAAAAGGTTTTTTTTTAATGACACTACTGTGTTGAGCTGAGACATGAAGGATAAATTGATACCGCCAACAGATTCATTTCATTGTGCAAAAAATGATTGCCTTGGAAAGTTTATTCTACAAAGCCTTTTAATATGCAATGTAATAATTTGGTATGTTAACTTTCCTGGAGAAATAGGAGATTGGTTCCATGTTCCTGACAGTCCTCCTTGAATTAAACTCCAAAGAACACAAAGCACGTTAAAGCTGAAGAAATGGTCGCTTCTAATGCAAAGTTATACAGCCACCAGTTTTCTCATAGTAATGCTCTTCAAACAAATATGACAATAACAGAGTAGAGTTTCTACTTTGGGTACAATTTGTAATCAAACTTGCACAAGTTTTCTGAAATTTATAATTCTCAAATTTCCTTTTAAATGCATTTGTGTATTGTGATAAATCCAAAATCTAGCATGAATAACCACACTCAGGTAACATTCAGAAGACAATTTTTGAAAAGACAAAACATTTTTGTTTCACAACTTTCTTTGATACATTTGTGAGGGCTAACTGGGTGCAGTTTGATTATTATTATTGAAAATGGGAGTAAATATTATGAGCAATGTCAATTCTCCTCTAATGAATTATTCAATTTCACATAATTGCAAGTTGCTTTAAAAAAATCTATAACATTTGCTAATTACTTTTTTTTACAGTGGTCAATGTTTTAGCGTATTAGAAGAAATGTTCCAAAGCTGTTAAAACATTTCTAACAGTCTCCTTTTGCCAAACAAAAATCCCTGAAATTCCTTAAAGGCCTGTAAATGAGTGCAATTAATGGAAATTCCCAATAGTGAAGCTATCCTGGGGCATTGGCAGCTTTGTGAGTGTGGCTGGCTTCTAGCTCACTGTTTTTTAAAGCAGTGCAAAAAATCATGCAAGTTCGAGTTGCAGTAGGAGTAATTTATGCTTCGATTTTTGCAATGTTTTGTTTTGGTTTGTTCAAAATCACGTTACACGTACTGAGATGATAAGCTTGACATGACAGATACAGCTGTTCAAAGGCTGCATCATCTTTTCAATGGCATTAGTTGGGGATTAAGTATTGCTCAGAGCACTGGGGAGAAGACCTCAGCTCTTTAACATAGTGCAGATCTTTCCTGATCCTTTGGCCAACAGCAAGTGCATCTTGCATCCCCAATTCCTTCTGTCCACACAATGTGCACGTCCAACCCCAGATGCATTATGAATATTCCTCCTCTCTGGTTGGCACTTCTGGGCTGGTGCTTAGGAAAAAATGCATTGTCTCATTCTATTTATTTGCTTGCTTTTATTCTGTATTTTGTGGCAGCACATTTAGGAGGCCTGAAAGGAAGAGGAATAAGTGTGTGTGGAGGAGCAATACAATGGTGGCAACAATTCCAGGACAGATATTACTTCTTAAGGGAAATATATGTATAAGATTTGCAGAGCACTAAGAAAATTGACCCTAATAATCACCATGGGGATTGATGCCTAGGATTCTCATTTGTCAGTCTGTCTCAATGGTGACCCTAGCATTATTTATTTGATTAGTGGGAGGGCATCTATCTAGGTTGGGGCACATGGCACAAATGCTATTATAGGGACACCTCTTGCACCCATCTGACCAATGGAAAAATGTATTTGCCTATGTAGATGGTTGCCCAGATTCCTCCATCCTCATCCAAGATCCCTTTTGTCCCTTGTACAATAGGATGATCTGGTAATACACTCCTATTTATCTGAGGCTAATAAATGAGAACCACACCCAATGTGGTAGAATATACTTCATGTGATGTAATTGAATCAATCAGTGATATCTAAGGATATGACTTTGAAGTGGGACATAAGCCAAGTACCAGGATGATTATACATGAAATGCTGAGCAGATTATCCAAGTTATTCAAAGATCAAGATATTACTCTTGATTTACATGTTGACACTCTAGACTATGAGGTTGAAGTTCTCAAGGTTAGAGCTTTGGCCAGAGCCAGTGTGAACAGTTGCCATTGGCAAATGCTAAAGATGAAGAATTACAACAGTTGAAAATAACCATTATCCAGAGATTGCCTGTCAGTATTTAAAACATACCTGGGAAGATTTGTTCATTTTGACCATCAAGAGATGAACTTGGTATATCAGGACATGTCATTTGCAAGGGCAAACAAGTTTTAAAACCACAAATATTATGCCAGAATATTTTGTCCATATCACACCAGGAGGGCACGTGTATTAAACACACAAGATGGCTAGCATGTGAATCTGTGTAGCGGCCATGGAATAATCAAGACATCAATAATCAGGACTCCTGAGTGCGTGAGACGCATGCCAAACATACTAAACTGGAAGTGGACAAGACCTCTGTCTCCGCATAATGTCACTCTTCGGATGAAAGTGGCAACCTATTTGCAGTGCACAAAGAACTTTACAGTCTGTGATTGATTACATTTCTAAATTTCCCTTTGTTTGAAGACTAAGCAACAGAACAAGTGCACCATCGTTGACATGATTGAATGCTATATTCAGCTTATTTGATGTCTTGAATCAGATATTATCTGACAAAAAAGACTACAGAGCACTGGTAAACCATTTAAAGGGCATGTTTATTAAGTGGCGAGAGATCCATTTCACATCATCACCCCACTATCCATGCTCCAAATACCTAGCACAATATGCAATATGTTCTATTCAGTGAATGGTCATTAAATTTTGCACAACGGCGCAAGATTTTCATGTTGCATTTGCTGCACTTTTGTGCATCACTAATGGAGAAGGAAATATCATCCCCAGCACAATTTATGCTCAGAAGATAAGTATGATTGACCTGGCCTAGCAACCAATTGTCCAATCATTCCAAGATGCATGACATTTTTCTTTAAAGACAGAGAGGAAAGTGATGTATGACCAGCAAGTGGGTAGAGAACTATTACAAATGTGCACTGGATAAAGAGTGCAAGTTGGAAACCTAAATACAAAAACCTGGATACGAGAAAAGATTTCTAAAATATGCATCCAGTGCAGATCATACAAAGATATCACTGATTATGATGCTGCATGGCAAAGGAATAGACGCCATTTCAGAACAAATTATAGCACACAAATTAAGCACTGAATGAGGAAAAACACTCTGCTGAAGATGATTGCTCAATAGTGTTGAGTAACAGCAACCAGTGACAACTAAGTTGTCAAACAAGTGGAACAGAAAAATGTATACCTCTCCAGATAGGTAAATGATCATCGCATCAGGATGAGTTGTCAAACTTCCAAAGCTTTACATTACATTAAATTTTGAAATGTTAGCCCTGAAAACTCTGTTTTACCTTTCTGTATAATTATCAAATTGACAGTGTATGCCTGTGTACAACCATGTGTATCTGTTTGGAATTTTTTTTATCTTTAGAGAAAGGGGTTGTTGTGTTATGTCATACTGTTAGTATGTCAGTATACCTTTACGAGTCACACTATGTCTGTATACCTTTACATGCTATTGACATCACTGTATCATAGCTTGTGGCCTGAAAGCATAGCAATCCCATACTCCATCTTACCTCTTATAACTTAAAAAAATGACACTTTACTGGAAGCATTTTCCTCTGTTGTAACCTATTAGCTTAATATTAGCCCAGATACTTAAATGTCTGAAGAATGTAGTGTTTGTACATAACAGTTCATTGTATTAAACATCAATGGTATTTTCAATACCACAATAAATATGCCTAGTTTCTTATGTATAGGACATATTATTAAATGGAAGCAAATCACATCATATGTCATGACAATATGCAACTATTTCTTCTTACCTTGGTCACTTTGTGGGAGGCATTCTGTACTAAAACCAATGTGGGAACTTTTTAAGATAGAACTGCCTATCATGACCAAGTTTTTTCAGTCTGTCTAAGCTTTGTCCCTTGGCCCAAGTGATCCCAATTTTGACTTATTTATGCAGATAAAACCTATAGGGAGGTGATTACATCCTTGGACTCTATATTCTGCTGTTAGACCCTGATGTACATCTTCTTGCACACTTTGAAGTCCTTGCTGTTGATGCAACAACAGTAGACGGTCCACCTCAAGTTGCCGAATCTAGGTAAACTGCATAAAAAGCACTAGTTCCTCCTGTCTTAAAATGACCATTGAGCACTTTGAGAGCCTTCTTTGATCTGTAAGTCAAATCGTCTGGGGCAGACTGAATCACGGGGGGGGGGGTGGTGACAGTCCCCTCTTTGACATACTCCTAGTGAGAACAGAACGATAGAGGTAAATCTGAGCAGTGGATTTTCTGTCATGGCTGAGCTTTTAAAAATATGGATATTCCTCACCTACAAAGGAGGTAAAACTGAAGAGTTTTGTCTTTTGTTTTAGATTCAGATATTGCAAAAACATTTGCTCAGTTAATATAATTGCTGAAACATTTTTCTGTTGTCTTTGAGCACACATAATAAGTTTTCTGTCTTTTTCCTGTGTCCTACAATTTACTTCAATCCCGATAAAGGTACAATTGTTTACCAAGATATGTTACTTTTGGGCCATAATTGTGACAATGGGAGTAGATAGTAATCATACAGTACAGTTCCTTGCCTATACACCATGTGTTCAGCCAGACTCCTTAAATCATTCCAGAAATTACTTTTTATGAAAAAAAACAACATAGATGATACATTTGTCCAAATGTTTGATGTTTAATATTTCAAACATTTTAGGCAATTCAGTTTTCCCTTTGAAACTTCAGCATGAGATATGCAATTTGAGAAACTATTTAAAAACCAGAGTTGAAAGTTCAAGAAATTACTTTTGCAACATTTGCTTGCAGTTTGGAAACCTTTCTTCAACTTTGAATTCACAATCCATCTTATGATTGACTACATATATTTCTTGCAGTGTATTGCTATCATAAATAGAATTATATTTACAATCTCTTTGTCAAGAGAATACATAAATAGTTTGGCAAATGATGAATAGAAAATTTTAAAATTTGAGCAAACTATTCTGCACATACTGTTTAAACATCTCTTCAGCTCCGTTTTTGTAAAAGATTTGGCTATGACTTCAACCTCAATTAGTACATTGGAGACCAGACTCAGAAGAGGCACTTTCTGTATCTCATTACAAATTGTCTGATTGCTTTGCTTTCCTACTTCCTCATTTTTGATTTAAGGAATATCAGTCATTTATCTCATACTCACGAACATCCGAGCACAGCCCGACAAACTTATCACTTGTTTTACATGTCTTTTCAAAGCAAACAGTTTGTTCTGCCAGAGGCCAGATGAGTATTCAATTGATCCTTATTAGCTCAAACAACATCTGGTTTTCATTAGACTGGTGGCAGAGCAGAGCGAGGTGCTGCACTGAGCATTAAGCCGCATAACAGCCATTAGCAGAGACTGAAGAAAATTTAACATATCCTGTAATTATAGTGAACTTTACTCAGAGGGGCAAGAACACTCTTGTGACTATCTACAGACATGATTAAAGAAGAAAGGAAAACAGTTTTGTCTGTTTGTATTATGTCAGCTAACATTTGGTTTGTTAGTAGTTATTCTTTTTCTCTATTTTCATAGCTGATTGCATTCAGAGCATGTTCTAGCTGTAAGCACAGGAAAAAGACAGTGCGTGGCTTTTGCATTTTACTTCATTTTCTGGCCAGCAGGAGGCACAAATCCACAGGACATGATGGAGACATTTGATTCTATATGTCTCAGCTCCTTATAAGACTTTCTCCAGTAACATTCCATCATTTAGGATCAATGAATGGGGATCGAACAATAGCTAAATTTGTTAGCAATTGCTGAATCTATTGGCAAACATTACGGAGTCTGTTAGTACACTGTTAGAATGTTGCAGTAGTTGCCATTCAGAATTCTATAAAGGAAATGGCATACTTGTTCTTTTCTGCATGAAGGTCCTCCTGAAGAGTTGACTGGGTGCAATAACGGAAAGTCTGCTAATAATGGTGTAAGTAGCAGTCTTATTTTATCTGAATGTCAGTGAGCTGAGTGCTTGACCATGCTTACAAATCTGCAATAATGTTGGTCTACAGGTCCACATAAACCCTCCCCAGCCATGAAGAGATACCTCATGGCTATGACAGTGAAAATTGTGATTGCATCTTCCAAGTAAATGTACTGACTAACTGGGGGCAATTTTAACCTAATCTGCCATCGAGAAACTAACAGGAATGGGTGCATTGTAGATTTAACACCATGCCCAATTTTATTCTCTATTGACGACACCCAATCCTGTGTCTCTTTTGCTGATGAGTTAGGTTAAGCTTACCTTTGCTGTTTTTGCTGTATTATGCCTGATACCTAAATTGGGCAGAGTGCACAACATAACACCAAAAACACAAGTCAAAGGGAAAAACTTACAATGAAATGGTTAGTATAACATAAACTTACTAAAGGACCAATTATTAACAGTCCCAATATTAAGAAAAAGTGCAAAAGACCAGACTTAACATAAATTTATATAATCTATTAGGAATATTAACTCAGAAAATTACAACATTTGGAAGATTAAATGTATTGGATAAAATTATTTGTACTTTGGTAAATTTATTCTGCTTGATTTCACATGTTCCTGATATTATCACAGATTAAATCTCAAGCATATGTTTATCTAAGATGTTGAATTCATTCTGCTGCTATCTAGGTAAAGTCATTTAAAACTAAGGCAATGCCAGTCATTTTTATTGTAATCACTTGAACATCAAATCTTCATTTAGCATTGTAAAATGTGACCATGAAGTAAATCAAACCATGGAAATATGTAAGATCCACTTGTGTTTGTCAGTGACAAGTAAATTTTAGACAAGATTTAATTGCAACAATTCTTCATTGTTTTCCTTGCTTACAATAAACAAGATGTGGAGGTGCCGATGTTGGACTGGGGTGTACAAAATCAAAAATCACACATCACCAGGTTTTAGTTCAACAGGTTTATTTTAACTATAACCTGGTGCTGTACAATAAACAAAATCAGAAACTGGTACAGGGCACACGTCTACCACTTGATATTCTGATCTTCCTTATTGGTTATGCCAGACCAATGTGCTAGTAGAGGAATAGGAAGAGAAAAAGAGAGCAGCATAATGCAGTGTAGAAAGCCTGTTGTAATTAAACTCGTCCTGGTGTAACACAGCCAAAATGACCAGGCTTGCTCTTGCTTTGTCCTGAGTTAGTTGATTTTAACTGGCATGGGTATAGTTTCCCACAAATGGCACAGTATGCCTTCATGAAGGAGGAGCACATTGTACATTACAGGGGATGATTTGTGCCTGACTAAAATCTCCCTGGGAGTGTATACTCAATATTCCCTGGGGTAGGAATTATATATCTTGGTAGAATAACCCAGATGGTATTACATTATCTGTCTGTTATAGCCTCCATTAAATATTCAGCTCCAGTAGTGTCAATACAAAAGACAAAATTCTATCATACTGCCTTAACAGTATTTTCTTGTGTAAGGCAAGAGTCTAGTTGATTTTTGTGGAATCATATATGAGTATAAGTCCCTGCCTTCTCAATTAGAGGGAACGAAACTTAATGTTTAGATCTTCTGATCAATCGCAAGGAACAATTGCTGCTGTCAATGGAGACTAATGCATGCTTATCTTTCAGAGCACTTTTAGGGTGAATGAATGGGTGTGTACGTGGGCAGGAGAGTGGGGATTGGTCAGTGGGAGGTGTAAGTGAATGAGTGGGTGAATGTGAATGTGTGAGTAAATGTGGATGGGGGAATGAGTGGATGCATGAACGAGTGGATGGATGAGTAAGTGGGTGAGTGAGTGGGTGGACCAGTGAGTGAGTGGATGGTGAGTGAGTGAATAGTTTGATCAAATCCAAATGGATAATTAGGTCAGAGGAGAGTATAGTCAGGTCAGTGGTTGCCTGTTGATTGGATGAGGCAGTTGTTTGTATGGGACCGATGGGGCTGAGTTGAGCTATTAATCATTGAGTTACACCAGAAATTGAACAGTGCAGCATTTTTAGAGCCAACATCTAGATAAATAGCACATTTTCAGCCCAAGTTTCTGACTCTGTGATCAGTAGAGGATATTTGTGGAAAATCGCTGGCAACACAAATTAACCAGTTAGAAGGTTAAATTTTCCAGGCAATTATAATGCATTTGTATGTATTAGGATTTCTAATGGATCCCAAAGACTAGAAGCAACTTTGTGCATCACCACTCCCGGTACAAGATCTGGCCTTTTAAAATTATTTCGGATTGTATTGAAAGCCATTTCTGTAAACCTGAACTTCCTGCACCAGCATTTATAATATCTTATAGTATTGCTTGTCTAATGTTTTCTCCGAGTTCTGACGGGACCATTTGGGGCCAGACTTCATTACAGGGTTGGTCCAAGCATTGACACAAATGCTGAAGATGAAGTGAATGTGACTGCCCTTGACATCAAAGCATGATTTGAACAGGTATGGTATCAAAAAGTCTTTGTAAAAATGAACGCAATGAGGATCAGGGTGAAAAGTCCCCCTGGCTGGTTTGTGTTTGTTGGAGGCAAATTATCTTAACATAAGGATAGCACTGCAGTATTTCCTCAGAATGGCTTTGTCTGCAATATCAATGACATTTTCTTTGTCACAAGACCAGAAATAATGATATTTTCTGATGATTGAATAGTATTCAGTTCTAGTCACAGTTCCTCAGATAATTAAGCAATCTGTTGCCACAAGAAATATTCTTCCCATGTTAGTGCCAGACCATTACCATTTGTGGCAAGTGAACATCTAATATCTCCCCTTGACATTCATTGATGTTATAATTGCTGGATACCCCAGTACTGACATCTTAGGGATGCCATTGACAAGAAATCTAGTTAGGTCAGTCACATAAATGCTGTGACTACAGAAGTGGAAAGGAGACTGGGTATTCTGTGGTGAGTGCCTCACTTTCTGACTTCCCAAAACCTTTCTACCATCCAAAAGTTGTACGGCATCTATTTGCTTGAATGAATGTGCCTCCAACACATTCAAGCAAACACACCAGTTAGGCTAATCAGTCTGCTTGATCAGTGTCCTGTCCACCACCTTATCATTCACTCCCTCCGCTACGATTGCACACTGTGGCTGAAATACAGATCATCTACAAGAAGCACTGCAACAATTTACCAAAGTTTTCACCTCCCAAACCTGCTACCTATAAAACACAGAAAGAAGGAATAGCTGGGACATGGGAACACCATCACCTACAAGTTTCCTTCCAAATCAAATGCCATAGTAATTTAGAAACATATCTTCATTCCTTCATTGTCATCCAATGAAAATCCTACAACTCCGTGCCTATCAGGACACGGACTGTAGTAGTTTAAACTGGTAGCTCATCACCACCTTCATAAGACTATGATAGGGATATATATTAAATGCTGGACTTCCCAGTAGCATTCAATTCACATGACTGAATAGAAAAAAAAGAAGCTTCATCATTGTCTTGAGAGTTATGAACTGTGTAAACATGTTTGTTAAACTATGTTGAGTGAAAGTAATCAGTTGGCAGGATTTTTCACAAAATGTTGTTCCAAAATTTGAGCTTCACCTCGTTGGCCCTGATCAGCTCAGGCAAATTGAAATCAAATCTCTGTCTCATTTCAGTGACTGCTGGTGTTACTTCCCATCTATTTCACTGAGGGATAAATTTCATGGTGAAGTATTGCTAATGCCAGGCTTAAAGTAAAAGGAATGAAAAACATTGTGCCAGGAGTCCTAAATCATAAAAATAATTCCCTAAATGTCTTGTGCATTTTACCACCAATACATACATCATGTAACCTTTCTGCACAGTACTTTCTTTAAATTATGTGTTCTACTTAATCAATACATTTATTGATTTAAAGATCTAATTGCACTGAATCTCAGGGTTTTTTGGTTAAGCACCAATTGTGTCGAGCATTTGAGTACCACTGAGATTTCTCATTGTATCTTACCAAATTTTCTTCATTAACCCATCACTATTGTGTCCCGCTTGCCTGGTTCTAGCTCCATCCTACCATGTGGTGCTCCCAGAACAATCTGCCATTACCCAAATGCCCCAGACTTCATTGGCACAGTGCCATCCTTAAAAAGTCATTGTGCACCCAGATAAGCACTGTCAGTCTGGAGCTGCTCTGCACGGTTCCTGAAATTTGGCCAAGACATGGCAGAAATGGGAAATTTGGCAGCAGGCCATGAAAATCCTGCTGGATGAGATGGTGCTGTGCTGTTCCAAGGCACCAGTCTACGCCACACTGGTCCAAGGTTGCCGCCTGAGTCAGTGCAATCTCATTTGTCTGCAGGAATGCACAACAATGTGGTAAGGAAGTCATCATCCTTAGATCATGATCATGGAATCCCTACAGTGTGGAAACAGGCCATTTTGCCCAACAAGTCCACACTGACTCTCTGAAGAGCATTCCACTCATACTCATCTCCCCCCCACCCTATCCCTGTAAGCCTGCATTTCTCATTGCTAATCCACCTAGGCCACACTTCCTTGGACACTATGGGGCAATTTAGCATGGCCAATCTATCTAATCTGCACATCTTCAGACTGTGAGAGGCAACCAGAGCACCAGGAGGAAACCCATGCAGACATGGAGAGAATGTGCAAACTCCACACAGACAGTCACCCGAGGCTGGGATTGAACCCGGGTCCCTGGCACTGTGAGGTGGCAGTGCTAACCACTGAGCCACCGTGCTGTCCTTCTTCACTCTGACAATATAAGTACCACGATCTTGTCTCCAATACTTCACATTTTATCCATTGCAGCTACTGTACCGACCTCCCAATAAGGGTCATGCTCTACCACTTCCACTATTTTCTGCAGCATCTTTCCTCATTTGCTATCATCCATCCCAACTCCAACACCACTAATCCTACATGTCCTCTGCACTGCTTACTCACTTGTTCAGGACACCGCTTCACCTGCACCAGTGTTAATATTTGTGCTACCCACTTTCATCTCCTTTAATACTTGCCTCTCTCTCACTCCAGGAGGAATCAATGCCCAGAATTGGGTAGAGTCAAGATGAGTGTCTGACATTCAGCTCCTTACCCCTTATGTGGGGAGGATCCTGACTGCTCCAAGAGGCTGACTGACCAAGTCCAAGCCTCTAGACTGGTATTGGAGATTGCACTTGACAAACATTAGGATCCTCTGACAAAAGTCTATTGGCCTTGACTTGACTGAGGACTGCTGATAACCATGACAAGCTTCCTGACTTTGTATCTGTGCTAAACAGTTATTCATTACAGTAGTGCTGTGAACTTGGCTGAGGGGGAAAAACACACAATGACAGGTAAAGGCAATGAAAGACAGGGATGTCTGAAGATATCCAAGTTTGCTCTAAGTGAGTGAGTGCTATGACAGCATGCAGACAGACAAGAGATACAGCCTGGTCCATGAGTTGGGTGTGTGTTGCTGAACGCAAAATGTCCTTGCAGGAGCTTTACAAGTGATGGGTTTTGGTGCAGCCTGAAGATTAGCGTCAAAATTAGAAGCATCCTGTGAATGGAATAACGATGTACCATGAGTGTTCTTAGATGCTGGCACATGATGGATACCAATGTCCATGTACATTAGCTGCATGTGGGGGTACCCATGGAGCGTGCCTTGGGATGTTGCTGCCCATTGGCCAATATGGAGTTTGCTTGGAGCAGATGTTGAGCTGAATCTGCCAGTTACCGGCTCTGACTTCCGTGTCAAGAATTCTTGACATGTATTTAGCTTCGTGCATTTGGTAGGCTTTGAAGCTGTATATTAATAAGGCAAGATGTGCCATTAATAAGACTTTTAAGAGTCAGTAACTCCCCTTAATAAGCAACTCAGAGGCTTGTCTCAACACCTGGAAGATTAAAAAAAAGCAGTGAGTTGTTCCTGACATCATGATAGGTCTTGTTGGACTTCTCATCTGATTCTGCTACAAATCTCACCATTGCCCATGTGCTTCAGGCCCTTATAAAATTCCAACGTTTTATTTTATTATTTACTCGTAGAGTGTGAGCATCACTGGCTGGGACTCTGGCATTTACTGCCCAACCCTGGTTGTCCTTGAGAAGGTGATGGTGAGTTGCCTTCTTGAAATGCTGCAGTCCACAATGACCCATCATGCCATTAGGAAGGGAATTCCAGGATTTTGACCCAGCAACAGTGAAGAAATGGCAATATATTTCCAAGTCAGGATGGTGAGTGCGTGGAGGGTAACTCACAAAGGGTGGTGTTCCCATGTATCTGCTGCCCTTGTCCCTCTAGGTGGTAGTGATCTTGCATTAGGAAGATGCTGTCGAAGGAGTCTTGATAAATTTCTGCAGGTTGTCTTGTCGATAATACACACTGCTGCTACTGAACTATGGTCAGTGGGGTGGGAGTGAATGTTTAGATGGTAAGAATAAGACCATAAGACATAGGAACATTCATCGCCTTGAACCTACTTTACTGTTCAATTGGATTATCTCTGATCAGATACTCCTCTGGTCCAGTTCCTGCCCTTTCTCTGTGACCCTTGATTCCCCTTACTGATTAAGTATCTATGGCTGCCTTAAATATGCTCCAGGATTCTGCCCCACTGCTTTCTGTGGCAGGGAGTTTCAACAACTTGCAACCCTCTGAAGGAAGAAATCTTCATCTCAGTCTTAAATTGGTTTCCCTTTATTCTGAGACTATACCCTCTGGTCCTAGACACTCCCATGAGAGGAAACATTCTCTCAGCATTTATCCTGTCAAGTCACTTAAGAATCCTATATGTTTCAATCCTCTATGCTTATGAATGTACTACTGATCAGGACAGCCGTATTCTTCTAGATGGTGTCCTAGATGAGTGTTCTGGAGCTGCACTTATCCAGTCAAATGGAGAGGATTCCTTCACAGTCCTGACTTGTGCCTTGTAGGTGATGGACATATGTTAGGGAGTCAGGAGGACAGGTACTTTTTGCAAGATTCTCAACTTCTGACTTGCACCTGGAGCCACAGTACTATATGACTAAAGGCAAAATACTGCAAATGCTGGAAACCTGAAACAAACACAGAGAATACTGGAAAAACTCAGCAGATCTGGCAGCATCGGTGGAGAGAGAAGCAGATTTAATATTTCAAGTCCAATATGACTCTTTTCAGAACAATATGAATAGTGCAATTTAGTTTCTGGTCAATGGCAACCCCAGAAGATGATAGTGAGGGATTCAGAGATGATTATGCCACTGAATGTCAAAGATATTTAGTTCAATTCTCTTTTGTTGGTGATGTTCACTGTCTCACATTTGTATGGTGTGAATGTTACTTGCCATTTGTCAGCCTAAACCTGGATATTGTCCAAGTTTTGCTGCAATTGGATATGGACTGCTTTTGTATCCGAGGAATGGGGAATGCTGCTGAACATTGTGCAATGATCAGTGAACATCCCCGCTTCTGACCTTATGATGGAGGGTGTGTCAGTGATGAGGCAGCTGAAGATGGTTGGGCCGAGGACATTACCCTGGGGAACTCTTGCAGAGATGCCCTGCAGCTCAGATGACTGACCTCCATCAATCACATCTTTTTATGCGTCAGCTATGAGAGTTTTCCCTGTGATTCCCATTGACTCCACTTTTGCTAAGGTTCCTTGATGCCACCCTTTGTGAAATGTGGCTTCAAAGTCACCTTACGTCTGGAATTCTTTTGTCCATGTTTTAATAAGGTTCAAATGATCTCAGGAGCTAAATGGCTCTGACAGAGCACAAACTGAGTGTAAATGATATTGTTGCTAAGCTAGTGCTGTTTGACAGCACAGTTGAAGACGTTTTCCATTGCTTTACTGATGACCTAGAGTAGACTGATGGTTCCCTGGGACACACATTGAGACAAACAGCGAGTGAGCTTAGAGGACCATCAACTCAGTGAAAGACACTCTTTGGTCTGCTTGAAACTCATTTGTCTTACAGAGCAAGAAGTTGACCTTGACTGACCGTTGCAGACTGGCGCGTTCCAAGGTCCAGGGCTGCTTGGGGCAGCTGCCACCAAGGTGCAGTGGGGAAAAAAGACTGAGGGAGGACTTTCTACTGAAGTTAAATGGGGATCCATTCAGTTATTGGACCCTCCGCTGCCTAGAATATGTGTAAAAATAATCTCACACAAGTAAGAAATGCCTTTGGTTTGTTTGTTGGATAGAGTCAAACTCTAATGTTTGTTTGTTTCTTCATAGGATACTCTACAGAACTGAACTGCTTTAGTGACTAAGTATGTATATAAAGAGATAATAGGAACTGCTGATGCTGGACTCTGAGATAACAAGGTGTGGAGCTGGATGAACACAGCAGAAGGGTCTGAAGAAGGGTCCAGACCCAAAACGTCAGCTTTCCTGCTCCTCTGATGCTGCCTGGTCTGTTGTGTTCATCCAGCTCCACACCTTGTTATCTACGTATATAAAGATATTTTTTATGAATAAAGTATATTTTTGAAATTAAAGAAAAGATGGTGTCGTGATTGGCCAGGTTGGATTTGTTTTGCTTTTGTGTACATTGTACATTTTGTACAATGCTGAGCAATTTTCTACATTGCCATGTTAATGGCAGTGTTCTTGAATGGCTTGGCTAGGGGCACGGCAAGTTCTGGAGCAGGAATCTATTGCTGGAATGTTAGCACTATTGTCAGTGCTATTGCCGGAATGTTGTCAGGGCCCATATCCTTTGCAGTATCCAGTGCCTCCAACCATTTCCTGAAATGATATTGACTGAATTGAAATGGCCGAATACAGGCATATATGATGCTGGGGACCGTTGAAGGAGGCTGAGGTGGATCATCCATTGGCATTTCTGGCTGAAGATTGTGGCAAATGCTTCAGTCTTATCTTTTGCACTGAGTTGCTGGGCTCCTCAATATTGAGGATGTGCATATTCATGGAGTCTCCTTCTCCATTGAGTTGCTTAATTGTCCACTGCCATTCACAATGGGATGCGATAGAACTGCAGAGCTTAGATCTGACCCATTGTTTGTGCAATTGCTTAGCTCTGTCTATTACTTGTTGCTTATGCTGTTTGTCACGGAAGTGTTCCTGTTTCATAGCTTCACCAGATTGACTCCTTATTCTGAGATATGCCTGATACTACTCCTGGAATGCCTTCCTTTCTGTCCAATTTAGCACAGTGATAGTGCCACACAAACACGACGGAGGGTACTCTCATTGTGAAGGTGGGATTTCATCTCCGCAAGGACTATGTAGTGGTTACTCTTACCGATAATGCCATGGACAGATACATCTGCAGCAGGCAGGTTGGTAACGATGTGATCAAGTGTGTTTTTCCATCAGCACCCAGCAGCTGACCAATCCAATTAAAGATTGTCTAAAGATATCTAAAGATATTCTGACATGATTGACTCCCAACATTGACTTTGTTTTCTCACGAGTTGGCTTAGACCATGGATAAGTACGTCAAAAAATGATAAACAATTATACAGCTTCCAACTTGTTGGAAATACCTTGATTAAACAATGTTTGTAATGTCTTGGCAAACCTGCCAATCAAACAAATCAATGGTTCTTACCAGCTTCCTGAATTTTGAGTGAACCCATCATTAATTTACAGAAGACAGAAGCATTACACCTTTCAGCTTAATGCAACATGGAGGTAGGGGCTGGAGAACGTGGCTAGCTGGGTAGCTCTTTTGTAACTGGTACAGACATGATGGGCTGATGGTCTCTTCTGTACTGTAAAATTGTATGATTCTATATTTATGTTGTATTTTGAACTTCTATGCTCATAAAACAATGCAGCTACTGTGAACAGCACCACATAAGGTGTTCTAGCAATATGATAAAATGTTACACATTTACATATTTCTTGTCCATCATACTTCAAACATCACACTTCTTGGGTAACAACATTTGGTACATGTATAATAATTAAGTACATACAGATTGCAGATTTTCTATACACACTTCTGGCAGTTGATCAGCTCAAATTGAAATTGTTGTAAACTATGAAACCCAAATAATCTGAGTAATTACATTTAGAAAAGTATAATGACAGCTGGAGAATGCCTCTAGGAATCTGATGTACACCACTGGAGTAAATCATTTTAAAATCCTAAGTCTTTCTGATCTGTAGGGTGAAACTGATAAACTGCCTCCAATTTCAAAATTCAGTAATCACCTAATCATCAAAAATTGAATAATTGCGGAATCTATTTACTTTATAGCAATTATATTTTGAATGATCTGTGCATACTAATTAGACCGCAAAGTATAATTTTTAATTTAATCCAGATCTTTTGGTTTCAGAACCTCTGGATACCAGATGGATGACTCAAGATGTAATTTAGGACCTGTCAAAATTCCCATTTACCCACCTACCCTGCTACCCACCTGCCATCCTCCCACTTACATTACCCACTCTACCCACAGTCTTTATTGAATGGTGGACCAGGCTTGAAAGGCCAAATGTCTTCTTCCTGCTCCTGTGCTCCTCTTTAGCCACTTACCTCACCCACCAAACTACTCTACCACCTTACCCATTCACTAACATTCACATGGGACATTTAAACTTTTACAGCAGCTAATGTTGTAAAAAGAGGCCATGCCTCTCTGTGTTCATGGTCTTTGCAGGTGTCCATGTGGATTTCTGTTCTGAGAGAGTTCTTCAAGACCAGGTTAGCGCCTAATTTTCTGACTAATCAGTATTCTAGGCAAAAGTTCCAGCAAAGTTTGAAAGATTAGAATATTTATGTTTACTTTGCAACAATTATCCAATGATGATTTTCCTTGCAGCAGCTTAGCAGAATAAATCTCCATGATTAAAGACTGTCATAAAATAATTGTCTAAAACAATATATCATTAAACTGGCAGTGAGTAATGATCACCGATTTGTATTGGAGAATGTGTATGGATTTAAAAGAAAATTACTTAAGTTTATTTGTTGTGCAAAAACTATCTTATTCACACAAAAATTCTTATCTCAAAATTGTTTTACTGATCCAAAAGTCGTTTTTTGCATATACTTGGCGTATAAATCAACTCCCTTTTTGGCCACCATATACCATTCTCACACCAGGATTCAGCCTCAGTTTCTCCCCCATGAGCTCATGTTTTCCTTGTCAGTATCTTATAAGTGTGCATCAGAGATCAAGCAGCTGATATGGGCCATGTTGTGAAGGTGAGTAGGAGTTTAAGATGCATTTACATCCAAAGCAGTTGTCTTTCAAAATTGTGACTACCCACACCCATGCACAGTATTTCACTTAAAATCTTGGCATACAAGGTGGCACCCACTTTTGGGTGATTTTTCTAGGTTTTAAAAGTTGATTTTGAGTGGTGTAGAGGAGATTTATCAAGTTGCTGTCTGGGCTGGAGGGTCTGAGCCATGAGGAAAGATAGGAAAAGTCTAGGATGATTTTCCATGGATCAGCAAAGGCTGAAAGGAGACCTATAGATGTGTATACAATTATAATAGATATAGATAGGGTGGACAGGAAAGCAGCTTTTCCATTACTAGAGGGGTTAGTAATCAGCAGGCACAGATTTAAGGGAAGAGGTAGTAGGTTAAGAGGACAGTTGAGGAGAAATACTTTCACTCAGAGATTGAGAGTCTGGAACTCACTGCTTGAAAGGGAGTTTGAGTCAGAAACTCTTGTAGCATTTAAATAATATTTAGATATTCACTTGCCTTGCCAAAGCCTCCTGGACTACAGGACAAAAGCTGGAAAATGGGATGAGTGTAGTCAAAATAAAATAAAAAACTGCTGATGCTGGAAATCTGAAATAAAAACAGAAAATGCTGGAGAAATGCAGCTGGTCTGGCAGCATCTGTAGAGTGAAAGCAAAGTTAATGTTTTGGGTCCAGTGACCCTTCTTCAGACTTGTTGAGTTTTTCCAGCAATTTTTGTTTTAGTATAATCAGACCTTTGTTGACCAGTGCAGCCAAGACAGAATGAAGAAAAGGTGTGAAGTGCAAGCATGAAAAGGACAAAGTGAAACAGGAATTTGGGAAGGCAGCACTATAGTTCATTCTACAACATTTCAGAAGTACGCAAGCACAGAAGTATACACAGGCACTTGTTAGAAAATACAGCGCTGTGTCACAGTTGGTAATTGCTTTGAGTGAATGATATGTATTTGCTCACTAATGGTATTCAATAACCTTTGCAATTATTGGGAGTAAATTTCAATTTACTGAAGAAGCAGAAAATTGGCATTAAAGTTTGACATGCACTATAGAAATGTATTTTTAACCAGAGGTATATATTGATTAGAATTTGATTTATAATGCCACATTTGAACTCCTGCAGTAAGTTCCCCTTAAAGTGTCAGCCACTGGGGCCATTTATTGGCCATTGAAAGACATGTGAGCATATTTTCTCCTTGTTTTGTTGCTTCTTCTGTTACTGTTATCTCTGGGCACACTGAAGTTCTCTATATAACTGCAGTGTATCCCAGATTTACTATAACATGTCTGACACAGCACACTACATTCACAATCTATCAGAAATGCTTTGAATCATGTTACTAACACACTAATTTGAATGAGAAACATAAATGGTAAGAACATTCAACAAGACAGTCAATGTCTATAGAAGGAACAGAAAAAATTAATGTCATAGGCCTGTACTCTTCACCAGATTTTACTTGATACATTCACTAACCTATTCACTTCATGGGCGCTACTTAACCTGCTAAGCATTTTCAGCTTGATCTTTTTCTGTCAGATTTTCCCCATCTGTCATTGTTTGCCTTTTGTTCATTGATTTCAGCAAATGTTTTATTTCACTGAAAGCAGTTTTCAAACTAAATTAACTTGGAGGTCATAGGATTGTTGGATTGGCTGAGTGAGGCTGAGAGCCAGTACTGCTTTGTCTGAGCAAATATCAAATTTAACCTGTTAGACAACTGAATTCAATTTGCGCATTTGCTTGTTTCACATTATGAAGGTTGTTCATAGTGGTTTGCAAATTGAACAGAAGCTGTACTTCCTATTCATGGGAGGCTGTGGGTTTCACCTTCTCATCTGTGGCTTTTCTTGGGAGGGAAGTTGACGTGGGCACTTTTATGGGCTTAATGTGGCTCATAGTGAAGTGGACCAAATCAGTAGGTAAGTAGATTTTTAGGAGAGACAAAGAAGAACAGGAGAGTTACAAGAACCAAGAAAGTGAAAATAAAATAAAAAAGATTTGTATTTATGCAACACTTAATCATTTCATCAGAAAACAACATAAAGTGCTTCACATACAGCAAAATATGTGAAATTCAGGCGTATAGTTCACAACTGTCTGTCTCAGCAACAGATAACTGGCTGTCCTGACTCTCATTCCGTAGGAATGGAAATTTTGGCTCTATATGATTCCTGTTCCATAAAGTTCACACTTTTCCATTTTTGCAATTGCACCTTCAAGAAAGAAGCAAGTTCTGGAATATGAGCAGTTCAATAGAGAAACAGTGGGTATAACCGCTGCAATAGGAAAGGAAGGGATAGGAGATGGAGAGTTCTCTCCTACAATCCAAAGGATAAGAGATATCACCCAAGGACAATAGATTCTATCTAATACTTCCCCACTGTGGTAAGTATTGTAGTGGAGTGGGAGGAAAGTTCCAACTGAATATTACATGGGACACATCATCCCCTTGATTTTACCAGCATGGAAGAACGTGAAAGGAAAATACTGGATAACTACTGTCAGTCAAATTTAAATCTATTTCTCCCACCTTACTATTGAGAAGATTGTTATTTTAATATTTAAATTGCATTCACACTGCTCTTAGAAACAATCCCATTTATTTGAATAATTTTGGGCAGTCTTGTAGCTCTTGTGGTGCCAAACTGGACTTTGAAATGTCTGATTGTTAGTTCAAAATCTAACCTTGATTGGTAATTTGGGTTATTTTCATTCTGAAATGGAACTCATTGTACCCCAGCATACATGCAGTCTTTTGGTCTTAATATCCTTGACTATTGATCCCATTCACTGCTTTCAACATTCACTTCCTCCAATATCATATGTAGTAGCAGCAGTGTGTACCATCTACAAGATGCACTGCAGCAACTGCCTAAGGCTCCTTCTTCAGTTCTTTCCAACACAACCTGTGCCTCTCGAAGGAAAAGGACCATAAATGCATAGGATTTTCAAGTTCTACTCCAAATCAGAAACCATCCTGACTTGGAACTGTATTGTGTTTCTTTACTGTCATTCAATCAAAATCCTGGAATTCCTTCTTTAACAGCATGTGTGGGTCTACACTAATTGACTGCAATGGTTTAAGAAGGATGTACGCCACTATGCTCATCCCATAAATGAAAATAACCATATTTATCATCTGTTGTACAAAGACCAAAGGCTAGACTTTCCCTTACCTTTTTTTTTCACATAAGATTGTGATTGAGTCCATATTGGCAGTCATCATAATTTTTAAAATTGATGAAGATACCATGGTCGCCAGGATTAACTTTAGGAACAAAGACTGATGCAAAAGATTCATTAAATCCAGAGATTGGGCAAATAATTATGCTGCCATTTGGTGGAATTATATATTACCTGTGCCATAACCCTCCACAGGTTTCAATTAGTCCAGATCTTCTGCCATTTGGATTGTCAGGGACAGGACAAGATGTATGTCAGGACCTCATGGATGTCCCGACAAATTTGAGATTACCCAACAAGCTTGAAATTCTGTTGGGGAATTCCCCTGCTCGCCGAGACCTTATTCTGCTTTAGTAACCTGCCTAATTACCAATAAAATGTTAAACAGAAAATTCTGAGTTTAGGTCTGAAGTAACCACAGAGCCTACCTTCTTTACTACCTTCAAGCTGAATGAACCTTACTCCACTGAACCACACAAATACCCTCCCTGACCCCTCTAACTTCAAATCTCCTCAACCTGACTACCTCTCCTGACTGGACCTGGCTCTCCTCCACCACCCTACTCCCTTGACTCATTCAGAATAATCCTTACCACATGGCTCCCCCTCACTTAACCTGACTACCCTTCCCAATGCATCTCTGTTACTCACTCACCCACCTCCCTATCTCACCAAATTGGAATCTTATTCGCCTGCCCTACCATCCTGCCCATTTGCCACTCTACCACCCTGTGCAACCACCACCCAAACACTCAAAATGCCACCTACCATCCCACCCACCTTTCACCTCATCTACCTGCCATCCAATCTACTTACCCACTTACCTCGCCCACCCTACTCACACATACACTTACACACCCTATTCGTTTACTCATTCAACCACATACTCTTTCACTTACTAACATTACATCCAAACTTACCTTACAGCTGTTGGTGCTGTAAAAGGGGCACGTCCTATCTGCCGCTTAATAGTCCAGGACTACGACAAAGCCCTTTAATTGACAGAATGTTCTGCATTTCTGATGAAACTAGACCCAGAAGATGCAGCCAGAAATTTGGAGCAGCTTTGCGTTGAGTAAAATTAGGAAAAGTGTGGCAGTCTGATGATTATTGCTATTCCACAGAAGATCCAGGCTATGAATTTCAAAATACAAGCCAGAGGCGCTGGATGCCAGAGAACATTTTATCAGGCATGGACAAGCAGTGGCCATTTTTATAGCATCTTGCAACAGTAACATTTGGGAAGAGCCCATTTATTTGTTGCATGAGGCAGCATAACAATCCATGGCAATGTAATCTAATATAGGAGTTGAGCATTTAAACTGGGGGGAGGTGACAGTCCAGTGCAGTACAGAACAAAATGTTAAGGTGATAAATATTGCCCGTGTTTAGATGATTCAAATGAATGCTAAATGTTCCATGGCACAATCTGGAGGAGAGCACAGAGTTTTCCCAGTGTCCTAACCAACGCTTAATATTAACAAACCATTTGCCCTCATTTTAACTTTTGGTGAATATGTAACCCAAGGGTTATTTGAAGCAACTGCCTATCGTAAACATTTCCCAATTTTGAGTTTCATTCATTTTAATGATCTCTGTGGGATCTTGCTGGGGCTAAATTATTTGCAGCACAACACTCATTGCACTTCAAAATGTTTGACGGGATGTAAGTATCAAGAAACTCGAGTAACATTGGAATCAGTGGAAATCTGAGGGAAAATGCTCAAGAGCTGAAGTCATACCTAGCACAAAGGAAGATAATACTATCTGCTGAGGCTTATCATTTGAGCCGCAGGACTTGGATCCAGGAGTTCCTCAGGGTAGAGTCCTAAGCTCAGATATCTTCAGCCAATTCGTCAATAATCAGAGGATCAACATACAGTTAGAAGTGGGGATGTTTGCTGACAATTGCACAATGCTTAGTCACAACTTTGACTCTAGGATATTGATGCAACTCGTGCCTGTAGGGATCAGGACCTGAACAATGTTCAGCCTTGGGTTAATAAGTGACAAAGAGCTGTCACATTTGATAAGCAATTACCATTTCCAACAAATGAAAAGGTGGAAACTCACCAGGCCTTGAATGAGGTGGGCTATGATGAGAAATTTGGGAAAATTGTTGTGAAACTGGATGCCGAGAATTCGCGATGTGAAAAGAGAGCAGCTACCTGGAAACTCCAGCTCACTCCTTGCTCTTCCAGACTGCCATCTTGGATATCTGGCTCTAGGGCAGCGACTGCAAGCATCTCATACTCATGGGCGCTGGCCTCCAACATGTGCCAGCCTCTCTGCGCCATCATCATACATCCCCAATCCACTTTGTAAGGACCATGACTTTTTGTTTTTGTGCTTTTTCACAATTGTGGATAGAAGAAAGGAAGAACTGTTTAAAAGCAGTGTTTTGAAAGAATGGTTGCATGTTTTGAAAAACAAGTAACCTACTACCCTGGCAAGCATAAGTCATTGCTTGAGCGAACAGGAATTGAAGTGGTTGCACACAACCAGGAGAAGGGGAGTTGTGTGTAGATGCAGCTTGGAGGCAACTAGCTATGGAGGAGTGACCAATTGTTCATGTTAAAGACTTTTTGCTAACTTACAGCCACGTGATTAGTTGCCAGGTAAGTGAATTATTTGGAGCAGGGAACAAGATCCAGAGAAGAGATTTGATCAGGGCAGAATAGGTCTCTGTTCTATGCAGCCAAAAATTTCTTTAAATCTGAAGAAAATCAATTAATCTTACCTTCAGCAATTGCTGTTAGGTGTAGCTTTTAATTGATAAATCAGAGATATTTTGCAAGTGAACCCGCCTCATGTAAATTAGTGGAAGCATTTGGAAAAGAGAAGCGAGGAAGAAACTTTTAGATCAGCAAAAACCAACTCAAACATAAGAATAAGATAAGAAATTTCTGGAAAAAACCTCAGCAGGTCTTGCAGCATCTGTGGAGAGAAAGCAGAGTTAAGGTTTCAGGTCCAGTGAAGGTCAACAGAAGGACAAGTTGCTTACTTGGACTGGACCAGGCTGCATCTCAGGGCTTGCCTGCTTGTTGTCTTAGTGCTCACTTACAGGAGACACAGCAGCCTTGCCTTGCCTTTTCGCACTTTATCTCCTCATCCAGAGTGGAAGGGCACAGTTCTGCCGTACTACTTTGCTGTTTAGTGCAGCCACAAAGCCAGGTAGCTTGTTTTGTTTGTCAGCAGTCACCATAGAACATAGAACATAGAACATTACAGCGCAGTACAGGCCCTTCGGCCCTCGATGTTGTGCCGACCTGTGAAACCAATCTGAAGCCCATCTAACCTAAACTATTCCATTATCATCCATATGTTTATCCAATGACCATTTAAATGCCCTTAAAGTGGGCGAGTCTACTATTTTTGCAGGCAGGGCATTCCACGCCCTTACTACTCTCTGAGTAAAGAACCTACCTCTGACATCTGTCCTATATCTATCACCCCTCAATTTAAAGCTATGTCCCCTCGTGCTAGCCATCACCATCCTAGGAAAAAGGCTCCCACTGTCCACCCTATCTAATCCTCTGATCATCTTGTATGTCTCTATCAAGTCACCTCTTAACCTTCTTCTCTCTAACGAAAACAGCCTCAAGACTCTCAGCCTTTCCTCATAAGACCTTCCCTCCATACCAGGCAACATCCTGGTAAATCTCCTCTGCACCCTTTCCAATGCTTCCACATCCTTCCTATAATGCGATGACCAGAACTGTACGCAATACTCCAAGTGCGGCCGCACCAGAGTTTTGTACAGCTGCAACATGACCTCATGGCTCCGAAACTCAATCCCTCTACCAATGAAACCTAACATACTGTACGCCTTCTTAACAACGCTATCAACCTGGGTGGCAACTTTTAGTGATCTATGCACATGGACACCGAGATCTTTCTGTTCATCCATACTACCAAGAATCTTACCATTAGCCCAGTACTCCTAATTCCTGTTACTCCTTCCAAAGTGAATCACCTCACACTTTTCTGCATTAAACTCCATTTGCCACCTCTCAGCCCAGCTCTGCAGCTTATCTATGTCCCTCTATAACCTGCAACATCCTTCCGCACTATCCACAACTCCACCAACTTTGGTGTCATCCGCAAATTTACTAACCCATCCTTCTACGCCCTCATCCAGGTCATTTATAAAAATGACAAACAGCAGTGGCCCCAAAACAGATCCTTGAGGTACACCACTAGTAAGTGAACTCCAGGATGAACATTTCCCATCAACCACCACCCTCTGTCTTCTTACAGCTAGCCAATTTCTGATCCAAACCGCTAAATCACCCTCAATCCCATGCCTCCGTATTTTCTGCAATAGCCTACCATGGGGAACCTTATCAAACGCTTTACTGAAATCCAAATACACCACTTCAACCGCTTTACCCTCATCCACCTGTTTGGTCACCTTCTCGAAGACCTCAATAAGGTTTGTGAGGCACGACCTACCCTTCACAAAACCGTGTTGACTATCCCTAATCAAATTATTCCTTTCCAGATGATTATAAATCCTATCTCTTATAATCCTTTCCAACACTTTACCCACAACCGAAGTAAGGCTCACTGGTCTATAATTACCAGGGTTGTCTCTACTCCCCTTCTTGAACAAGGGGACAACATTTGCTAGTCTCCAGTCTTCTGGCACTATTCCTGAAGACAATGACGACATAAAGATCAAAGCCAAAGGCTCTGCAATCTCCTCTCTAGCTTCCCAGAGAATCCTAGGATAAATCCCATCCGGCCCAGGGGACTTATCTATTTTCACACCTTCCAGAATTGCTAACACCTCCTCCTTATGAACCTCAATCCCGTCTAGTCTAATAGACTGTATCTCAGTATTCTCCTCGACTACATTGTCTTTTTCCTGCGTGAATACTGACGAAAAATATTCATTTAGCACCTCTCCTATCTCTTCGGACTCCACGCACAACTTCCCACTACTGTCCTTGACCGGCCCCAATCTTACTCTAGTCATTCTTTTATTCCTGACATACCTATAGAAAGCTTTAGGGTTTTCCTTGATCCTACCTGCTAAAGACTTCTCATGTCGCCTCCTGCCTCTTCTTAGCTCTCTCTTTAGGTCCTTCCTGGCTAACTTGTAACTCTCAAGTGCCCTAACTGAGCCTTCACGCCTCATCTCTACATAAGCCTCCTTCTTCTTCTTGACAAGAGATTCAACTTCTTTAGTAAACCACGGTTCCCTCACTCGGCCACTTCCTCCCTGCCTGACAGGTACATACTTCTCAAGGACACGCAGTAGCTGTTCCTTGAACAAGCTCCACATTTCAATTGTGCCCAGCCCCTGCAGTTTCCTTCTCCATCCTATGCATCCTAAATCTTGCCTAATCGCCCCATAATTGCCTTTCCCCCAGCTATAACTCTTGCCCTGCGTTATATACCGATCCCTTTCCATCGCTAAAGTAAACGTAACCGAATTGTGGTCACTATCACCAAAGTGCTCACCTACCTCCAAATCTAACACCTGGCCTGGTTCATTACCCAGTACCAAATCCAATGTGGCCTCGCCTCTTGTTGGCCTATCTACATACTGTGTCAGGAAACCCTCCTGCACACATTGGACAAAACCAGTCCACGGATTGGCATGTTGTCACAGTTCACCATGCTGCAGCAGTGTTACACTTGCACCATCTGCCAGCAGCTTATGCAGCAGGAACGCTACATGTGCAACAACCAAATGGCCAAATCTCAAAGTCTGACAGGAATAGTGCACAGTCAGGCCAAGGGAGACAGCTCTCAGTCAGGGGATCCCAGCAGAAGTCACAGGCAGCCTCTGATCAGTCCAGGGGCTTAGGCACTGTCAGGCAACTGCTTGTGGCAGACAGGGTCAAGACCTTCTCTTCATTAGGGGTGAAGAGCTGAATGTCTGGCAGCCCACCAAGCTTCTTGGATCTTTCCGTCCCATTGTGGGCTGCTTTCTCCTGTACTGAGAAAAACAGAGCGGTTGGGTGAGGTGAAAGTTGGTGGCACAGCTACTGCAGATGGGAGAAAGGTGCTGAGGTGTCCTGAGTGAGTAAGTAGGCAATGTTGACAGTACGCAAGGTTATTCCTGTGGAGGGTTTGGGGTGGGTGAAAGACAGTGAAGGAAGATGTTGCTTCCAATAGTGGTAGAGCATGAGGCTTGGTTGGAAGTTGGTGCAGTAGCAGAGATAGAGTGAGGTAGCCAAGAAATGATGATGGCACCTACCCTAGTACAGCAAAGAAGGTAATTGACTTCCTTCCCACACAGATGGGCATTCCTCCCATGGAGACCTCACTGACCCAGTTGGCACTCTTGGCCCAGGCTGGCAGGATCTGCATGTGCTGAGGCTGGAGGATGGCACACTATTTATGAGGACCTCGAGGTCTTTGTGCATAAAGCTGGACACCAATTTCCCTTTATCTGCCAACCTCAGGGCAAACATCATGAATTGTGCAGTGCAGCTTCAGTGCAGGACTGACTGTCTGGTGCACAGTGAACTTTTAAAGATAACACTGGCACCAGGTACACTGGGAGTCACATGCACCTGGGATATCCCACCAGTTGTGAGCTCCTCCAGCTACAGTGAGTGATAGAATTGGGTTAGAATCAGTCGACAGGGGCACAATAAGGGCATGGTAGGTAATTAATGAGGTGAGTTTGGGATGGTAGACCAAGAAAACTTGCTGGCCTCGCAGAGAGAAACCTATCATGAAAATCAATTAAATTGACACTTAGCCAAAGTCTATCTCCCCATGACATTTTTAACATCAAGCCCCTCACCATGAACATCATGGAGGTCAGCATTGACCAGAAACCTAACTGCATCAACCACATAATACCATGGCAACAGTTGCAGATTAATTATGCAGTGAATGGTCCACCCCATCTAGTTTCCTAAAAAGTTTCCCCCATCTACAAGTCATAAGCTGGGAAAGTGATGGATGCATTTGCCTGAGTAAGTGCTGTTCCAGTCAAGAAACTCAATACCACCCAGCACAAGCAGTTTGGTTACCATCCCATCCATCACCATAAACATTTACTTCCTCCATTGCATCGTTCTCCAGAATGTATTATCTACAAGGTGTGTTCAGCAACTTGCCAAATTTTTCAACATTACTTCCCAGACATACGACCTCGATGATGTGGAAGGAGTCAGATACAAGGAAATAGTGCCACTTCAATTGCTCCACTGAGTCACACTGTTTGATTTGATTTGATTGATTTGAGTTGATTTATTATTGTCACATGTGCCTAGGTACAGTGAAAAGTTTTTGTTTTGTGTGCAGTACAGGCAGATCATACCATACAAAGTGCATAAGAGTAATTGGAGAGAGTGAGGAATAAAAGAGCAGAACAATTGTCAGATATATAAGAATAAGATCTGTTATAGAGAGCTCACAAAGAGATACCATGGCTACAGCACTATCTTAGAACCTGCAACTACATGCCATTCCTTTAACATGGTTGGATTTCCTGGAACTCCATTCAAACAGCACCGTGCTTTACAACATGGATTGCAATAGTTCAAAAAGGCAGTTCACCGCCAACTTCTCAAGGATCATTCGAGGTGAACCACAAAAGCTGGCTTTGTCGTCATGCTCATAGCACATGAATAAATAAAAGTAAAATATTATACATGCAGCATTTTGGGACATTTCTCAGAGAAATGATAAAGTGCTATTTAACTGCAAGTATTTCTTTCTTAGTTTCATACTGAGCTCCAAAGTGCAGTTAAATCAAATTGATTGCAGCTCATGATTAAGCTACAAACCTTGTCAAATGTCTCCCTGTACTCTAGTTTCACATTTGATTAGTTAAACAGCTCATCCTGAAGAACTAAGAAAAACAGAATTGTTGAAACAATGGCACATTTTCAATTCATTATTGTCATCATGCTTTTCATATAACTCAACATGAGTAGAGTTTGTCACTAAAATGTTTGCTATTACATGGACATTAATGTTGTCCAATTTGAAAATAGCTTTCCACAGAGAATTTGTTGCATACGATTGATAAAAGACTGAGCACTTGTTAAAAAGAGGACTGCAGAGATTTTCTGAGTGGTGTTTTTTTAATGTTAAGCTTAGAAAATTATAGAGGGATATTTAAATATATAGGGCTGAAATCTAGATGAGTCCATTAACTGACATAAGGATTGTGACACATAATTTACTCCTACCCATTAAAAATAATAGAGACGACATGCATCTCTGTGCTAAGCAAACTGCAGAGTAGTTGTGAACTCAACAGAGTGCTCAGGTTTTTGGGAGTACAGCACCAGACAAAACTAGCCTACAATTCTTGAAGCCAGTCTGTAGATGGGGAGGTGTATTTTGGTTGCAGTAATGCAGACAATAATGCAAAGAAGATCAGGAGAAGGAAGAGACATGAGTAATGCCAAAGAGAAGGCTCATGGATCCTAAGACCGTAGAATGTCCTTGTGTAGGAGGTTGAAGAACTGATCAATTTAGATGGGGCCAGATGACCTTCCAGATAGATACATGAGGGCAGGAGGTGTAGATAGTCTCTGAATTTAATGCCAGGAATGTGACCCTGAGAAAATGGTTACAGTGTGGGAAGAAATGCAATAATCTCACAAGTGGTCCATGTCAGAGAAATTGTCTTCAAATACCATTTTTCAGTGCAGCACTAACCTCGATGTTGCCCAATGTATAATACCCATCTCACTTAGCCATTCATATGGTGAGTGACTGGGCATGGGTGGGCTGCATGCAGCCAAGGAAAAAGATGTTGAGTGTGCCAGTTCACTGGAGGTTTAGGTTTAATTGGGACTACTACCGAATGGATTTAGATGAGAAATTCAGTGAGAAGGTGTGCAGGGCAAACATTCACACAGGAATATTTGATGTGTGGATAGGCCTGACAAAAAGTCTGTGATTATGATCAAGGAAAATAGCATCATGGAATTATTGAATGGTCACAACAAAGCGGAAGGCCATTTGGGCCATCATGCCCATGCCAGCTGTCTGCAAGAGCAATTTAGCTAGTCTCACGTTCCGATATTTTGCTGTAAGATTGCCATGTCTTTCATCTTTAGGTGCTTGTCCACATCCCTTTTAAGAACCAAAATTGCAAATGCCTCACAAGAAGTGCATTAGAGATACTACCCACTTGTTATATATTTTTCCCCTTATAAAACTGCTCTTTTGCCAATCACGTTAATCTGGATCGTGACCTTTTCATCAGTGAGAACAGGTTCTCTCCATCTTCCCTATCTAGACCACTCATAATTTTGAACACTCCTCTCAACCTTCTCTTTTTCTAATGGAGAACAACCTCAGCTTCTGCAATCTATTTATTTAACTGAAGTCCCTTATTCTTGGAATCATTTTTGTAAATCTTTTCTGCATCTCTCTAAAGCCTTCACATCCTTCCTGAAATGTGGTGCCCAGAGTTGGCCACATTACTGCAGTTGAGGTTGAACCAACATTTTAGAAAAATTCACCATAACCTCCATGGAGTTATACCTTATACCTCTATTTATAAAGCTCATATAAAGGCTAAGATTCTGCATGCTTAGGCACTGGAAATGACAACAGCAAATACACCCCTGTCAACTCTGCAAAGTCTACCTTGCTCACACTTCAGGGCTAGTGCTAAAATTAATTCCCTCCCAAACATCATTGTGGGGCTATCTGTAACACGTGGACTGCAGTGGTTTAAAAAGGCAGCTCATTACCACCTTTTCAAGAGCAACTAGGGATGGGCAATAAATGCTGACCCAGCCAACAATGCCCACATCTCATTAGTGAATAAAAAAAACCTAGCCTGGCAACTTCAATGACGTACATTCTATTTTTAATTCCTGCATGGCCTTTCGAATTGTGTCCTTTATTTTGTATTGTCTTTGCATTATTCTGATAAAAATATGCCAATTCACGCTTCTCTGCATTAGACTTCATCTTTTCTGCGCTGATTAAATATGCCAACTCACCAATATTCTCTTGAAGTCTATCAAGTCTTCCACACAGTCAGAATGGAGGAAACAGGCTCCAACTTGGCACAGGTCCATATGCAGTTTTTGGAGCCCATCCACATGTATTCAACTAGACTATGCAGGCAAATAGCACCAATGCATCTGTATCTATGTGGCCAATTCTTGCAACACTCTGGGATACAGATGATCAGGTTCATGGATTTATCAACTTTCAGTCTCATTAATATCTGTGGTGCTATTTTTTACTGAAACTAATTTTATTTCAATTCCTCCTTCTTGCTAGTCCCTTAGTTCTCCACCATTCCTGGGACTTCTTTTCTATCTTCCTTTGAGAAGATGGGCACAAAATATTTATTTCTTTGCCTTTTGCAGCTCCCCATCATACATTCTTTCGTCTCTGTCTTTAATGGGCCTCTATTTGTCTCTGCTATTCCATTCGCTTTTACAAACCAAAGATGCATTACAGTTCATTTTAATGTCTTTTGCTAATTTGCTTTCATATTCTATCTTCTCTTTCTTTATCAGCTTCTTGTTCCTGTTTTGCTGTACTCAGTTTCTTGGTCTCCTTTTGTTGAAGGCAATGAATCTATGTGAAATTAGCTGTCCATGCTGACAGGCTTCACTTCCATTGCCTGTAGGGTGTCTTTAGGCTATTGGCCACCACAACATGAAAAAACAACACAAGCCTTGAGTGAAGTCATCAAGATCATGGATATACCAGTGCTATGGAGCCAATTTTTCAGCCACAAATTCCTTAAAGGGTTGACATTGAGGGTAAATATTGGTTTGATAAAATTGAACAAATGACAACATGAACCATAAATAACTGACTGGCTCAGCCATGGCAATTTCCCCAGCTGAAGCTGACAGTGTTTCATAACCAGCCAATAAAAAGCAGAAGTGGAAAATTATAAATTTTCCATCAAAGATTTTCAAAGAAAAGCATTTTTCTAGAAGCTCAAAGGTCTAATATATGCCTAAAAGCTACCAATCCTTTCACAAGAAGGTACTGATGCTTTTGGACCCAATCATGTTTATTTGAAGGTAACATTGACATTAAGAATGCTGCTGGCGGTTTTCACTGTGGAGGATAGAGATGCTGGAGTTCAACATTGATCAAAAGAAGAGGTGATTGTGATGCTAGCGGCAGCATATTCCAGTTTATTCTGTTGGAAATTTGCTTTTACGTTCTCTTCAAATGCACGGCTCACACAGATTGTCTGTGATTTTGTGAAACATAGACTGTTCTTAATTGATCTGTTTTGGTATGTCAAGCTGTCAGAATGGAGACTGTTATGGCTCTGTAAAAATAATAGCTATTTTGTAAAGAAAAACAAAACGTCTCTCTTTAATATTGTTATGGATGAGACCAGACCCCCTCAAAATATTTTAAGAAGATAGCCTAGACCCTAACTTTTTCTTATTTCAAAGGGAGATGGGAAATGCTGTGTTCCAGATGTGACACGACTGGTCAAACTACTTGACGTTAAACAAAATGCAATATACTTAAACACTATTGTTAAAATACAAATAAAAGAACGGGGAATTTAGAATAACTTAACTATTGGAAAACTTAACAGAATAATAGATACAGTACCTATTACTAATTAACTTTACTAATATAGTTAAAGGGAGGCGATGGCCTAGTGCTATTATCTCTGGACTGTTAATCCAGAAACCCAGATAATGTTCTGGTGACCCGGGTTCAAATCCCGCCATGGCAGATGGTGGAATTTGAATTCAATAAAATATCTGGAATTAAGAATCTAATGATGACCATGAATCCATTGTCGATTGTCGGAAAAACCCATCTAGTTCAATAATGCCCTTTAGGGAAGGAAACTGCCATCCTTGCCTGGTCTGTCCTACATGTGACTCCAGACCCACAGCAATGTGGTTGACTCTTAACTGCCCTCTGGACAATTAGGAATGGGCAATAAATGCTGCTTGGCCAGTGACGTCCTCATTGTGAATGAATAAAGAAAAAAAACACGTCACATAGACACACCCCTAGGTAAAAAGGCAAATTCAGAAACAAATTCTTACATGCAGTTCTTCAAATAAAAAAAAAATCAAGAGAAGATTCAGAGACAATAGTAGCTAGGAATCATTCACTGAAGCTTCCAACTCTTTTGAGATCCCAATGCCTTCTGATGCTACTGAAAAAAACAAAACCCAGAAATCTGGATCTATGAGAACTGGTCGCATCCATTCAGGCTGCTTCCATTGTTCCAACTTATAAAAAGAACCCAAGGTTCACTGAAGTCATCTTCAGTAGCCAGTTTGACACCTCTGCCTTACATTTTTAGAATTAGAATTAGCTTTATTGTTACGTGCAGTTGCATCAGTGCAGTGAAAAATTTGCAATGTTGCTGCTTATGGCACCATCTTAGGCACAGGATACCTAGGTACAGATACTTAAGTAGACAAACAGGAGGCTGGATGAACACAGCAAGCCAGAGGGCATCTGGAGGAAAGGAGCAGTCAACATTTCATGTATTACCCTTCTTCAAGGCTGGATGTCCGGGTAGGGGGACCTTCAGATAATGAGAGGGGGAAGTGGGGGTGGAGGCAGAATGGTGGTGATAGGTGGACACTGGTGGTGTCACCTGGTTGGTTAATGGGAGGGATGAGTCCAGTTCGTGGCTGGAAGGGAGCGTCAGAAGGTGGAATGGAATGGAGGAGGTGGGGCTGGAAGGGAAGGCGGGGAATGGGTGGGAAGGTTATTTGAAATTGGAGAGCTCAGTGCTGAGTCCTCCGGGCTGTAGGGTGCCCAGGTGGAAGATAAGATGTGGTTCTTCAAATTTGCATTGTGACTCGGAATGGGGCCAACTCTCTAGAACACGCCGCACTTCAAAACTCGAGGCCTCACTTCCAGTCTGCAATGACCCCACCTCCCTGTGACGGTCTCCAGTCCCAGACGAACTTCCTTGCAATGGTCTCCAGTTCCGGACTCACCTCCCTGCGACGGTCTCCAGTCCCGGACTCACCTCCCTACGATGGTCTACAGTCCCGGACTCACCTCCCTGCGACAGTCTCCAACCCCAGACTCACCTCCTTGTGATGGTCTCCAGTCCCGGACTCACCACCTTGCGACGGTCTCCAGTCCTGGACTCACCTCCCTGCGACAGTCTTTAACACCGGACTCACCTCCCTGCGACGGTCTCCAGTCCCGGACTCACCTCCCTGCCTTGGTCTCCAGTCCCGGACTCACCTCCCTGCGATGGTCTCCAGTCCCGGACTCACCACCCTGCGACGGTCTCCAGTCTGGGACTCACCTCCCTGTGATGATCTCCAGTCCCGGACTCACCTCCCTGCGACGGTCTCCAGTCCCACACTCACCTCCCTGTGACGGTCTCCAGTCTGGGACTCACCTCCCTGCGACAGTCTCCAGTCTGGGTCTCACCTCTCTGCGATGGTCTCCAGCCTGGGACTCACCTCCCTGTGATGGTCTCCAGTTCCGGACTCAATTCCCTGCGACGGGCTCCAGCCCTGGACTTGCCTCACAACCTCACTTCAAAAAGAAATCCAGGACAAAATAACTTTATAAAGTGACAGCATCGTCACAATATGGACAAAGAATCTTATAAAATATCTGCTTGAAGTTATATAGTTATCCTTTCAGATTTCAGCTGCTATTGGGATGAGAGGGTACTTATTTCAGGAAGAAATCAGAAGAAACCTTTTGATATTCAATAACCATTTCCAAAGGCAAACAGAAACTCCTTAACTATTGCTCTCTTGGAGGTGTGAATAGTCCTTCCTGACTATTTTATGACTGAGACAGTTAAAGTCAATTACCTTAACTAAAACACAATGACTAGGATCTAAGTCCAAAGCCTAGGAAATCCAACAGCTAATATGAAAACATGATTCATCAGTTTTGAAATAACAGCCATTTTTAACGTTTGATCTCTATCTATATAGGACAGGCTGTAAGCAATCATTTTGTATAGAACCACCCCCAGGACGAGCTTTGAGAGTCTTGATCAGAGAGAGGGTTCTCAACAAGAAAATGGAGGAAGGCAAATCAGCTAAAGTACCTCTGCGCTGAATTTTTAAATTTCCCTTATTCATTCTTTGGATGTGAGCTTTGCTGGCTGGACCAGTATCTATGCCTGTTTCTAGTTGCCCTTAAAAAGGTGTTGGTGAGCTGCCTTCTTAAACCACTGCAGTCCATGTACTGCAGGTGACTCACAATGTCATAAGGAAAGGAATTCCACAATTTTGACTGAGTGATACTGAAGAAACGGGGGTATAATTACAAGTCACGATGGTGACTGATTTAAAGGTGCATTTGTAGGTGGCAGTGTTCCCACATATCTACTGCACTTGTCCTTCCAGATGGTAATGGTTGTGGGTATGAATCTTGTAAATGATACACACCACTGCTACTGAGCGATGGTGGTGTAGGGAGTAGATATTTGTGGATGTAGCGTTAGACAACCAGGCTGCTTTGATTTGGATAGTGACAAGTGTCTTGAGTGTTTTTGGAACTGCATTCTTCCAAGCAAGTAGGGCATATTCCATCATACTCCTGACATGTGCCACGTGCATAGGGGACAGGCTTTATGGAGCCAGGAGGTGAATTATTCGCTGCAGGATTCCTTGCCTCTGACCTGTATATATTTGGCTAATCCAGTTGAGTTTCTAGTCAATGGAAACTCCAGGATGTTGATAGTGGGGGATTCAGTGACGGTAATGTAATTGAATGTCAAGGGGCAGTGGTTATATTCTTCGTTGTTAGAGATAGCTATTGCCAGGCATTTGTATGGCATGAATGTAACTTGGCACTTTTTGGCCCAAGCTTGAATGTTGTCTAAGTCTTGCTGCAATTTGTTATAGATTGCTTTAGTATCTGAGGAGTTGTGAATAGGGTGAAACATTGTGCAAGCATCAGCAAATATCTCCACTTTTGATTTTTGGATAGAGGAAGGTCATTGTTGAAGCTACCAAAAATGGTTGGTTTTAGGACCCTACCTTGAGGAACATCTGAAGAGATGTCCGGGAGTTGAGATGACTGATCTCCAACAACAACAACCATCTTCCAATGTGTCAGGTATGTCTCCAACCAGTGGAGAGTATTTCCTGTGAATCCCATTGATTCCAGTTTTGCCAGGGCTCCTTGATGGCACCACGTATAAGATCCTAATGGGACTCGACCAGTTGCAGTGTTGGTGTCAAGGTCAGTGACTTCCACCTTACATCTGGAATTCAGATCTCATCAAAGACCTTTTGGAAATTCAAATAGATCACGTCCATTGACTCTTCTTTGTCTAACTTGCTCAATATTTCCTCAAAGCATTCTAACAGATTTTTCAGGATTTGTCAGAATACACTGCAGGGTATTCTCACTGTGAAGTTGAATCTTTGTTTCCCAATGGTCTGTGCATGCTTATAAAACCTTCCCAGACAGATGCATTTGTAGCAGGCAGATTGATGAGAATGAGATCAAGTATAATTTTCCTTCTTGTTGGTTCCCTCACTACCAGCTGCGGACCTGCCTAGTAGCAATATCGTTTAGGACTTGACCAGCTCGCTCAGTAGTGCTGCTGTTGAGCTACGCTTGTTCCTGGACATTTAAGTATCTACCCAAAATACATCTGCACCCTTGCCACTTTCAGTTACTTGGATCAGCCAAGGAAGGACAATTAATCAGCAGGAGGCTTCCTTGCCCATGTTTGACCTGATGCCATGGGACTTAATGAGATCTGGAGACAATGTTGAACACTCCTTGGGCTGCTTCAATCAAAATGTATACCACCGTGCTGCTATCTCAGCTGCATCTGTCTTGCCATTGGGACAGAACATCTGCAGAGATGGTGATGGTGGTGTCTGGCACATTGCTGTAGTCAGAAATCACATGACAGGTTATAGTCCAACAGGTTTATTTGAAAATACAAGCTTTTGGAGTCTTAGTCCTTCTTCAGGCGTTGCCTGTAAGATACGATTCCATGCGTTTGACCATTTCAGTATGCTGCTTGATTAGTCTGTGAGACAGCTCTGCCAATTATGGCACAAGCCTCCATATGTTAATAACGGGGAACTTTTCAGGGTTAACAGGGCTGTTGTTGCCATTGTCATTTCTGGTGCCTAAGTTGATGCCAGGTAGTCCATCTGGAATCCTTCCTTTATCTGAGACTTTCTCATGATTGAAAAGTTGAAGAATGGCTAGATGGGCTGCGTCTGAGGTGTTTCAATTGGAATATATAAGATCCTGAGCGGACTTGATCTGATGGATGTTGGAAGGATGTTTCCTCTTGTAGGAGAATTGAGAATGAGGAGTCGTAGTTAAAATGGGTGCCGAATTAAAACAGAGAAGGGGAAACATTTTTTCTCTCAGAGGGTTGTGAGTCTTTGGAATTCCCTTCCTCAAAAGGAAGTGGATGTAGATTGGATTAATTATTAGATTTTTAATTCCATATCTTTTATTGAATTCAAATTCCTCCATTTGCCAGGAGTCCCTAGAACATCACCTAGGTCTCTGGTTGCTAGTCTAATGATAGTACTATAACACCATGGCCTCCCCATGAACAACTAAAGGCTACAACTCGCAGTGTCATGGAAAATAAAAGAGCCTTCATTCCTTCCCAGAATTTGTTCTGCTCAACCTCCAAATATTCAGAAACAGAAACAATCACAACGTTCAAATCTGACCTTGAGTTCTCAACTCCTTCAGTTTGGAAAGAGAAATTTTCAACAGTAATATGTCTGCAATAATCTTAGGGACTGATCTGACTTTCATCTTTACACGTACCATTTAAGTAATTTTGCATCTTTGTTCTAGCTAGTAAATTTATTACTGTTTATTTAAGTAACATTCAGCAATTGTTATATGGTAAACTGATTTTTTTATCTTCTTTAAAGCATAAAGCTGTTCAGCTGGTTATCTTAAAATTGAAATGCTTGGAAAATGAAAGTGGCTATAAATGAGCTACTCAAATTCACAATTCATGGACTACATGGAAGATACACCTGGTCTGGTGGTGACAAATGATATAGCTAATAGTGCTGAGCTCTCATCCATTTACAATCTTCCTCAATAACTTGGATGTAGGGAACAAAGATATGGTCAGTAGCTTAGGTTAAGTAGGAAAGTTGCCAAGAGGAAATGGAGAGTCTGCAAAGAATATAGCAAGTTAAATGATTTGGCAAAAAATTGGAAGATGGACAAGATTGTGGGAAAGTGTGAACTTGTCTACTTTGACAGGAAGAACAAAGAAGCAGTACGCTATTAAAATAGGGAATGATTGCAGAACTGGGTGATACATAGGGATCTGGATGCCCTGGTACATGAACCACAGAAATCAGTATGCAGGTGTATCATGTGATCAGAAAGCAAATGAAATGTTAATGTGCATTGTAGTGGAAATGGAACATAGAAGTTGGGAACACATATTGTTATTGTACAAGATCTTGATGAGATCGCATCCAGAGTACTGTTTCCGTCTCGTTATTTGAAAAAAAAATAACTGCATTAAAAGCACTTCTGAGAAGGTTAATTTGACTCATTCTTGGGATGAAGGACTTATGAAGAAAGGTCAAACAGATTGGTCCAATACAAACAATGGTTTCTAAGAGTAAGCAGCGATTTTATTGAAACATATAAGATCCTGAGTGGACTTGATAGGTTAGATACAGGGAGTTTTTCCTTGTGGGTAATTCTAGAATTAGGGAAAACAGCTTAAGAATAATAGATTTCCCTTTTAAGATAAAATGACCATAGTTCTTTTTTTCACTCTCTGAAGATTGTTAATATGTAGAATACTAATCCCCAGAAAGCAATGGAAGCTGTTTTCTTTAATTATTTCAGGCAGAGTTAGATTTTTGATGGACAAGGCAGTCAAAGGTTGTGGCTCGCTGACAGAAAAAATATAGTTAAGACCACAATTAGATCAGCCGTGATCTAACTGAATGTTGAAGCAATCTGGAAAGGGCAGATGGTCTATTCCTGTGAGCAATTTTTTATGCTCCTACCTTAGTCCTGTCATTGCTCAACTTATTTAGACTTGGTACCACTCTGCAAATTTTAGCTTGGCCAATGCAATGATAATATGTGTTTAGAATTAGAACTGCTTCAGTGACAGCATTGTCATCTTGGAGTCTGAGGCTGCTGATCAAGTTCCACCCAAGAGACCTGGTCACATAATCTAAGTATATACTCTAGTGCAGTGTTGAGACAACGCTGCACTGTTAGAGGTACTGTCTTTTGAATGAGACATTAAATAAAATGATCCTGCACTATCTAGAGAAAAGCAATGGAATCTGCTTAGAGCGTTGATCAATATCTATCCAAAGAACAGCATCAATAGATTCATAGAGGAATACAGTTGTACAGCATGGAAACAGATCCTTTCGTCCAATCTGTCCATGCTGACCAGATATCCTAAATTAATCTAGGCCTATTTGCCAGCATTTGGCTCATATCCCTGTAAACCTTTCCTATTCATATACCCATCCAGATGCCTTTTAAATATTGTAATTGTATCAGCCTCCACCAGTTCCTCTGGCAGCTCATTCCATACACTCACCACCCTCTGCATGAAAAAGTTGCCCCTTAGGTCCTTTTTAAATCTTTCCCTTTTCAACTTAAACCTATGCCCTCTAGTTCTGGATTCCCCACCCAGGGCTATTCTTTCTTTCTCTGCCCCTCATGACTTTATAAACATCTATAAACTCACCCCTCGGCCTCTGATGCTCCAGGGAAAATAATCCCAGCCTATTCATCCTCTCCCTATAGCACAAACCCTCCAACCCTGGCAGCGTCCTTGTAAATCTTTTCTGAACCCTTTCAAGTTTCACAACATTCTTCTTATAGCAGGAAGACCAGAATTGAATGCAGTATTCTGAAAGTGGCCTAACCAATGTCCTATACAGCCACAAAATGATCTCCCAACTCCTATACTATTATCTGGTAATTAGCTATTAAGAGACGTCACTGTTTTTGGGTGAGGACCACTTGACGGAGTGTGACATTTGCAAATAAGATTTCCACTAAAAGTTGCCTTAAGATGGAATGTTTGCCATGGCCTTTAGCTGCGGACACTTTCTACATTGTATAATATTCCTGATAATTGAGAAGCAGCACATGGGTGGGTTGGGAGATCTTGTTGATCACATGGATCATTTGTGCATTATAGCGGATGTTGTCATCAATGAGTTGATGGAATTTGGGGAATTTGGCAGTGTTGTAACCATTTGCATGCCAAGCTTCTTCATCAGATTCAATTGTTTGATACATGTGTGGACATTAACTTGATCAAAGATTGCAAAAAACCTGCAATATAATGATAATGTTAAGGGAAGTTAGGGAGTGGAGGGGAATTAGTTTAAAAACCATCAAATTCTAATAGAGATAGTAGGAACGACAGATGCTGGGGAATCTGAGATAACACGGATTAGAGCTGGATGAACACAGCAGGCCAGGCAGCATCAGAGGAGCAGGAAAGTTGAT
>NC_063340.1:49871366-49917918 GCF_021869965.1 Rhincodon typus | reverse complement strand
CTTTCCTGCTCCTCTGATGCTGCTTGGCCTGCTGTGTTCATCCAGCTCTACACCTTGTTATATCAAATTCTAATAACCTGTTTTTAGAATTTCTTAAATTTACGTGAAACTAAGAAATAGTAGTAAGGAATAATGAGCCATTCAGCCTGTCAAGTCTACTCAGCTATTCAATACATTTAGGGCTGATCTGATGATGATCTCAATTTCACCCTTCTGTTTGCCCCATGAGTCTTGACTCATTTATCAACCAAAAATCTGTCCAACTCTGCCTTGGATATATTCAATGACTCAGCTTCCACTGGGGAAGAGAATTCCAAAGAACCAGACCATCTGTGAGAAAAAAACATCCTCCTGTCTCCACCTTAAATGGGTGATTCCTTATTCTGAAACTGTTAACTCATAGTTCCAGTTTCCTTACAAGGGGAAATTTCCCTCAGTGTTTATTCAAATCTGTTCAGACTCTATGTTTCAATAAGATAACTTCTCATTCTTCCAGACTCCAATCGTTCCTTATAAGACAACTTTTCAACTAAATCAACCTTTTCTGAATTGGCTGTATAATAAATATCCTTAAATAAGGAGATCAAAGCTGTATTCAGTGCTCCTGATGTGGTCTCACCAACACACTGTATAGTTGCAGCAGGCTTTCCCTATTTTTATCCTCCATCCATATTAGAATAAAGGTCACATTGCCTTCCTCATTGGTTGGTGTACCTGGATGTTGATGCTTTGTTTTTCAGATGTAAGATTACCCAGATGCCTTTATACCAAAACATTAAATAATATTATGCTTTGCTATTTTTCCTATCAAAGTGCATATCCTTACATTTTGCCATATTATGTTCCAACTGCTAAATGTTTGCCCACTCACTAATACTAGCTTTACCTCTTTGTAGACACTTGTGTCCTACCCAGAACTTGCTTTCCACCTATATTTGTATTGCAGCAAATTTAGCTACACTTGTTCCCTTCAACCAAGTAATTAACATAAATTGTAATTAATTCAGGCCCCAGAACTGATCTCAGTGGCAGTTCACTTGCTACATTTTGTCAATACGAAAATGACCTATTTATCTGGATTCTCTATTTAGTGATAGTGAGCTGATCCTCTATCCATGGTAATATATTTGCATCAACACCAGGATCTTGTCTTGCTAAACTTTATGTGGTACTATTTGAATCCCTGTTGGACAAGTAAATAAATTACATAGAGTCATAACAGCTGAGAAAGAGGCCATTCAGCCTATGGAGTCCATACTGACCCTCCAAAGAGCATCCCACCCAGCCCCAGCCTCCCATTCTTTACCTGTAACCATTCTTTACCATGGATAATCCGCCTAAGCTACACATCCCTGGACACAATGGGACAATTTAGCATGGCCAATCCACCCAATCTGCACAGCTTTGGTCTGTGGGAGGAAACTGGAGCACCCAGTGGAAACGCATACAGACACAGGGAGAACATGCAAACTCCACACAGACAATCACCTGAGGCTGGAATCAAACCTAGTGCTGTAAGGCAGCAGTGCTAACCACTGAGCCATCAAGCTACCCTCAGAGCCACTCATTCACAGTCATGCCTTCTCTGAGGAATGGACTGAGAACTTTCACTTTATGAGGATGACACATTGCCTTCTGTGCTAAGAAGGCATTTCCACCACAGGTTCCCCTTTAACCTCAAAGAATGCTAATAAATTTGTCAATCATAATTTTCCATTCATAATAGCCATGTTGACTGTGCTTGAACGTTTTATGATTTTTTAAATGTCCTGCAGCTACCTTCTTAATTATGGATTCCAGTATTTTTCCAAAGTCAGATTTTCAACTAACACCTGTATAATTTTCTGCTTTCAGCCTCCTCCTTTCTTGAATAGGGACTTTACATTTACAGCTTTCCAATGTGATTGGTTTCCAAAATTTAGGGAATGTTGGAAGATTTCAACCATTGCGTTCACTAACTCTGCCACCACTTATTTTAAGATACCAGGATATACCAGGATACCAGGCAACCACATCCAAAGACCTGTTAGCCTTTAATCCAATTAATTTGCCTAGTAATTTTTCCTACTGATAGTGATTGTTTTAAGTTCCTCACTCCCAATTTCACTTTGATGCTGTATTATTTGTGATCTTTTTGTTTCTTCAACATAAATACAGACATAAAGCATTTGTTCAAAATCTGTCATCCCTATCTATCCCATTATCAATTCACCAGTTTCATCTTCTAAGGGACCAACATTTACTTCAGTTACTTGTTTTAAATACTTGTTGAAGCTCCTTCTAACTGTTTTTATATTTCTTGATAACTAATTTTCATATTCTGATTTCTTCCACTTTATAATTTTGTTTAGCCATCCATTGCAGATTTCTAAGCTTTTTCCAATCTGTTGGCTTATCACGGTTCATCTGCAACATTATCTGCATTTACTTTCAATTTGATACCATGTTTAACCTTCTTAATTAGTTATGGAATGTTCATTGATTTTGTACATTTCTTTTTAAATGAAATATAACTTTCGTGAAAGTTATGAAATGTCTCCTTAAATGTCTTCCAATACTCATCTACCATTTTAACTTTTGACCCATGTTCTTTGTTTATTTTAGCTAATTTTGTCTTCATACCTTTGTAATTGCTTTTATTACAGTTGTAGGCTAGTTTCAGACCCAGGTTCCTCACCCTAAAACTGTGTGTAAAATTCTATCATGTCATGATCAGTAATTACTGGAGTATCCATTACAAAGAGATTTTTATTGTCATAACCTTGCCTTATTGCAAACATGCCAGGTATAAAATAGCCTGTTCCCTTGGTTGGGTCCATAACATATTATTCTAAGAAACTGTCTGGAATGCTTTGTATAAACTCATTATCATGGTGATCTAATCAAATCTGATTTGTTCAATCTGCATAGAGATTTAAAACTGTTTATGATCATTACAGTACCTTTATCACAAGCACTCATTATTTTTTGGCTGATACTCTGTCCTACAGATTAGCTAATGTCAGGACTTGCCACTATATCATTCAGTGTAGAAGAACCAAATTCTGGAACTCCTTCCCTAATGGCTTTGTGGGTCTACCTACACCAGATTGCCAGCTTACCACACTCTTCAAGGGAAATGTAGAAGAGGCAATAAATACTGGCCCAGCCAGAGACACCCATATTTCATGAATAAATAACACAAGGACCTATAAATTACTCTTGTCAATGGTTTCTTTCCTTTACCTATCTCTTAGCTTCATCCAAACTGATTCGACATATTGTCTTCCAAGCTAAGATAACTTTCCACTACCATATTGGTCTCATACTTATTTAGCAGAACTAACCAAGCCCAGTTTCCTTTTCCTTATATAGTTGAAATGTTAAACATTTAATTAAAGATGAGATGGATATTTCAGCATCGCATGCACCCTGCTTTGGGTATTGTAGCCAATGGTTCCCCTAGACGCAGCCTTTCATTTAAAAGTCTGTGCATTAATGATTGAACTGAAAAGTGGTGAATATGTGTTATGTTTACAGCAAAAACAAATTGCTCACCAGTTAAATGAGCAGTAGACGTTTGGCCTGGTTCTGGTTGACTCAAATCAACAACAGGAAATAGCTTCTAATTCAAGAAACATGTCCTATGAGGCTAAGGTTAAAAATGAAGGATGTAAATGGCACTAGTTAATGTAGTAGAAATTATCCTGAGAATTACATTGAGGTTGAATGGTCAGATCACTAAGGGATTGACTCGTACTGCTGCAAATATGGTGTATAATCTCCCTGCTTTGTCTGTAAATAAAGGATCTACACATTTACAAACAGCAGTTTAAGTTCGTAAAAGCATGATAAAAGGTTTTATTTTGCTCCTTCAATTTTCATCTCATCATTCCTGAGGTATTAATCATGCCAATTCACCACTTTAAAAGTGCAGTTGCCATAAAGTTCGATGCACTTTTCAATTGCCCACAGTTCATGTGCAAGCCAAATCGGTGAGGATTTGCATCATTGAAAAGTGCAAACATATCCTAATCAGACCTTCACAAGACACCAACTTTCTAGGGAAGGCACTAACCAGCAATTAGAAACGGGAACCTTGATTGGGATTTTTCTGCTGCCTAGGTCAGGGAGGCAGAAAACAATTATAGCAGCCAGCCGAGATCAATAATCTAGGTACAAACCGTAGAATCAATTAAAAATTTCCTTGTCACATAGCTCAGTTTCATATTTGAAAGCATAATATTTTTGGAATCATCAGAAAAGCAGATGATCCATTCTGTGCCAAACATAAAACCCTGCAGCTCAGCCATCATAGACTAATAATGGGAACTTAAAACTCAGGATCCATTGAATACAGAATAATGGTGGCATTGCATAAATTAATAAGCAGTGAAGGATCTTTCTGACTTGTAGCAGTTAGAAGTATTTCATGTTTGAAAACACTTGACATGCCTTTTTATAAAATGTGGAAGTAACTAGCATAAAGGTGGCATGTAATGGTGTAGGCTGAATATCCCCACCTGTCAGGGGTTGGGTTTGAGGGCTTGGGTACTAGGAAAGTAGTACAATTCCCCATTGAACCAGCTTCCTGAGGCTGTACCACACCTTGTGAGTTTTGTAGGGTGGGTGGGGACAACAACGTGTTATCCAAGGCAGAAAAAGGAAGAATGTTTTCTCTCAGAGGGTCGTGACCATTTGGAACTTTAGAGTCATAGAATCAGAGAGTCATACAGCACGGAAACAGACCCTTTGGTCCAACCAGTCCATACCAATCATAATCCCAAACTAAACTAGTCCCACCTGCCTGCTCCTAGCCCATAACCCTCCAAACCTTTCCTTTCATGTTCTTATCCAAATGTCTTTTAAATGTTGTAATTGTACCCACATTCACCACTTCCTCAGGAGGTCCATTCCACACACGAACCAAAAGCAGCGTCTTTGAATACTAGATTCTTGACAAGCAAATGGGTGAAAGCCTATCAGGTGGCAATGTGAGATAAAAAGATCAGCCATGACCTTATTGAAAGTCAAAGAATGTTGAGGGGACAAGTGGCCTATTTCCCTGTCCTAATTCCCATGCTTATATGTGTACTCCATGGAGTGAGGAGGCTGTCAATCAAACCAGTGGAAGTTCCACTGAATGGCCATTTCTCCACATCACCAGAACTTTGTCAGCACATGGAAAGGCCCCTTGCTGAACCCAGAGGCTCTGGCATGTTGGGAGTCCATTGGAGCCAATTCTCTATGTTATGGTGAAGTTCTAAAGCAGAAATGACCACAGCACTGACCAACATCATTTTTTGCAGCTGGAGCTTTCTTTGTCATGGAACGTTCCGTAGTCTTTTGAGAATGCCTCCATTTGAGGTGTCATTGCATTCATCTGCCTCAACAGAGCCCACCTCCCTCAGTGGTACTGCCAGCCATCAGCCTTGTGTGTTTCTCATAAGGCCTCCCCCATCACTATTCTGTTCAGTCTTATTAGTTGAATGACAAGTGTGGAGATGGTCAGTTAGGAGGCTACCTGATGTAAAGTTGTGAGCATGGACATGCTGCTAAGTTGTGTACACATGGGGGACCCTCATTTGGTCCCAGTGTTGGGTTCCTGATTTCTATCCACAGTTGGGGTTGTTGCCTAGCTGGATACAATCAGTGCCCGGGATGCTTCATAGAGACAAGTTTTCAATCAGAGCTGTATGGTGCTGAAGGGGCAGTGGGCAGAGACGCAGTTGGCTTTATGGGGAAGGAGGAAACATTTGAAGATTCAACCTAGGGTTGTGTAGAAAAAATGGTCAGAGCAGATTTCCAGCCCATTCTTTTGCCAATGACATTATGCTACAAAGAGTGCTCTATATAATGTCAGAAGAAAAAATAACAGAAATTGACATCTCCAGCTGCTTACTGTTTACATTTGTTCACTTTTATTAACTCATCCTCCAGAATGTTCTAAACCACACTCTGCCTGGAGAAGCAGCTTCGACAAGTTAAAAATAAGCCTCTGTCAATATTGTTCTCCTGGGAATTATCTTTTCTCTTGTTATGAATATTTTAAGAAAGTGTTATTTGTTTCTTTCCACTGCAGAAAAATAGTGCTGACAAAAATATTCAAGTTTCTTGGAGTGATGATAACCGACGACCTGTCCTGGACTTCCCACGTAGATGTGACAGTCAAGCAGGCACAACAACGCCTCTTCTTCCTCAGGCAGCTCATGAAATTTGGTATGTCCATAAGGTCCCTCACCAACTTGTACCGATGCTCCATTGAAAGCATACTGTCCGGGTTCATAACAGCCTGGTAAGGCAACTGCTCTGCTCAGGACCGGACGGAACTGCACAAGGTGTGTGCACAGCCCAGATCATCACGGAAACCAGCCTTCCATCCATGGACTCTACTTACACAGCTCACTGCTACAGAAAGGCGGCTGACATCATCAGAGATCCATCACACCCGGGCATTGATCTCGTACAACCTCTTCTGTCAGGCAGAAGATACAGAAGCCTGAACACATGCACAAACAGTCTCAGGAACAGCTTCTTCCTGGCTGAATGGATTCTCTAGCCTCAAATAACACTGACCTTGCTAATGTTGATCTCACCTAGTACGCGCCCTGTGCAATGTAACCTGCAAGCCTTTTTGAACTGTACATCCTTCGCTTATTATGATCTCCCTGTATTTCTTGTAAACAAAGCTTTTCACTGTATTTCGGTACACGTGACAATAAGTAAATCAATTAATCAAGAATTCAAATTCGAGCTAATAACTTGTGTTGTCCCTTAGTGTATGTCTTTTGTGTGTCTCTGTCTGCTACTGCTATTATGAGTTGTCAAGCAAATTGTTAAAGCAAGTGAGGAGACTGCAGCTGGCTGTGGAGGGCAACCTCAGGTAATCCGGGTACCGGAGAGAAACTCAGATTGTACCACCTTGACACGGAACAACAAGTTCTTGTGCCATGGAGTCACTGCCACTCTCCGTGGTGACACCTCATCAGCAATCTGGTGATCTGATTGAAGATAGTTCAGCAGCAGTTCACCACTACCTCCTCAAGGGGAATTGGGCATGGGCAATACATATAATCATAAAGTTATAAAGCTGTACAGCATGGAAACAGACCCTTTGGTTCAACTTGTCCATGCTGATCAGATATCCTAAATTAATGTGGTCCCATATGCCAGCATCTGAACCCTTCCTATTCATGTACCCATCCAGATGTCTTTAAAATGTTATAATTGTACCAGCCTTCACCACTTCCTCTGGCAGCTCGTTCCATACATGTGTCACCCTCTGCATGAAAATGTTGTCCCTTAGGTCCCTTTTATACTTTCTCCTCTCACCTTAAACAATGTCCTCTAGTTTAGACTCACCCACCATAGGGAAAAGACCTTGGCTATTCACCTTATCCATGCCCCTCATGATTTTATAAACTTCTTTTAGATTACCCCTCAGCCTCCCACACTCCAGGGAAACTAGCCCCAGACTATTCAGCCTCACCCTATAGCTTAAACCCTCCAACCCTGGCAACATCCTTGCAAATCTTTTCTAAACCCTTTCAAGTTTCACAACATCCTTCCTATAGCAGGGAGACTAGAATTGCACACAATATTCCAAACGTACCTTAACCAATGTCCTGTACAGCTGCAACATGACCTCCCAACTCCTATGCTCAATGCACTGAACAATAGAGGCAAGCATACAAGTGCCTTCTTCCCTATCCTGTCTACCTGCAACTCTGAACCTGCACTGCAAGGTCTCTTTGTTCAGCACCACTCCCCAGGACCTTACCATTAAGTGTATAAGTCCTGCCTTGATGTGCCTTTCCAAAATGCAGCACCTCACATTTATCTAAATTAAACTCCACCTGCCACTCCTCAGCCCATTGGCTCATCTGATCAGGGTCCTGTTGTACTCTGAGGTAACCTTTTTCACCAATTTTGGTGTCATTTGCAAACTTACTAACTATACCTGCTATGTTCACATTCATATCATTTACATAAATGATGAAAAGCAGCAGACCCAGACCCAGTGGCACACTGCTGGTCGCAGGCCTCCAGTCTGAATAGTAACTCTCCACCACCACCGTCTGTCTCCTACCTTTGAGCTAGTTTTGTATCCAGATGGCTAATTCTCTCTGTATTCCATGTGATCTAACCTTGCTAACCAGTCTACCATGTGGAACCTTGTCAAATGCCTGTCTGAAGTCTATATAGATCACTTCCACCGCTCTGCACTCATTGATCGTCTTCGTTACTTCTTCAAAAGTTAGTGAGACATGATTTCCCACACACAAAGCCATGTTAACTATCCTAATCAATCCTTGAATTTCTAAATACATGTATATCCTGTTCCTCAGGATCCCCTCCAACAACTTGCCCACCACTGATCTCAGGCTCACTGGTCTATAGTTCCCTGGCTTTTCCTTACCACCTTTTGTAAATAGTGGCACCATATTAGTGAACCTCCAGTCTTCCAGCACCTCACCTGTGACTATCAATGATACAAATATCTTAGCAAGGGGCCCAGCAATCACTTCCCTAGCTTCCCACAGCATTCTAAGGTACACCTGATCAGGTCCCAGGGATTTACCTATCTTAAGACATCCAGCATCTCCTCCTCTGTAAAATGGACATTTTACAAGATGTTGTTATTTATTTCCCCAAGTTCTCTAGCTTCCATATCCTTCTCCACAGTAAACACTGATGCAAAATATTCGTTTGGTACCTCCCCATCTCCTGCGATTCCACACATAGCCAGCCTTGCTGATCTTTAAGGGGTCTATTCTCTCCCTGGGGTTACCCTTTTGTCCCTAATGTATTTGTAGAATCACTTTGGACTTTCCTGAACCCTATTTTACAAAGCTATCTCATGGCCCATTTTTATCCTTCTGATTTCCTCTTAAGTTTACTTCTACTGCCTTTATACGCTTTTAGGGATTCATGCGAACCTTGTTATACCTGACATATGCTTCCCTCTTTATGTTGATCAAAAACTCAATTTCTCCAGTCATCCAGCATTCCCTACAACTACCGGCCTTGCCCTTCACCCTGACAAGAATATACTGCCTCTGGACAAGCCGTCCCTTCACTTGTGATATCTGCCCGCAATCAACTTTTGTTGCCTAATACTGTCAAAATTGGCCTTCCTTCAATTTAGAACTTTAACTTTTAGATCTGGTCTATCTGTTTCCATCACTATTTTAAAACTAATAGAATTATGATCACTGGTTCCAACGTGCTCCCCCACTGACACCTCAGTCACTTGTCCTGTCTTATTTCCCAAGTGTAGGTCAGGTTTTGCACATTCTCTAGCAGGTACATCCACATACCGAATCAAAATATTTTCTTGTGCACACTTAACAAATTCCTTTCCATCCAATCCCTTAACACCATGGCAGTCCCAGTCAATGTTTGGAAAATTAAAATTCCCTACCCTTACCATGTTATTATTCTTAAAGATAACTGGGATCTCCTTACAAATTTGCTCCTCAATTTCCCACTGACAATTGGGGGTCCTATTTTAAATCCCAATAAGATGATCATTCCTTTCTTATTTCTCAGTTCCACCCAAATAACTTCCCTGGACGTACTCCCTGGAATATCCTCCCTAAGTACAGCTGTAATGTTATTCCTAATCAAAAACTCCACTTTCCCTCCTCTCTTGCCCCCCTTTCTATTCTTCCTACAGCATCTATACTTTGGAACATTAAGCTGCCAGTCCTGTCCATCCCTGAGCCATGTCTTTGTAATTATTATGATATCCAGTCCCCACATCCCCAAGAATGCCCTGAGTTCATCTGCCTTACCTGTTGGGCCTCTCGCTTTGAAATAAATGCAGTTTAATTTATCAGTTGTACCTGGTTCTCTGCTTTGTTCCTGTCTGCCCTGATTGTTTGACTTATTCCTTTTCCTAACTGCACCATTCTCAGACTGATCTCTTTTCTCACTATCTCACTGTCTGCCTTGGTTCCCACCACCCCATCCCCAACCCCAAACCCCCAACCACCCCACCAGTTCAAATCCTCCAGAGCATCTCTAGTAAATCTGCCCGTCAGTATATTAGTCCCCTTCCAATTCAGGTGTAATCCATCCTTCTTATACAGGTCACTTTCACCCCAAAAGAGATTCCAATGATCCAAAAATGTGAATCCTTCTCCCCTGCACCAGCTCCTCTGCCACACAATCATCTGCTCAATCCTCTTATTCCTACTCTCACTAACTCATAGCATGAGGAATAATCCAGATATTTGCCGAGCTAGCAATGTCCACAGCCCAAGCATGAATAACAGAAGACAGTGGAATGCTGTAATATCTGAAGATTCCTTTGAATAGTGGCTCTATTCTTTGAATAGAGTCCTGGTAGCAGCAATTTGAATTTGCAAGGCAGCAGTTCATCCTTTAATGGAAGCTATAACTACAATGAAAGCAGTGATGTAAGCCTCAGTTTGGTCATCATGTTGATGTTACGTGTGTTTGTTGAGGTAATTGTGATACTTTCGTAGATGACTGCTTCTGGCATATTGTGATATTTGCCATCTCAACCAATATGTGGTTCTGGGTAAAGTATTTTCGAAGTGGTTTGCTGCTACCAGTCTCCTTTGTCTTTGCTCTGTCTTGGACCAATCTAGTGATTAATGGTAGAGGATACAATACCATAGAAAATATATGGAAGATGCATTGTTCTTAGATAACAACAAGATTTATTGCATATAGCAACAAGCAACTACATTTGGTTTTGTTGACTGTTAACCTAGATTCTAATTAACTCAACTTTAATTGTTCAGTGAATCATACTGCCATTATATACTTAATTGAGCACATCCCACTCAAACATTATTGGATGATTGATCTGTAATGAGACAAGGCTCCTGCTGTTCATCTGTATAATCCCCTCAGTTGTTTGGACAGTATATGATTGATGTTGCTTTGCTGACAATTGGATGATTGTGCCAAACATAGTTTATGCCCCTTATCCATATCCGTTGCCTTTGCCCCAATGTGGCAAGCCCTTTGCAAGTGGCATCTATTATAACTTGTATCCTCTGTTCTTGAACGTGGAGCTTTTTATTACAAACTTCAATGTAGTTCCTTGGTCTCAACTGTGGAGTCAACTTATTTGATAAGATAAGGAGCTAGCTTCAGTTTTCTCTCCATTAGCGGTTCTGATGGCACATGCCAGAACTCACTGTTGGGCATCCACTTTGGTAAAAATTCTACTTTTAGATGATTTGGCTAAATTGTCAACAACTGTACTTATGAGGTAGATTTATCAACCTATGCTTTGTTGACCTGTATTGAGTCAACGTATATACTGATTGAGTTGGTTACCAAACGCAGCTATTTTGATAATTTCCTCAAGTTGTTTCTAGCTTGGTTCATTAAACGACATAGAATTTTCCTGGGTGTGTAGAGACATAACAGTTTAGGATCTTTCCTCAAGACGATATTGCATTTAGTATTGAGTCCACCTAACTAAATGGAAACAAATTATCGTATCCCAACTGAAAGAATTTTTACTGCTGTATTTGTTGAATTTCTTTGACTTTTTGAATGATACTTAGCGCAATGCACATATTCCTGCTCAAGAGGAAAGCTTTTTGAATAACATATACCTTGTCTACTATATGGCACAGTTTATGCTGTAAGGTAACCTGCAGCATCTCTATAATGTTGGGGACCAATCCTCTTACCCTATGCAGCCTATTATCTATGGGCTGTAAACTCTGTTCAGTGAGCCATGGAATTTGATCATAAAGGACAGGGAAACATTGTCATATCAAATTTAAAATTAATTGAATGTCCATAAACAAATTCTGTGAAATTCAGATTATTTACATCATCAATTTCCCTTATGGGTGCTAGATATTTACAGCATTGACAACTTTGTATGTCTGCTCTAGAATTGTGTTTTGCTCCTGCACAATCTGTGAAAGTGACTGATGGTTCTACAGAAATAATACTCATTTGCCCTAACCAGTATCATTTATGACTGTGAAGCTTTGCTGTTCCACAGCTTTGGCATTATCTCATAGTAGCTTCTATTTTCAATCTTGTACTCTTGTGTTCACCAATGCTGTTTATATTGAATTACTCAGGAGCTTGCTAGACTCTCTATGTCTGCCTGTTCTGTCATAATGTACTGCTTTCAAGCTTTTTTATATCTGGTTTCTTTGTAGTACCGTATCTCTGCACCGTGAACTGGGTGTTCACATATTTTACATGTCTTCCTGCCTTTTTCAATAACCAACATGGGAACTATCTGTTTTGGCACCTTCTGCAGCCAAGATAGAGTTTTCCTACTACTTTCCATAAAATTTGGGCATTTCCCCATTTTTCATGGTCTAAAAATCCAAACACTTTCTTTTACGTAATTATTTAAATAAAGTGTTCTAGCTGCAGCATTTATAAATCTTCCTGCCAAAATTATGACTTAAGTATTAAGTCCAGACCTATTAAATCTTTAATTTTTCCAGACTTTCCTTCTTCTGTATGAATCTTTCATTTCGTTCCCTTGAATTAATTTATTTTACGTTTAAATAAACTCTAGGGCTCTGCCAAATATGCAGTCCCGGTTTAAAATTCATTTTTGGTTTTTTCATATTACTCGCAGCTTTGTCTAATGGAACCTAATGATATGGTGGAAAGAGAAATTTTTTTTTTACACTCCCATGCTTTTATTTTCTGTCCTCTGCATCATTTTTCAATTAAGTTATTCCTTTTTGCTTAGGCATCTCTAACTTATCTCTTAAGCCTTTTGTTACTCCTTCCAGAGTGTTGTTTACTAAGACCTCTGAATATTCTAAGTGTGGTTGGCTTTTCTCTATTTTTCAGGTCCACATTGTTGCCCCAGTCCCTCTTACCAGCTTCCGAATGAAGTTTTGCCTTTGAAGCTAGCTTTTTCACAGCTCCCATAATAGCAGTTGTCATTCAAATTCAGTAATGGTGTTTTAGCTGCTGACTGTGTATTCCTCAGGTGGCAGAGCTCTTAAAATGGTAAATTCACTTGCTCGTCTTATTTGTTTTTGGATTTCTTTTCCTGGGATGGGGGACAGATCGCACTGCTTCAATTATGCACTATTTTTCAAAATGACCACTCCCAATACCTTGCAGTATTTGCCACTTCAATCGTTATGTAATATCAGGTATGGTTTGCTTGAAGGACTTAGCTGCCAACCATTCTCCTTTGTTTTTGCTTCATCTTGGGCCTAGAGGACCCACCACATTAGAATAACTACAGAAGAGGTACTGTTCTTAGATGACAATCCTCAGGCAGCACTTTCCAATCCAACAACCACTTCCATCTAGAAGGACAATGGCAGCAGATGTATCGGAACACCACCACCTTTAAGTTCCTTTCCAAGCCACTCACCATCCCGGCGTAGAAATATATCACCATTACTTCACTGTTGCTGGACCAAAATCCTGGAATTCCCTCCTTAATGGCATTGTGGGTCAATCCACAGCAGGTGGACTGCAGCGGTTCAAGAAGAAAGCTCACCACCACCTTCTTGAGAGCAACCACGCATAGGTAATAAGTGCTGGCCAGCCAGTGATGCCCATATCCCTCAAATGAGTAAAAAAAATCTACTGCATAATGGCAATAAGTACAACTACATTTGATCAGGCAGAAATACTTGGACTTTAGGGAATTTGTCCAGATACATCTGCTGCCTCTTAAAGCTGGAGCAGAACCACCAATATTGCCTCTAATATTTTCTTTAGTGCATAGATCTCCGAGATCCATGTGTGTCATTGATTTCCAAAACCAGAAGTTAATGTGTTGGCGTGCCGATTGGTGTGTGCAGAACCCTGTAGTGGCTGAGGGAACATTGTGTGTGACATTATAAGAAATGCTAGAGCTAACGAAGCGAGAACATTAATCCTTTCACAACTATTGCTTCATATGACAGTGACCATGTGTTCTTTGTTGAAATGGGTGAGCTCCAAGCCCTCATCAAACTCTTGAAAGACTTTGGAGCTGGATTCCATTCTGCAATGGTTTTCTGGCATCAAGTATCGAGTTATGTACATCCATCAACCTTCTTCATTAGTGCATCCAAGATCCCATTTGAGTCATCTGCAGCAGAACTCATGAGTGACTTTGCCAGCTGGTGAGCTAATACATGCACTAACCTTTTCTCCTGTCCTGACTACTGAACACTTGTGCCCTGTACTTGACATCATTGTAATTTTTCCTCTGAATAATTATGTATAATATATACAATGTCAGTATCTGAGGCAGTGGCTACAACTGCGATGTCAAGTGACAGTGTTTCTTCATATCAATGCTGATTCGGAGGTTCTAGTTCCTGAGCAACTAAAATCAGAAAACAAGAATTCTGTCTTGGTGAGGGAAGAAGAAAATGTAAGAATTGCAACTTTGTGGTCATTATATGTTAGAAATAGTCACACTTCAAACTCGGCAAGGTTAGAGCTGTGTTTAACACAGCTTACCATGCTTACTGGTAAGAAGACAGCCTAAGATCAGTGTTTCACATCACATGCCTCTCCACGATAGTTGTAAATGTCACTTCTGGAACATTTAAATAATTAGTTCCTGGCTAATTAATCCCTAGTTCTATGCAAACACACAGCATAGTGCTCTTGTGTGCAATGGTAGTGTCCCTATCGTTCAGCCAGGGGGCCTGGGTACAAGTCCCACCTGCTCCTGGGGTCTGTAAGAACATGTCTGAACAAGTTAATATCTACAACATACACCATACACATCAACAATCCCTCACGGGTCCCTAGGGCCACGCTGTTAGTGATACACCTTCTCATGATGATTGGCACTGTTTACTCACAAGGGTTACAACATAAAGACATTTTAATCCTTCTCCACTTTTGTTCCTCATGCCACCTATCATGTAAGGAAAAAAAACTGTGTCAGTGAGTGTCCTGAAACATGTTTGGCTAACGTGGCTGTCATTGTTGAATAGGCACTAGTTTGTTCAAGTTGTGAATTGTTAGTGCGTGTGAGGTAAACTGAATGAATTGAAGGGTTGACTGTTATTTGATAGAAATTGTTGATAGGTGAGTGTGGGGATTGTGTTGAATTGAGCAGTGGATAACATTATTAGTACAATTGGCAGTTTATGGAGAATTGATGGCAGAGTGGTATTATTGCTGGACAGCTAATCCGGAGACCCCAATAACATTCTGGGGTTGTGGGTTCAAATCCCACCATGGCAGATGGTGGAATTTGAATTCAATGAAATATCTGGAATTAAGAATCTAATGATGATTATGAATCCATTGTTGATTGTTGGGGAAAAACCCATCTGGTTCACCAATGCCCTTTAGGGAAGGAAACTGCCATCCTTATCTGGTCTGTCCTACACGTGACTCCAGACTCACAGCAATGTGATTGACTCTTAACTGCCCTCTGGGCAATTAGGGATGGGCAATAAATACTACCTAGCCAGTGATGCCCTCATCCTGTTAGTGAATAAAGGGAAAAAAAGGTATAAGCCAATGTAGGTTTGAACTCACTCACCTTGACTTGAATCAGCTTATTACACGTATTTTGCACTCCAACCATCTTCTTGAAGTGACACCTTTGACCTTCACTATTCCTACTGTTTAAGCATTTATCAGTAGGCCTTTTGTTCCTCTGAGGATATAAGATAATTGACCTTCTCTTCATCTACTCCAAAAAGACCTTCAGCGTGTTATTGGAAAACCTTAGTGCATGGTGTCTCACATGTTCAACGCTTCATTTTTGACAGTGCAAATCAATTTCACAAAGCACCATATCACTTCTTGCAGCCACAATGCACCCACCTTTTATGGTTGCAGGTTGTCTTTAAGTAATGCTAGCCACTTGGGAGGTCAGTAATATCAGAAGTTAGTTTGCAGGGTGGGTCATGGAGAGCAGGTTGACAGGAAGGACAAAGGGGATAGCTTTTAGTGGCACGTCCCCAGTTCCTGATATGGAGTCACTTGATCAGGCATTGAAGGGGTGGTGATGGCCTAGTGGTGTTATCTCTAGACTGTTAACCGAGATACCCAGGAAATATTTAGAGGACCCAGGTTCAAATCCAACCATGGTGGATGTTGGAATTAAGAGCCTGGTGATGACCATGAAACCATTGTCGATTATTGGAGAAACTGATGTCCTTTAGGTAAGGAAACTGCCATCCTTACCTGGTCTGTGACTCCAGACAAACAGCAATGTGGTTGAATCTTAACTGCCTTCTGGGAAACCAGCGATGGGCAACAAATGCTGGCCTAGCCAGTGATCCCCTCATCCCATGAATGAATAAAATAAAGAATAGGAAGCCTTTGGCTGATATCCCCCATCCCGCCTGCTTCCTCATTTGAGAGTTGAATAGCTGACTGCACAGTTGTAGTTGTTGTGCATGCCATAGGCAACAATTCCATCTGCAGCGAGGCTAATACCAGTGGCAGTGGCCGTGGACTGAGCCCCTTAAATGGTCCTTAATTTACCACATACAAACCTCAAATTGTGGCAGGATAGGAATGTTCACCATTGGTCCTCCTGCCCATAACAATTCTTGTGGAGGCAGGAAGGTGGGTACGGGAGAGGGCGCTTTTTGGGTGCACCACCATTATACCTAATTCAATGGCCTTCCTGCTTTCTAGCTTGCCATCAGCGAAGATTCCATCTAGGGTTGTAATGAAATCTGGGGTTGAGAAGTCCTAGTGAACTCAAACTGCACATTGCTGATTGGGTATTGTTGAGTAGTGGTTAAGAGTAGGCTGATGGATTTGCAAGGGAGTTTGGGAGGGATGGGTAGGGGTGATTAATTTGTACTCCTTTTTGTAAACATGACATATGGTGACTATTTTTCATGTTGTTGGGTAAATGCTAGCCTTGTGGCTATATTGGAAAACTTTAGCCAAGGATGCTATTTGTTCATCAACACAGGTCTTCAGCATTCCCACCTGAATACTGGCCGATTTTCCAGTAACATCTCATTTTCAGGGATATCAGACTCTCTTCTTTACCCCTCAAAAAACCAGGGTTGGCTGGTTTGGCTGATGGTGATGGAAAAATGAGAAATATGCTGAGCATATATGCTGAAGCTGTGATTGTAGTGGAATACAATTCTGTGTTTGCTGATGGCAAATTTTTTGCTTTATTTTGAGCTGCTAGATCCATTCTTAATTTATACGTTTGCATACGGCGTTATTGCCACATAACAATATGGAGTGAAAATGCAACTGAGACTCTACGAGGGCAGTATGGTGATCTCTCCTGCAAATGCTGTCATGGACTAATGAATCCTGGGTAAATTGGTGAAGAAGAAACAAAGGAGGTTATATCCTTCTGTTGGTTCTTTCGTTACCTATTCCATGGCCAGTCTGGCAGTGAAATTCTGCAGGAAATGACATTTTCACCTGGAGGGTGGTGAGAGTCTGGAACTCAGTGCCTGTAAGGATGGTCGAGGCAGAAACTTTTATAAAATTCAAGAAGTATTCAGTTATGCATTTGTGATTCTAAGGCAAACAGGCTATAGACCAAGTGATGAAAAATGGGATTAGAATAGTTAGGTGGTAATTTTTGACTGGTGCGGATGGAATGGGCTAAAAGGCCTTTTTCTGCGCCGTACAGCTCTATGACCGTATGACACTATGGGTTCTATTGCCTTCAGACAGTGCTACCTCAGTGGCGCAACATGACTGGTGGAAGTATGTCAAGGGAGACGGTAGATGCTGTCAAGTATTTCTGACTTTAGAAAGCTCATTTATAAATTATACAACCTTGTCATGGGTGACAGCTGCCTCAGCTGTGTGGTAGTACTGAGAGGAAAATGCTGGTGTCCTGAAAGTGGACAGCAGTGTTGTGCTCCATGTTGTCACTGCCCTTTTTCAAGGATGGTACCTGAATAATCCTAGCAATGTGTTGGAAGACAGGTTGCTGGACTGCTGCGACAGCTTGCAATCCTCGTTGAAATACTTTCTAACCGACCTGTTACAGAGATGTTATGACATGCCTCTGGAGCAGTTGGGACCGGAACTCAGGTCTCCTGACTCAGAGATAGGGTCACTGCCATTGCACCACAAGAGTCACTTTATGGAATGTTTCACAAATTTTCATGTCATCCTTGCACTGGGGCAATGCTAATCTTCTCCGTTTTTAGTATATGTGCTGCCGGGGTCCTCTATGACACTGGCATCCACAACTAGGATGGAAGAAGTTTCAGCTTATGAGATAATAATGTAAATTATAAGTAGGTAAGATAAAGTTATGAATGTTAAGAATGTGCTGTAATTGGTAAAAATAGGTGAGTGATGTGAGTGAGGTGCATTGATCAAAGTATTGTAATAATGGGTCGGAACTCTAAAATACGATAGGCATATTTAATCTTTAATTCCAATAGGTTTTAATTTTTAGAATTGATCAGTGACAAAATGACGGCAGGTGCAAATTCAGTAGTTGCCTGGCAAAAAAAAAAAATCTGATGTGGAATGATGGAACATAGCATCTAAAATATCAAAGAAACTTCAAAGAGATTGAACATTGATTTCTTGTGATTACAAAGGTATTGAAGGGCTGACAATCCCTGCTCAACAGCAAACTGCCCATATGGATTACGTCCAAAATTACAGAGACATTTTGTGTTTTTCCCTTTGAAGAATACACAATACCAACCTTTTCAATTCTACTGGAGTGTATTAATGGGACTGAATGCACTTGTGTACCAGCCTGGGTTTGACTGTCAATATGCTATACCAATCACAATCAAAGAATCATCCTTTAGTTACCTTTGTGTTTCAGGTAAAGACACTCTCACTCTGAAACTGATCTTACATTTTTCTCATTTCTATCTTTTTTGGACCCACCTCTTATTTCTAACCTGTGTGTTTGTGTGTTGTGTTGTTAATTCTTTCTGCATTTAGTAATGAATTAAACTCACTCTTTGTTCATTCAAGAAAGCCTGGTTAAATTGGCTACTTTTAAAATATAAGTACATTAATTTCTGGAGAAAGGAATGCACATGGGAAGGATCCGTTTTAAAATGAACCTGGTTGCGACCAACCGAGGCAGCAAATGAAGAACAAAAGACCATTTTTCCTTTACAGAAGCTGCCAGACCTGCTGAGCTTTTCCAGCAATTTTGTTTTTGAGCATGTTAACATTTGGGGCATCCTCAGTGGAACCATAACGATTTGGGAAACTTTGCTTGGGGTCCAGGCATAACAACTGAGAGATACTAGTTGTTTAATTGGCAGGATATGACATTTGATGATACATTTAGTGTATCATCATTTGATGATACAGAAGCCATCACTATCCAACATATATCTCCCTATTAGAAATGCAGGCTGACTTTTTAAGTTGCTGAGGTTGAACTTGCTGTAGATTCTTATCATTTTGCATTCCTGCCTAGACATGCCACCACTCAACTGCACCCTTATCTTTGGCCACATGCTGCATTCATTTAAATGAGCAAACCATAGAAATGTTTGTGCTACCTGCATTGGATATTTGATTATGCATCAAAATCCTTTTATTGGGAGTTGGTTAATTCTGTGGCCCATGTATTCAAACCGCCAGATCTCACGCTTCAGCCATATTGTTTGGCATCCATTCATTCAATGTCCACGCCCTCATTTTTTCTTCAATATGCAATGCCACACATCTCTGGACTAAATTGTATCTATCAATTGTGTAATCTCACTGCTAACCTGCCAATATCACTCCTAAGTATTTTGCAGCTTTTTCTTACAATTGGAAATCATCTTAATTTTGCACAGTCAGTAAACGTTAACAGAAAATGAAAGTAGATGAATAGTTGAAAAGGAAACTAACTAAACAGATACAGGTTAAAGGGGGTCAGTTTGTTCAGTTGGCTCGCTTGTCAAGCGAAGTGATGCTAACAGCATGGGTTCAAGGCCCATACTGGCTGAGGTTACCATGAAGGAATCTCCTTCTCAAACTCGCTCCTCACCTGAGGCATGGTGACGTCCAAGTTAAACTCACCATTTGACTTCTCTCATGAATGAGAGAGAAGCCCTCTGGGACTGTGACAACTTTACCTTTAGTGATTAGAAAAAATAGGACAAAATGTTTTAGAGTCATAGAGCTGTACAGCACGGAAACAGTTGGTCCAAATTGTCCATCCCGACCAGATATCTTAAATTAGTCTAGTCCAATTTGCTAGCATTTGGCCCATATCCGTCTAAACCCTTTCTATTCATGTACCCATCCAGATGTCTTTTAAATGTTTTAATTGTACCCACCTCCTCTGGCAGCTCATTCCGTACATGCACCACCCTCTGTGTGAAAAAGTTGCCCCTTAGGTCTCTTTTATTTATTTCTCTCTTACCTTAAACCTATGCCCTCTCATTTTGGACTCCCCTATCCTGGGGAAAAGACCTTGGCTATTCAATATATCAATGCTCCTCATAATTTTATAAACCTCTATAAGGTCACCCCTCAGCCTCCGACACTCCAGGAAAATGTATCTGTCTTTGGCAGACCTTAGAGATGCAGCTAGTTTTCTTCCAAACTGCACATTTCTGTTGTGCTACCTCAATCCTACCATTCCTCCAGTTGCTCTAATTGTCTCTCTGAGCTTCACCACCTCTCATTATCTCATGCAACCTGTTCTTTTCTGTTTGCACATGATATCCTCTTATCCATTTACATTTTATGCTTGCGCCAAATATTCCTCTTCTTATTGTTTGTTAGATTTTTGCTTCTTAGTTCAGACCAGTGTCTCATTTCACTTTCTCTTTTGCATATATTTCCAGTCTTTTACAGCGCTACCAATCCTACATCTAGGCCCTTCATCCTGTAGGACCACACATCAGCACCACTGCTTGCACAGATCATCATCAAACTCACAGGCACATTTTAACAGAAGAACCTTTTAACAGAAGAACATTACACTCACCTGTCAATTGCCCACACTGTTACTGTGGCTGTGAAAGTCATGTTTACATTTGAAATGTTTAAATGCCATCATAAATATTCTGAATGTTAACCATGTTATATAAATAGGATCAAAAAAACTTGGGAAAGGGAAGTAAAAAGATATTAATGGTAATTTACACACTCTTGGTATGCTTCCATGGACACTGGTAACTTTCTAATCTTCTGGTTTTGTTTCAGGTCTTCAGCATCCACAGTTCTTTGCCTTATTTGGCTGTTTGCCTTGAGTTTGACAATGATGTATATGTGGTCAAATAACCAGGCAGCCATCGCTATCCAGCTTTACCCAGGAATACAAAACATTTTCCCATCTATTTCTGCCAATTTGCAAAGGATTGGATATCTCTGCACCTTTTTACTTTGTCTTGCCCTGCATTTTATTTTCTTCAATGCAATGCTATTGTTAGTACATATTCATGAATCTTACAGGTTAATTAATTATATCCTTTTTAACATTGTGTCTGAAAGTTTTTCATTTTTTATTGATTATGTGTTTATTAATTCAATCTCTCAGTCTCCTCTCAGGCTTCTTTTTGACTGTGCTTTCATATCCCCCCCACGACTTCCCACATACTCAATACTTGACATAGTCCATTTAATCAGGTGATAAATGATTGACAGGCCTGATAGTGCCATATCTGAACATAACATATGTCTCAATCATGACAGCAACAAGCCCACAATGCTTTATACTTTGTCTGTGTGATAGAAGGCTTGCAGCCCTTCGTCACTCTCTGTGAGGCCCTTTGACAGCAGAAACAACTTTTGAAAAAGGCCTCCAGATGTAAGTGAGAAGAAGCCACTAACATTCCAGGAACAAATTTCAACAGCCTGCACTTCATCGCTGTCACAAATGATTGCTCGTTCATGCTGTATTCCAGCTATCTCCATTCTCAAGTGATGCCTCATGCGTTGAGGTAAGGGAGATAGACAACTAACACATTGAGTGGAGGAATTTTCTAAGTCGGGTACTGTGCCATTGTGATACACCATCATTTAGGCCATGATGACCTGTTAATGAAGTTGGTTTTATGTTCTCACTCCTTCCAGCTGTCCATTATAATAACAGACGTTTCTATTATTGATGGTGAGTGCTCAGTGTTGAATGACTGAAAATCTGCAATTATATAGGCTTTGCAGGCTGAGATAACTCTCCCTGAAACACAATAAAAATCTGGTTACAAAAAATCATAGCTTTGACTTTGCTTTCATTATTTTGTTTGTTTAAAGTAAAGAGGCAACTGACACTTTTCTTGTGCCTCTGTTTCATTTCCCTGATTCTCAGCCTTCACCAATTGTCCTGTTTAATTGATGTTTATTTTTCTATTATAACTGAAAATAACAAACTTCAAAGAGTCAAAATAAGCAAAGAATAGTGTTTGTGGCTGGCTAGTTTCCATGACTTGATGGTCCTTTTAGCAGAACTAGTGTTAATAACCTGGCATCTAGCCCAGGATTCTATGATTTTTATGTGAATTATAACAAAAAAAAGAGCAAATGACAATTTGAAAGACCAAAGGAATTAGCTTGCCTTCAAATTATTAGATAAACATCTGTGTTTCCAGCAAAGTTGAGGTTAAAGATTGAAATGGAAAAAGGTAAGGCTTATTTTCAGATGAGAAGTTTTGAGCAACAGCCAAAAGATATTTGAGACTTTTTAAAATAGCTGAGTGCACTAATGTTATTTATGCTTCCATTTCTTTCAATGCCTGTGGCTTTTAACAACAGCAATGAGCAGGCCAAGAAGAAACAGGAGTGAATTATCACTCTCAGTTGATACTCAAATGAAATATAACTGTATTTTTTGTTTGATATGAACAAAAAGTTCCAAAACTCCCTGATTAAACATATTAGCCTTCTCCTAAAAGTCAGTTTGATTTATTAAAAGAATGATTTGAAAATGCTTTCTTGGGTTATAGAGATTTCATAATCCCTTACACGGGTCTGGTAAATCTCCACTTATTTCGATTTCAAACCAATTTATGTCTTTGAGAGTGACCTGGGGAATTAATGAGGTTCGTGCTGTCAGTTCTACAAATGCAAGGTCAAGTAAATCATTCTCTTCCCAACTAACTCTGGTTTATGCTACAGTTCTGACTCCAAGCTAAATGATAACAAACTAGCAGATGCCTTTGAAATATGGCATCACTGACACTCTCTGTCCATCTGCTGAGGCATATTTTAAGCTCTGCTTCTCTCCATGTTGTAAACTTTGCTTTAATGGAGTCAGTAATTACTGATAAATGGAGTTTTGATGAAGTCATTGTACTGTAGGTTCAGTTTGTGCTGATCTGTGTGCTTTGAATGCTTCCCTCCCAAGCTCTAACTTAAAAAGACACTATGCAGGACAGGCAGTAGGCCAAAGTTGCTGACTAATGTTGAACTCACATCATGTCTCCTGTAATTGCACTTTAACACAGCTTTACATACTTTCATGGCTAAAAGGCTCAACTTTGCACCACTGAATACAATGGGGCCCAGTTACTAATGCATATGGAAAACCAGCTCTACCAATTGAGCCAGTCAAAATTTGGCCAGTTCTAGTCCATTGGGTCAGAAATCAAACTGGTGAATAATGGTCAATGTGGTTGATAACATAAATTGAAATCATAAATTCTCATCTTAAATAAGGGAAGAAGTGTTAAGCATATAATCACTCATTCAAAAAGAAAATGATTACTTCTTGGGGAAGCAATTAGCCCTCGTTGATTTAGTCCATACATTACATTGTAAACTTTATGGGTAAATGTTTTCTGACCTATGATATATCTGCAGTTGAGATTTCATCTTAAGTTTTGCACAGAATACATAGGCAATTCAGTGAACCAACACTAACTTTTGCAAGAAAACAGAAACAGAAATTGCTTGAGAAATTCAGTAGGTCCAGCAGCACCTGTGGAGAGAAAACAGAGTTACTGTTTCGAGTCCTGTGACCCTTCTTTGGAACTGTAACTTCTGCACAATGAATGATGTAGTACACCACAGAACATGCAACTATCTTATAAATACAGCATTGTGCTTCAGAGACCCCATGAGTTCTGCTTTCCGTTTCTCTCAAAGAAGGTAAAGAGCACATTGTCAAAACTTTATATTCAGGCTTAAAAATATTTCAGATTATAATACCAATAACTAATGAATAGCACAAAAAACACCATGTTATAAATATTTAGAAATAATAAATTGTGATTCAGTGGAGAAGGAATTAAAATAACTCCTACAGAATATAATAATTCTTATACAATGCCATAATTCAAAATGTTTTTGGAGGAAACAATATTTCATATTTTCCTACTATGATTTTGTACATGATTGAAGGGAATTTCCTCCTGACAGTCCAATTTTCAATATAAACTATTGAAAGTGAATTCAGGATATAAATTAAAGATGACTAACTATAATAAGGCTTTTAAGGTGAAGAAGCATTTCATATCATTGATGGGTTTTCAACATGGCTGGCAGCAGGTTTGAAGATGGGGACACATATAAAATCCAGCAGGTGGCCTTTCCACTGCCTGCTCACTCACCCCTAGCTTGACTAAAATTAACTACCACTTAAGGATTGCATCTCAAAGCCAATGGCAGTATTTTACATGCTATGGTGGGGGGCAGGCTCATGCCTTATGGGAAGTCTGACAACTTTAGCTGTGTGGGCTGGCATCAGGCAAGGGAGTGGGATTGTTGGGCTGCTTCATTCAATACAGGCACTCGTACAAAGGGAAAACAGCAAAATATTTGGGGGTGCCCACCCATGGTCACAATAGCTTGAGGGAAGGATTTAGATCACACAGATCAGCACAACTTGTGAATCTACAGTGCAATCACTTCATCAAACTCCAATTATCAGTAATCACTTTTTACTCGTTCTGAAGAAGAGCAACTGAACCTGAAACTGCTTTCTCTCCACAGATGCTGCCATACCTGCTGAGTTTCTCCAGCAATGTCTGTTTTTGTTTCAGTTGTCCAGCTTGCAGTTCTTTGTTTTATTACTACTTTTTAACTCGTTGTGTATAGGGACAAAGGCACCCTGTGAAATTCAGCCCATTAACTAATTTTCTATCGAAATATACATTTGTAACTTACAGATAAGTATAAAGGGGTACACTTTTGACTGCACGTAATCTGGGAATAAAATATCGTTGAAGAGAAAAATCTTAGGCAGGGAAAATTTAAAAGCTGAAATCAAGTACATTTGATTTTCCTTATGTTTATTTAAATAAATTAAATTACCTAATAACGACAGATCTATGAATAAGTACCTGGCAACAATTTAAACCATTTCTAATGTCCATAGATGATATTTGGAGTTTGAGGCTTAGAAGGATTATTAACAACGACAACATGTATTTGTGTAGCACGTGTAATGTAGAAAAAACATTACAAGGCACTTCACAAAGACACAATCAGACAAATATGAATTCCAAGATAGTCAAAAAGATATTAGACATTGTCACTAAAGGTTTTGTCAATGATCTGGGTTTTAAAAAGGAGATGGGGGTGGGCGAGAAATGTTTAAAAAATAGGAAAATGGTCAGAATGTAAAGTTTTGTGAGTTCAGAAACAAATTATGAGGTGGAGGATATTACAGAGATTTGAGAGAAAATTGTCTATGGAAGGATTTTAAATTTTAAGCTGCAGGTGTTGAGTTCATGAGGTAAATGGTATGGAATAGGATATAAATAAGAATGGTTTGGAGAAACTCAGATTATGAAATGGGAAGTGAAGAATAGAAGGGTAGCTAAGAGAAAAGTGGGATATCTGAAGTTGGGTACAGTAAAAGCATGGAGGAGAATTGCAGTAGGAGATGAGCCTAGGCAGGACCAGAGGCAGGAAATGTTAAGAAGGCAATTGGCATCTGTGATCAACAGGACATGATTTGTGATCTCACTGCTGGATATGATGCTGAGACTTAGAATATTCAGATTCACCCTGAGATAATGGTCGGCCCTTTAAACCTGGGGATTAATTTTGTGGCTCTTGTATGATTAGCCTGCAGCACTCGAATAACTCCTTTTTTGAATCTCCATGACTACAGATAGAAATGACACTGTGTGTGATTTGCCTAGACCACCTTGGTTTGATCGTGAACCCCTCTGACTTGTACTGTACAGTTTTGCCTGTGTATTCAATATTAAGTAACAAAATCATTTGCAATTCCGACCAACTCAACATTAATCGTAATGTAAGCGCTTGCCTACTTTTTCTTGCACAATGTACATTACACTTTTTCCAATTCAATTTTATTTGCTATTTTTGCACTCACTTCTGTAGTTTCCTACACTTCAAAAGTACTTTACTACTTGTAAAGCGCTTTTAATGTTTAGTGTTTCTGAGTAGGGCAACATAAATGCAAGTCTTTCTTTCCTTCTTTTAATTGGCAACAATTTTTGTATTACCTAAGCTGCTTCTTCAGTATCAAGTTGAGCCAGGGGAGTTATACATATTTGCTCATTTAGTCACAGAAAAGTAAACTTTTCTAGCTAAGTTCAAAGTCCATTCTTCAGTTCATACTTATTCCTTCCACTAAACCTATAAATAAAAGGTACATTTTTTTTTCCCTTTCTTGAACTTCTGTTTCTGTCACATGTGCATCTGTTGCTTTACTTGTTGGGTAAGATTGGTTTTGAAGTTTGAAAAGCAAACCCTGCACTTTTTCAAGCCTGGAGGCATATTTATATTTTAAATATTAAATAATGAAAAGAAACAAAATAGATTTAACGCATATTTACAGATTTTGACCAGATTAAAGGGCAAGGGAGCTGTGCAATGGTAAATAATCTCTGGAGATCCTGAAAAGAGCTGCCTTCATTTTGCCCATGGTGTTGCAGCACATGGGATTAGGTGAGTTTCTCAGTGTTATAAACTGTGGCTTGGCTTTCCTCACACTATCATATTCCATACAGCAGCTGTTCTGTCCTTTTCATCATCCAGACATTATTAGCTGTGGGAGGAAGAAAAAAAATCTCATTAGAAATTATTTGAGCTTCTTAAAATTGCTTCAAAATTAGCCCAGTACTTTATTATGACAACTTCAACATGCAGCCACTTTGTAGCACAGATGGTGGGACAATTTTTATTTTAACTCTGGCAGGTGAACCGTATTTGATAATGTAACATTCTCAAGAACAACAGCTGGCTTTTAGATGACACTATAGGGCCTGTAGCAAAATGTCACAAGACACTTTACAGGAGTGTAAGCAGACAAAAATTGGCACCGAGCCAAAGGTTGAGACATTAGGACAGGTGACCTGAAGCATCGTCAAAGAACTAGGTTTGAAGAATCATTTTCCATGTGACCTGTTTCCTGCTCCTTTGATCATTACAGCTGAAGGGGCCAATTGAAGACTGTATATAATAATACACATGTTTCTTATATTTACAATATCACTGACTGTCAGGCACAGTCAGATGCTCAAACCTCAGAATACATAAGGCAATCCTGACTGTGTCAGCTGCACCCAGGCACCACCCACCAATGACTATGATGCCAATCTTACCCAGATTTCCTATTTATAAACAGCATCAGACCCCATCCAATGCCTTGGCCTCATCTACTGCCGTTAGAAAGTCCATCTGACTGGACAAAAAAACAGCTGAAGGTAATACCAAACTAAATATATCGAATTTGCTGGGCGAACAGGGAGACAGGGCTGGGGGAGTAGTGGGAGCCTCGTAGCATAGTGGTGAAGTCTAATGCTTTGGGGGACATGGTGCTGGAATTTAAACTTAAAAAGATCAAATTCGCTAAGTGCGATGGCTGAATGCACCCATTTTCTAAACAGGTCTTTTCAAATCTGGTAATGTTGGTGCTTCTAATGGCTGCCTAGGATTTCCTTCTTGTAAGCCATTGGTGCTAAGATTACATTTAGCATGACACAGAAACAGCTCGAAAGCTGCAATATCAAAATCAACTGCTGTGACATGACAATTTTCACCTCATAAAGCTTAATATGATTAGGCCAGGATGTGTTCACACCTCCTACAGTCTGGTTATCTAAATTTATAATCTAGGCTGAGGGAAGTATACATATACTAGAAAAGGAGCATCATGAAAGGGAATCTATAAAGCACCTACTCAACGTTGTGAATTCCATCAACAATTAAATACAATAAACCTAAATTTTCAGGACCATGACCTGTGCAAATATGTCAAATCCAATTGTGAGTGAACTAAAAGCCTTATTTATAATGATTAAAGACCCTAATTTGTCTATGGGCTCCACAATCAAGCCTTTTCAAAAATTCAAGGACTTTTGATTCACACCCTTCCAGAAAAGGTCAAAGGTCAGTAGTACCAGTCCCCCTTGGCACCTCATAAATTCCAACTGAAAATAATTACAGGGAGGCAGGCTAAATGTCTCCTTGAGTTTGATCAAGAGAATTTTATCCAAGGTGCAAATCAAAGTTGCAAACAATGTATCTGGCACACAGGCATTTTCACAAACCAATTAAAAGTTTTAATAAAATTCCAGGGTTTTTCTGTTCATTTGTAGAATGTTGAAAGCTAGATATTTTTCCAACATTTTCAAGATTGGGATTAATTTCTGCAGCATTTGAAGTCCCTAATTACTGATTGAGCATACTTGATTAGAATCCAAATTATTCTGTGTCCCTTTTTTTGATGCTGGTAAGATTCAGTCATTAAGTTGGTTTCAAAATGTCAATTAGATATTTGTTGAAAAGAATGGAATATGTGCAGAAACTAAATTGAGACATACCAAATTGATTGTTCCATGGTTGTTTTACAGGCATGGGATAGGCACCTACGTGTCTAATATAGTGGGCAGCATGTGTATGCTCATTCCTTGCTGGAAGTGCACCACATGCTTTATTCATTATTCATGATCAGGGGTGGCCAAAGCTGAGATCTGGTAATCACTGCTTACTTCTAAGGATTTAAACTGAACTGTGGACTCTTACAAAATAAATTGGTCCAATGTCAACCCAATTTCCCAAACGAGCAAGGTGTATAATGTTAAACTGAATTACAACATAACTCTCAGAATATATGACGGTTATGGGAGGGAATTTACTCCATAATTGGTCCATATGAACCTCTGTTGAGTGTACATTATGCTGAAATGGATGTTGTTGGTCAGTGCCCTGGATGCGAATGACAGCTATTTAGAAATCAATAAGGTTGCCTATGTGAGGACCTACCAGAGATGGGTGAGAGCCTAAATGAATATTTCTTGTCAGTATTTACTGTTGAGAAAGGCATGGATGCTATGGAATTTGGGGAAATTAATAAGGATGTCTTGAAGAGAGTCTACATTACAGTAGAGGAAGTGCTGGAAGTTTTAAAATGCATTAAGGTAGATAAATCCCCAGGACCTGATGAAGTGCATCCCAAGACTTTGTGGGAGGTTTATGGGAGGAATTTGCAGGGCCTCTAGTAGAGATATTTGTATTATTAACAGCCACAGGTGAAGTGTCTGAAGACTGAAGGGTGGCTAACGTTGTGTCATTATGAAATGCCTGGGAACTACAGACCGGTGCGCCTACAGTCTGGTGTGGATAAGTTGTTAGACGGGATTCTGAGAGACAGGATCTGCAGGCATTTGGAGAGGCAAGGACTGACATGGGATAGTCAGCATGGCTTTGTGAGTGGGAAATCGTGTCTCATGAATTTTATTGAGTCTTTTGAATAAGTGACCAAAAATTAGATGAGGACGGTGCAGTAGATGTGGTCAACATGGACTTTTGTCAAAGGCCTTTGACAAGGTACTGCATTGTAGGTTGTTGGGTAAGGTTAAATCTCATGGGATGCTGGGTAATTGGATGCAAAAAAGGCTTGAACGTGGAAGACAGAGGGCAGTGATGGAGGGCTGTTTTTCAAACTAGAAGCCTGTGACCAATGGTATGCCACAGGGAACGGTGCTGTGTACAAAGTTATTCATCATTTATATACATGATTTGGATGAGAATTTATGAGGTATGGTTAGTTACTTTGTGGATGCCACCAAGATGGGTGGTATAGCGGACTGTGAAGAAGGTTATCTGTGAATACAGCAAGATCTTGATCAACTGGGCCAGTGGGCTGAGGAATGGAAGATGGAGTTTAATTTATAAATGTGAGGCATTTTGGTAGGTCAAACCAGGGCAGGACTTATACAGTCAATGGTAGGGGCCTGGGGATTGTTATAGAACAGAGTTCTAGGAGTACAGGTTCATAGCTCCTTGAAAGTGGAGTCACAGGTAGACGGGGTGATGAAGAAGGCTTTCGGCATGCTTACTTTCATCAGTCAGAGCATTGACTATAGGAGTTGGGACATCTTGTTGCAGCTGTACAAGATGTTGGTAAAGCCACATTTGGAGTACTGCATGCAGTTCTGGTCACCCTACTATGGAAAGGATATTATTAAACTAGAAAGAGTGCAGAAAAGATTTAATAGGATGCTACCTAGATTGGAAGTTTGACTTATATAGAGAGGCTGGTTAGTCTGGGACTATTTTCCCTTGGAGCACAGGAGACTGAAGGGTGGCCTTATAGAGGTCTATAAAATCATAAGCGGCATAGATAAGGTAGATAGCCAACAGCTTTTCCCCATGGTAGGGGATAGGTTTAAGAAGAGGGGGGTGATACAAAAGGGTATAGAGGGGCAATATTTTCACATAGAAGGTAGTGAATGTCTGAATGGGCTGTCAGAAGTAGTGGTGGAGGTAAGTACAATATTGTCATTTAAAAAACATTTAGACAGGTACATGGATGAGATAGGTGTGGAGGGATATGGACTAAACGCAGGCAAATGGGACTAGTTTAATTGTGAAAACTGGATGGCATGGACAAGTTGGGTCGAAGGACCTGTTTCCATGCTGTAAACCTCTACGACTCTATAACAATACTTCTTTCCTGCAAGTATCAGATAACAATGTTGAGCTGTATCCAATCCTTGAAAGCACCACTTTTCATAGACAGTTAGATTTTAATTCCCAAAAAGATGGCCCCGTGAACAGTCATGAGCTTATTTTCCCAAAAAAGTAAGTGCGTACATTTCAGTAGCACTTTTCTCAAACTCAGGATGTTCCAAAGTGTTTTGCAACTTGTGAAGTACATTTGGTAGCATAGTCATCATTGCAACATAGAAAATGTATGCCAATTTGCATTCTGAAAGATTCCACAAATGATATTGCAGAAGTTATTTCACTGGCTGGACAGTACTTTGGGATGTGAAAAATGCCATCTATGTATACGTTCTGTCTTACAAGTGAAATCAATTTAGCCTAAATGACAAAGATATCTTATTGAAGTTGTACTGTACCATATATTGATAGGACAGAATATCAAGAAATCTTAAAGGTGGCCTGAGGGTCCTTCTCAATGTTGTCACTTCAATTATAGAGGCATTGCATCCCTGTTCTTACAGAAAAGTCCTGAGGGCCTGTGTCCTCTCTCCAGCCATTGTATATTTATGAAGGGCGTGTTCAGCTCAATTTTAAAAGCTTTCTTGATTCCTTCGATAAGGTTATTTACCAGATGATCCTTCCTCCACATTTAGCTCCAAAACTATTTTGGCTCTTTTCTATTATATTAATTAGATTTTCATCAACTGCCATGAAGATGATGATTTCAGGTTTTTTCAGTTAACAGGCTTTTCAGTTTTATTACTCAAATGTTACAAATGTGAAAATTCAGTATGTTATCTCAATTATAATTTGCGTTGCTTCATATGCGCCAGGCCATATTGTGATAGATGGTAAAAAAAAAGTAAAATTACCTTTTTCATATGTCAACCATAATAATTCACATTAAGATATATATCTGGTTGCAAACTTTGTACTTTACACAGCGACAGGATGTATGCCTTGTAGGATTTGAGATCCAGTTTAGGACAAATAACACGAAGCATTTTTTGCAGAGAGTTCGTCAATAGTTGGAATGGATTTCCAAGGCAGTGAAATCAGCACACTGATTGTTTTCAGAAAATAATTAAAATGTTGCAATTTTGCAATGCTGCAATTTTCCCCTGCCCAATGACTTATTTCAGTCAGACCTGGAAATGTGTCTTGTCCTCCTGTAAAATCATCACATTGGTAATTTCTCAAACAAAATTTGTCTTTTTTAAAACTTCTTATTTGCTGCAACAAAAAAAGGCTCCTTTGATATATGCAACACAAATGATGACATTTTGATATGCCAAAAATGCAAGCAATACTGGAGATCATAAGCTGTTCTAGAAGAATTAATTCCTATCCTGTGATTGTACGATGACATATATATATATATATATATATACACACACACAGTGGATATATTTATTACTTGATATATTCACTCAGAATATATGGGTTATTATTTCATGTATACATTCAGAATATATGTTTTATTGCTGAACATGTACACTTGGAGCATATGATTTATTATTCCATGTATACATTGCATGATCTATTTCTCTCTATATAAGTATAGAATAAGGAATTCATGTTCTGAAGAAAGATGACTGAATAGAAGAGAATGACTGCATAGAATACAATGGTCTGCACAATTTTTGCAGGCATGTTTGACGCAGCTTATAGTCCAATGTACGTTCTCAATGCAGGCAGGCAAAAATCTGAATGATTATTCAATATTCAGCACCTGAAAATGTCATTTGAATCCCAATGTGAATTCAACAGCAAAGATTTAGTGTCAAGTAGGTACCTCACCAAAGTAAACTGGCACAAAGGAGATGCAGTCCAAGAAAAAGATGGATAAAATAAGTTATTTTAATTGTTTAAATATTCCAGATCAGGGTCAGGTGGAAGTAGTGCACATAAGGACTCTAGGATCCCCATCCACACACTTGGCTTCTATCTTCTGTAGTTACCTCTGGTTTACTAATTCTCTCTGCTACTTATCTGGCCCCACCCCAACTATTATTCCCAATAAGTGATAGCTGGAGAGTCATAGAATCCCTACAATGCAGATAGAGGCCATTTTACCCATCCAATCTTCATCGACCCTTCAAACAGCCTCCCACCCAGACCCATTCCCCACCCTATTCCCACAATCCTGGATTTCCCATGACTAACCCTGCACATCCCTGGACACTACGGGCAATTTAGCATGGCCAATCCACCTAACCTGTACATCTTTGGACTGTGGGAGAAAACTATAGCACTTGGTGGAAAACCATGCAGACATGGGGAGAACAAGCAAACTCTACACAGTCTCCCAAGCTGGAATTGAACCCATGTTCCTGGATCTGTGAGGCAGCAATGCTAACCACTGTGCCACTGTGCAACCCATAATGTTCCCATGGGGCCTGCTGGTGGCTTCGTGCATTCAAAAAGAGCCTCCTCACTAGCCAGCCATGTGAATGAATAGAACCCATGCCAATTGGTAAGATAAAAGCAAAGATATGCAGTCTTTATTTGTGGAAAGAGTTTATAACAGCCTCAGTCTCATAGATCTTACACCAAACCTTAGTCTCACAACTGGACCTTATCAATATGTGCTGAAATAGGGCATGTTCCTTTCAACCTTAGCAATGACATTCTTCAACAGTAACCATGGGAATAACCAAGTATTAACAGGCCAGATACAAGCTCCTGGAGGATTAGGAAAGAGATTCTGAAGAAGGTTCTGAAGGGTCACTGGACACAAAAACGTCAGCTCTGCTTTCTCTCCACAGATCCGGCCAGATCTGCTGAGCCTTTCCAGCAATTTACGTTTTTTTGTTTCTAATTTCCAGCATCCGCAGTTCTTTTGTTCTTTTGTATTTAAGATAGACATTCATGGGAGATGGGAATGACACCTGGAATTTAAAAAGGTTTGATGTGCATTCAAGAATCATTAGGCTAATTTGTCGCTCAAATGGCTGAATCATGCCTCACGCAGAGTTAAAATCAGTGCTAAATGTTTTTTGGAGTAGCTCAGGAAGGCTTTGAATGCACATGACTATCACTAGTATTGTTAATGAAGGGAATTTCACAAATTATCTGCCTTGTTCCAACAATATGGATTCTCTCTCCCTGAAAAAAAAGCCTAAAGCACTCAATTAAAATCTAAATATCTTATGGGAGTTGATTGGCAGTTCTATTAGAATTTAAGAGATGAATTGATTAATTGAAAAAAAAACTTGCATTTATTGAGTACCTTTCATGACCACAGGATATGCCAAATAGCTTTACAGTCAACGACTTACTTTTGCTGCCAGATCTGCTGAGTTTCTCCAGCAATTTCTGTTTTTGTTTCAGATCTCCAGAATCCAGAGTTCTTTATTTTATTTTGCGTACTTTTGATGCGTACTTACTGTTCTAACGCAAAAAACCTGGCGGTCGATTCAAAGGTAGAAAACACCAGTAAATGGTACAATAGTGGCTGGATAATCTGTTTTTCCAACATCCATTGAAGGTTACATATTGGTCAGGATAACAAGAATAGCGCCCCTGCTCTTACTTTTACGTTCACTTGAGAAGGCAGGTGGAACCCTAGTTTATAATCTTATCCAATAGACAGCATCTTCACCAGTGCAGGACTCCCTCAATACTGCAGAGGAGGGTCAATCTTGACTTTATGTGCTTCAGTCCTGAGTTAAACCATCTTTTGGCTCTGTCGCAGGAATACTACTACTACACTTGGAAAATATTGGTCCACCCACTTTGATGTGATGGTCAGAAAAGCACGACAGCACCTCTACTTCCTCAGGGAGCTAAGGAAATTTGCCATGTCCATTAAGACTCTTACCAATTTTATAAATGCACTATAGGAAGCACTCTATCAGGATGCATCACAGGCTTGGTGTGGTAACTGCTGTGCCCAGGACCGTAAGAAACTACGGAATGTTGTGAACACAGCCCAGTCCACCACACAAGGCAACCTTCCATCCATTGACTCCATCTACAATTCTCGCTGCCTCGGGAGGGCTGCCAACATAATCAAGGACCCCTCCTACTCCAGTTATAATCTCTTCCTACCTCTTCTGTTGGGCAGAAGATACAAAAGCTTAAACGCACAAAACAACAGATTTAAGAACAGCTTATTCCCTGCTGTTATATATCTTCTGAATGGACTTCTCAAATTTTAAATTTAATGTTAACCTCGCTCTTTGTGCACCTTCTCTCCAGCCATTACATTGTATTCCTCGTTCTGTTCTATTACCTTAATACACTTTGTATGGTATGATCTGTTTGTAAATGCAAAACAAAACTTTTCATTGTATTCAGGTATATGCGACAATAATAAATCAAATCAAATATACTGCCAAGATATTAGTCTTTGTGGCGCTTTGTTTGCATGGAGTGATCATGATAACCCACTAATGTCATTAATGAGAAGCTCAAATTATTTAGATGCTTGGAATCCATTTAAAAACAAATTGTTAGCTGCCTCTGTATATTGGTTGCTGGTAGGTAGCTCAGGATAATGCAAAACTAGCCAGAGCCTGCAGTAGTGGATGAATAATAGGGCTAGATTTATTGTAAGTAGGGGTGGGATGGGGGAGGGTCTACTGGGGCATTGGGAGTTGTTTATGACACAGTACTTTAATGAAAGAGTGAAGGATTAACAATGAGGTGCAAGAAGAGAAATGAAGGTCATCCTGAATGCCATAAAAAAGGGCTGACCAAAACAAAAATTACTCTTGCCAGATTTTTTTTAACCAATAATCCCTTTAAGTGAAGTTGGGTTTAACCTGTTTTGAATAATGAACACGAGTGCTCTTGGGCAGATACTGTACAAAATACTGCCATAATGACACAGGGGATCCTGAATACATCATATGTCTTCATGTGCATGGCTTAATGAGGTTCCTGCCTCTTTCCGGTGGGAGATCAGTCTGCCTAAAACAGGCCTGCTCAAAAAGCAGAGTTGGCGTTAGAAAGAAAGTTAGTATGAATTAATTTTTTTGCAACATTAACCTTGTTACTGTGTTTGGTCACATGTAGGAATTGAATCTAGCAGCAATAAATCAAAGCAAGAATATTCCATGGTCCAGCAAATACCCTTGAGATGGGAAACTTTGCGTGTCCAGTTTTACATTGAATTTTTGCTTCAGAAATACAGCTCCTATTTCCTATCATTTGAAAAAGAATAGTGACATCTGTATATTACTCTAAACCTTCTGTTTTTCTTTGCCATTGTTTTCTTATTTATTGTTAAGTTTATAATTCAAGCTGCAGTTTATTCCAGTTTGCCAATGTCAAGGAGATGATGTGAGAGCATACGATGTAGCCAGTAAACTAAAGCACAGTGACAAAAGTTTCTGTTTGACCCTGGGATGACCACAATTACCTAGACATTGTGCAGGCAAAGGCATGCTCTGGCTGGTAGAGAGCATAGACTTATGGAGAAGAGTGCTTTATGCTACTGAACAGAAACAATATCCAAGAGATAAAATTTAAAGCATAATGTATGACATACTAATTTTTTTTACAGATGTTTATGACAAAGACATTTCAAAGCAATAACGTTCAACAATGAAAAGAATGACAAGACCATTAGATAGCTGACTCAGAGTTTTGACAATACCCAGACACTTTTGCAGTCTGTACACCCGTCTCTCAGAATTTGAACCTGAACCCACAAAAATGAGACAAAGATATTTTAGCAATGAATTTGACTTGTGTCTTGCTGGTGAATAATTTGTGTTTAGCTGTTTCTAGAGAAGACATCGACTATGGCTGTTTGAGTGGAGAATTTGGACTTTACCTTATTAAGTTATTCATGAAAGGCTTTCTTTTGAAATTCCTAAAAATGATGTCCTGGATAATGGCAAAATGAGGAATATTCTACTATAAAAATGGAACAGATTTGGTGGTCAATTTTGAGATCTGAATTCTCCAACTGTCACTTCCGTTATCTAATACTTTATCCAAAGCCTAAGACACAACATTGGAGAGCTGTATTAAGAAATGGAACATGTGATCCCAATGTAGGGGATAGGGCATCCCAATTAATTCTTGGCATCACAGGCCCATCCACATGTACACATTTGTATCTGTAATGTCAAGCCATTGGCATAAAAACTCTTGAAGGCATGTAAAACCATCAAAACATTTTCAGCAATTGCAGGTTCATTCAAATCCAACATGCGGTGGCTTTCCAGTATCCTCTGTGAGTATGTTTTCTGGGTATTAAATTAATCTAAAATATATTGATCCAACTTTGAATTAAACTGTTAATATTACATACAATGTTTTTTTTATTTTACAGTCAGGTTACAAATATCTGGAGGGCGAATTTTGACATAATTACCTTTGGTCAGAAGCCCTTTACTTTAGATTTTCTCACCAGAATCGTTCCACCCAAATGTAAATGCATCCACTGACCCTGGTAACTTTATTTGCATTCAGTTATAAATTGCTGTGGGTGTGTGTTTAAAAGCAATGATCTGATCGTACGTATGCCTGGGCTGCTCCCCCTACTGGTGGCATCTGCCCTCCACCCCCACCACCAACACACACACACATACACACACACACACACACACAGAGCTGTTCCCTATTCTATAGATCTAAATAGTGTTACAGTACTGAAGGCAGAGACAAAGCCTTGCTTGAGGTTAAAGACCAGAAGCCACTGAGAATCTATATGTAGACACATAGGCCATAGATACTACGGAGAAATATCTAACTATGCTAGTAGCTGTGTTAGCCTAAAGCATTGAATAAAGCAACTGGATAGAGTCCAGGTTAATACTCTGGGGACAGCAGCTAGTGGAATTTAAATTCAATTCATAAAAAAATCTAAAATGGAAAGCTAGACAGACTTTTCTTCTTTTTGTTTTCAGTGGGAGTGATGGGTGTCTTTAAGGGCTAGTAATTCCCCACTCCCACCAGCCAGAAAGTCTATGAATTGCCAATCTGGTATTTAAGTACAGACTGTTACAGTTCTTGGCCAACCAGGTCCTGTGGGTGAGAAGACCAACCCTGGTTGAAGTTGACAACTGATTGGAAGCTGGTAGTCATTTGGAGCCATGGGAAGGAGTTTACTTTGGATGGTGGGGGTATGGGGGGGTTTGAGGATCATGAGTTTGATGTCACAGGTAAGATGTGTCATGGAGGGATTGCAGACAAGGGCATGGGATTGGCTTTCAATGATGTGCCTCCCACTGCCCCCAGATTAGGGCAAATGGAAACCCCCGTCCTGTCCACTCCCCCATAAACCAGGTAGCCGGCTGTCCTCTTTTCCCTGTTGGGAAGACAGTGACCTTTCATGCTTGCTGGTAAAGCAGGTAATGGGCTATACTCTTTAAGTGATTGTTAATTGACCATTCAATGGTCTTAACTGGTGGCAGGTTGAGAAGGTTGCCCACAGGTTTGGCATCTCAGAAATTAATCACTGAGGTGCTGGGAAGAGGGCAGGTATCTGTCTAATGCCAACCCACCCAATATTTGTACTTCTCATCACATCTTCTACCACTTGCTGGAAGGGAATAATCCCACCCCTGGTCTCAAAATGGTGACCTTGAAATTATCGTAATAATGTCATAAAAACTCAACTGGTTCTCTACTACTCCTTAGGGAATGAAATCTGCTGAAGTTTCCTGGTGTGGCCTGATCTATATCTACAGCAATGTGGTTGACTCTTAACTGCTTTCTGCAAGCTTTTCAAAGACAAGGACAATTAGCATGGGCAGCAAATACCATCCTTTTCAACAATATCCACATTGCATGAAAGAATAAATAAAAATGTAAAGCTAGTAAACCTTGGCCTATTTGGTGAGTATGTTGCCAAAATTTTACATTAAATCATTAAAAATGTCTAGGATTCATTTGACAAGTTAATACTTGGTGCATCGCTTCATACAGCAGGTGTACACATTGGAAGCTCACATGCAGGTATAAGATTCTTTTACTAGAAGAATGCTGTTCAAAATCCGATCTCTAGCCTTTCGTTTTGTAAGACAGAAAGCTGCAAATAAACTTTATGCATTTTAAAGGTCTTCAGGACACCACAAAGTGATTTCCACTTGAGAAAAAATGAGACCTCAACTGCCCTTCATTGAATTAGTAACACAAGATTCTTTACATCAACCCGAGAGCGTGAAAAGGAGTTAGGTTCAAATTATTACTTGGGACTTTCAGCTTAGATCTGCTCAAGTCCCTGGAGTGGATGTGAACCCATAACTTTTGGATTCCTTGGTGAGTGTGCAACCCACTGCCCACATCTGACACAATCTGTATATTGAGGTTTGCAGTTTGTTACTGAGAAATTCTAAGTGCTAACACACATTTAATGACTTGTTGATGCATCCAGGCATTGCATCATTTAGTACTGCTCTAGTTTAAACAAATACTCATATTCAGTTCCCTTCTATGAATATTGCTGCATTGATGGAGTATTTGTTTATCCAATGTTCCCCTTTAAACAGCAAGCGCTTTCTTTGACACTACATATGAACTGGCATGCACAGTGGCAACAGTCCTCATCAATCTCATCTGTTTACAATTCACTCTTCAGCCCTTTTTAAAACAAGCTGCAGTCTGATTCTGTCATCCTCTGCTCTGAAAAGATGTTCCTACTTTGGGGCTTTATTCTCTCATGTGGTCTTTCTGGTAATAATTGCTATCACAAAGTGACATGAGTGCTTTGAAATGCATCAGAGTCCCAAATAAAACAGCAAATTGCTTTCATATGATAAATATTTGTGAGCAAAGTTTGAAAATATGACTCAACTGCTATAGCTTTGAAGGAAGAGATTGTCCAGAGCTCTATTTTCTTTTCATGTCCTACTCCTTTTTTTTGTTGGCTTGCTTTGCGTTTCTGTTAAAACTACAGTAAAAAGAAAGTGAAAGGGACTGATTTCTATCTGTCTACAACCCCCATTCAAAAACAGGTAGTAGGTAAATAAACTTTTAAAAATAAAAGTGGCATCATCCACCAGCTCCCCAAGACTCACCTGTAACAACTTTTAAGCAACAATTAGCTGGAAGCTTTCTTAAAATTATTATATTAGGGTCCTAAATATTATAAGATTCAAAGTACTTTTAGAGAGTAATTCAAAAGTAATTCAATGTGCAGAAATACTAAAGTTGCAAACGGCAGCTGGAACAGCACAACAGACTGAGTTTTGCATCAACTGGTAACGCTCGTCATGCCTAAAAAGGTTTACAACATGTCACAGCACATTATGAAATTAATCATGAAATAGATCCTAGAGGAGTACAATGATGTGTTTACAGGACTGGGATATCCAGGAGACCATCATCTCAAAATCCTTGAGAGTGTTAGATCAATTCTATAACTGCTGAGGAAAGTTCTTGCTGCCCTCAAGCCCAAAGCAAAGTCAAGAAAGTCCAGAAACTAGTCAAGAAAGAGACAATTCCTCCAGAATAGATTAGCAGCATGCTAGCAGAGAATTTGCATTGACCCAAAAAATCTAAATAAAGTGATGAAGACATCTCATTATCTCGTGCCAATGATTGAAGGAATTTCATCACAACTTGGAAAGGCAAAAAATCTTCACTACCATAGATGAGAAGGATGGCTACTAGCAAGTGAAGCTAGATGAAAGCTACAATTTTCTAATGACATCCTGGATGCCCTTTGAGAGATGTAGATGGTTGCACATGCTGTTTGGCAAATTGATAGCTCGGGACAAATAACAACGCAGACAACATGAGGTAGTGATTTTCCCAGAGTGGAAATGATAGTGGAGATTATAGGTGCAGACACGTGAGAAAGTGGAGAATTTTCCACTTTCAATGTAAAGCTGCAGCTTGATATGATCCGCAAGTCATGAACCTAGCAGAGACGTTGAATAAAACAGGTAAGCAAGCATCTTGCTCAAAAATCAAGCAAAATACCCAACAAGATGAAACTCTCCAAATGTTACAAAACATTGTAGTGAAAGAATTGCCCAAAAGCATCAAGGACCTGTTGCTATAAGATCATTTTAGGCAGACAGATATGAATTGACCCCCAAGTTGGCATTTAGTACAAAACAATAGTCATCCAAGTTTTAGTCAAAACACTGCCTTTTGAAACTGGTCACAGCTGAGGATGGGGGGATGTATGATTTCCTTTTCCAGTTCCAGTTCCCTCACTGATGAAAACCATTTTAAAATTTAATCAGATTAGTGAAGTGGCCAATTTTATAGTTCTCAATCTGTACCAAGTTCAACATTAAAAACAAGTAAGTCAACATTTTTTAGATAATAATGAATTATTGATTTTTGACCAAAAATGAACTTTTCCAAACAAAGATGCAAATATTATTGACAAACATTTAGGTAATTAAAATATATAGATCTACCACTATTAAAAGAAAGACACAAACACACTCAAGTCAAAGAAGAAATACAGAAAATAAAACCAGAGATGTTAAATTTAAAGTACTTTCGCCAAGTATTAATTAGACTCATGTAAAAAGGACAGGTCAATACATTGCCCCACATGGTATTCTATGGCTATATATACATAGGAAAATGGGAACAGGAGTAAGCCATTTGGCCTGTCACATCTGCTCTGGCATGAAGATAGAATGAACTGGCATCCTGCCCAACCATGATGGCACTTACCAGCTCAGAAGATGGGTAGAAATAGACCCAAAGTATGGTGGCACATATGTAAGATTGAGCAGAGTGAAAAAGGAAGAGTAGAGATCTGACACTGTGGGCAAGAGGAACAATGAGTATGAGTTAGTGTACATTCAGGAATGGTTTAACATCTTCATGCTCACCTCTTCCCCTTCTGCTTTCTAGAATCAAGAAATTGATATTAATTCTAATATCAAAATTCATCTCCCATTTGTCTGTCCATGTCACTGATCTGTCTCTGTCATCCTAATGTCTGTTATTGTTCTCCATGTTGATACTATATTTGATTTGATTTTCTTATTGTCACATATATCTTGTAACAAAAATACAGTGAAAAGTGTTGTATAGTAAATTGTGTGTAAAACTTTCAGAGTATGTAAACTCAACTCAGACATTAATTTGAATTACAAGGTACAGTGGCCTTAATATTGGTACTTATAAGTCGATTAAAGCTGTTTGTAAAAAGCACAGCTGAGCAGCGAGAGGTGTTCAAAAATAATTCAGTTTTATATAGCAGAAAGTATACTCAGTATTGTGTGTACCATTAACATTGTTTGACAGAAGAGGTGAGACGTGATATAAAACTGAAGGAAAGAAACAAAGAGTCGTGCAGCTGGCGGGGATTCAGACAGATACAGAGAACAAGAAGAAAAAATGGCAAGTGCTGCTACACAGAACACACTACACTGAAACGTCAGGGGCAATCCAGATTAACCTCCAGATTTAGTTCAAAAGTAAATTTCGTGTAAGCCAAATTATGACGGTATAAGACAGGAACTTTCAAAAGTTCATTTGGAGTAGACTGTTCGCAGGTAAAGCGATGACTGGCAATTGGGAGGCTTTCAAAAGTAAGATAACAAGAGTTCAGAGGCAGTATGCTCCTGTTAGAGTGAAGGCTTAGGTGCATAATGGTAGGGAACAATGGATGAATAAAGACATTGAGGCTGTGGTCAAAAACAAGAAAGAGGGATATGTTACGTATAGACAGTTGGGATTGAGTGAATCTCTTGAAGAGTATAAGGGGTGTAGGACATTTATAAGAGGGAAATCAGGAAGGCAAAAAGGGGATATGAGATACTCTTGACAGATATGGTTAAGGATAATCCAAAGAGATTCTCTGAGTACATTAAGAGTTAAAAAGTAACTAGGGAGAGAATAGGTCCCCTTAAAGATCAATGAGGTTGGCTATGTGTGGAACCACAGAAAATGGGAAAGATACTAAATGAATGTTTTGTATTGGTTTTTACTGTGAAGAAAGACATGGAGGCTAGGGAAGTCAGGAAAATAAATATTGATGTCTTGAAAACAGTCCACAACACAGAAGATGAAGTACTTTAAAAAAACATGAAGATGGATAAATCTCCAAGACCTGATCATGTGTATCTCAGGATGTTGTGGGAAGTTAGGGAAAAAATTTCAGGCCCCTTAGCAGAGATATTTGTATCATCTACAGCCGCAGGTGAGGTGCTAGAGGACTGGAGGATGGCTAATGTCGTGAAAGGCTGAAGGCGAAGCCTGGGAACTATAGATCGATGAGTCTGCCATCAGTGGTGGTCAAGTTGTTGGAGGTGATTCTGAGAGATAGGACTTCCATACATTTGGAGTGGCGAGGAGTGATTAGGGAGAATCAGCATGGCTTTGTGCATGGAAAATTGTGTCTCACAAACTTCATTAAGTTTTTTGAGGAAGTGACCAAAAAGATTGATGAGGGCAAAGCAATAGATGTTGTCCACATGGACTTTAGTAAAGCTTTTGACAAGGTTCCACATGCTAGGCTGATTATTAAAGTTAGATCATATGGGATTCAAGGAGAACTTGCCAATAGGATATAGGGAGAGACTGAATAGGCTGGGGCTATGTTCCCTGGAGCATTGGGTCTGAGGGGTGACCTTGTAGAGGTTTATAAAATCATTAGGGGCATGGACAGGGTAAATAGACAAGGACTTTTCTCTGGGAAAACTGGAGGCCATAGGCTTAAGATGAGAGGGGAAAGATTTAAAAATGACCAAAGGGGCAACTTTTCATTCTGAGGGTGGTGTGTGTGTGGAATGAACTGCCAGAGGAAGTGGTGGAGGCTGGTACAATTATAGCATTTAAAAGGCATCTGGATGGGTATATGAATAGGAAAGGTTTGGAGGAATATGGGCCAAATGCTGGCAAAGGGGACTAGATTTATTTAGGATATCTGGTCAGCATGGACCAGTTGGACTGACGGGTTTGTTTCTGTGTTCCATGCCTCTATGACTCTATACAGACCTCATTTGCCCAATCCCATGGGAACACGTCTAGTGAATCTGTGTTGTGCTCTCTCTAAGGCAATTATGTTATTTCTGAGGGAAGGAGATCAGAGCTGTACACAATAGTCCAGGTGCAGTCCCACCAAGCCTCAATACAATAAGGTAAGACTTCATTACTCTTGTTCTCAAATCCTCTTGCAATAAAGGCTAACATTCCATTTGTTTTCCAGATAGCTTGCTGTACCTGTGTGGTAGCCTTCAATGACTGAATGGAAAGGACATCGAGGTCCCTTTTTACATCTAAAATCCTAGTCTCTTATCATTTAAGAAATGCTCTCTGCATCTATTCCTCCAACCAAAGTAGATAACCTCACATTTTTCTACATTAAATTCCACCTCACTTGCCCATTCAATAAACCTGTTCAAATCCTCCAGAAGCTGCTTTACATTTTCCTCACAACACACATTCTCGCTTAGCTTCGTACCATCTACAAATTTGAAAATATTACGCTTGGTCTCCACAGTCAAATCATTGTAATATAGTGAGCAGTTGAGGGTCAAATACTGGTCCATGCAGCACCCCACCGCTCTCAGCCTGACAATGAATGACACATTTAATCCTATTCATAATTTTTCACTGTTAACCAATCCTTAATTCACACCAGTAAATTATTGTCAATCACATTACTTAATTTTGGTGACCAAACTTCTGTGGGGTCCTTACTAAAAGCCTTCTGCAAATCCAAGCAGACTACAGCATCAGGTCCCTTCCTTTGAGCTTGGAGGCCAGGGTTCAAGTTCCATGTGCTGCAGAGGCATGTAATAACGTTTCTGATTAGAAAATATCTACCACATCCATCAATTCCCATTTAGATTGTTGGCAACATCGTCAAAAAACTCCAACGAGATTGTGAAATGTGATCTTCCATTCATGGATCTATACTGACAATGCCCAAACATTATTATTCAGTGTCCATTTATCATTTTCTTTGTAACAGATCCTAGCATTTTCCCTAAAGCGAACAGGTCTATACTTTCCTGTTTTCTCTTGCTGTTTACTTAAATAGTGGTGTGACATTTGCTAGCTTCCAACATGCAGGAATCATTGCAGACTCTATAGAATTTGGAAGATGATCCCAAATACATTTACTATCTCTATAGCCACCTTTTTCAATATTCCGGGATGTAGAATTTCAGGTCCTGATCACTTGCCAAGTTGTAGTCCCATTAATTTCTCCAGCACAACCTTCCTACTAATAAAGATTTCCTTTAAGTCCTCATCCTTCCTGGTTACTTGGATCTCTAATTCTGGGAGAGTTCATGAATTTTCTGCTATAGAAACAGAAGACATCATTTAACTGCCAGTCCTCCATTCCCTGTTATAAATTCTCTAGTCTCTATAATAAATTCACATTTGTCTTGGCCAAACCCTTGCCTTTTATTGTACTTATATAAAACTTTACATGCTATTTTCATGTATTTATTTTTTCTAGATTGCATCCTATTTTCCCCTTCTGTGTTAGTTTCTTGGTCCTCCTTTGGTATATTCTAGAAACTTCCCAATCCGCAGATTTACATCTATTTCTGGCAACTTTATAAGCTAAATTTAGTCTTATACAATTCGTAACTTTCGCTGTTAGTCATGGATGACTAACCATACCTTAGTTTCACACAAACAGGTTCCACACTGTTTTACTGATATTAGATCCTCCCAGTAATATATTAATCCCATCCCTTATTATCAGTGCAACTCCACTTCTTTTTCTTTCTTGTCTATCTTTCCTAAATGTCAAATATCCTTGAATATTTGCACCTTGAAGAAATGGATTGTTGATGTAAGCCATGTAATAGATCTTTAATGATTATGCATTGCCTAAATACAGTCATGCTTTTTAATGGATTTTCACAACCCACCTCAACCAATTTGTGCCTCATGCTTTCATTATTTCCCTCATTCTCATTGAACATTTTTACTATAGATTGCTAAACCTCAGTTTCAAATGCAATATAAAGTGTTACCGTATGAGTGTCTTTCATTCCAAAATATTATCTTACAGCAAGATTATTAATTAGCGCTTTTCATTACATTATACTGAATCTTAAATAGCTGGTTGCTTTTTGGCTCCTCAACATACTGCTCTAGAAAACTACTTTAGCATATTGCAGAAACAGATCCCCCACAGTTTTAGTGCTCAGTTGATTTATGCAATCTATGAAAATTGAAGGCACCTGTGATAACTGTGTTGCCCGTGTTCCAAGTTTCTCTCATCTCCTGGCTAATACAATGGCCCACACTGACTTTCTCATTTGGAGAACTATAAATAACTCCAACCAAATTGTGCTGCCCATGCTGTTTCAAAGTTTCACCCAAACAGATTCCTCACATTGTTGTTCTGATTTGAGATCCTCCCTTATTAATGTACTCATCACATCCTTGCTATCAGTGCAACTCCATCTCCTTCTCCATGGAGTCGTAGTCATAGAGTCATTCAGCATGGACACAGACCCTTCTGTCCAACTGGGCCAAGCCAACCATGTTCCCAAACCAAACTAGTCCCTATTGCCTCTGTTTGGCCCATATCCATCCAAACCTTTCTAAATCAAGTACTTATCCAAGTGTATTATAAATGTTGTAACTGTACCTGCATCCATCACTTCTTCTGGCAGTTCATTCCACATACAAACCACTCTCTGTTTAAAAAATTTGCTCCCCTGTGTCCTTTTTAAATCTTTCTCCTTTCATCTTAAAAATATGCCCCCTTGTTTTGAACTCCCCAACCAAAGGGAAAAGACCATTGCTATTTACTCTACCTATGCCCCTCCTGAGTTGTATAGTTTCTTTAGGGTGGTTGTAATTTGGTTCCCTAACTGTAGAAGCAGGGTGTGTTGGATCCCTCTGGCTTCATTTTTTGGTAGTCTGTCTTGCTGATGTCTCCTGAGTTATGTAATTTCTTCAGGGTCATTGTAATCCAGTTCCCTAA